>NW_024042261.1:3019701-3212201 GCF_014851395.1 Micropterus salmoides | reverse complement strand
CACCTAGAAAATTGGAAAAATTAGCCCCTCGTTCACGTTCAACCTACATGTACGAAATTTTCTGGGGACATGTATCATGTCAAGACGCACAAAAAAGCCTCAAGAACCCATAGCCTAAACTCAACAGGAAGTCGGCCATTTTGAATTTTATGGCCATTTTGGATGATTTACACACTTCGTACTTTAACTAACTCCTCCTAGGGATTTAGTCGGATCGACGTCAAATTTCTGCTGTGCCTTCTAAAGGCATTGACGATGAAAAGTTGTGCTATTTGCGCGTTTTCGTCAATGGGCGTGTCCGTGGCGTCGATGATTCGCAATGAAACAGGAAGTTGTTGTAACTTCAGTGTACATGCTCACATCTGGACCAAACTGTACATCTAGGATGAGAGTCCCGCCCTGAACACATGTACATGCCGACATTCACCCACAGTCATAGCGCCACCTGCTGGCAACAGAAAGTGACCTTTAACGAAGCAGCCCCCACCGCACGTTTCACCTACGTGCACGAATTTTCTGTGGTACGTGTATCTTGTCCAGACGCACAAAAAAGTCTTTGGAGCCATAGCCTAAACCCAACAGGAAGTCGGCCATTTTGAATTTTACGTCAAATTTTGGATGATTTACACACTTCGTACTTTAACGAACTCCTCCTAGGGATTTAGTCCGACCGACCTCAAATTTTGGCTGTGCCTTCTAAAGGCATTGAAGATGAAAAGTTGTGCTATTTGCAAGTTTTCGTCAATGGGCGTGTCCGTGGCGTGGCGTCAAAGATCAGCTCTTCGCCATGACACGGAAGTTGTCGTAACTTCAGTGTACATGCTCACATCTGGACCAAACTGTACATCTAGGATGAGAGTCCCGCCCTGAACACATGTACATGCTGACATTCACAGACAGTCATAGCGCCACCTGCTGGCAACAGGAAGTGACTTTTAACGAAGCAGCCCCCGCCGCACGTTTCACCTACGTGCACGAATTTTCTGTGGTACGTGTATCTTGTCCAGACGCACAAAAAAGTCTCTTGGAGCCATAGGCTAAACCCAACAGGAAGTCGGCCATTTTGAATTTTACGTCAAATTTTGGATGATTTACACACTTCGTACTTTAACGAACTCCTCCTAGGGATTTAGTCCGACCGACCTCAAATTTGTGCTGTGCCTTCTAAAGGCATTGAAGATGAAAAGTTGTGCTATTTGCGAGTTTTCGTCAATGGGTGTGTCCGTGGCGTGGCGTCAGAGATCAAGTCTTCGCCATGACACAGGAAGTTGTTGTAACTTCAGTGTACATGCTCACATCTGAACCAAACTTTACGTGCTTGATAACTCTCCCACCCCGCTATGGAGGACCGATCCTGACACAGTCAGAAATAAATACAGAAATAAATAAATGCTCAATAAATAAATAAGCATCCAATTAAATACACAAAAAAATTAAGTAAATAAATAAATGTAGGTAGTAATTAAATTATACAAGGAGACATAAATGTATATATTTTAATTAGTGCCTTTACTTATTCACCTTTGTTATAATTACCTTATTTGTTTATTCAACTTTATTTATTACAATTTTTTTAATGTATTTATTTATGTGTGTGTTTTAATATTTTTGTCTGTTTTATTCTTCCTTTGTATTTATTTACCTTATTTATTTTCACCCATGGTATTTATTTCTGCCTGTCTTTTTTAAATTTTTGTATGCATTTCTGCCTCATTATGCAAATGAGGAGGGGCTGTGTCTCAAGGGGTCATCTTCTCTGCTATTGGTGGACCAGTCAGACAGGAGAGCTCCTACTCTGCCTGCAGACATCAACGATCTTGCCCCTCACACAGTCAGATGGCTTCCTTCAGTGCGCTGAGGTGTTTAACAACTCTGAAGACAATACTACCAGCAATGTCTTCCTTCTCTTTTCATGTAGACGCTCCAACAGACAGTGCTATCAGTTTGCTGCATGCATGGACACAGAACTGCGGTATAGAGAGAAGCACACGGTCAGCTGGCTGCAGCTAAATCTGGAGTGCACTCGTATTCAATTCTGTATGGTAAATTCAGTTTTAACGGAGCAGAGCGAGCTGACAGGCAGAGTTAGAGACTTTTTCTGTCCGTTTCTCTCTTTACAAAGACGCATGTTGCAGTCAGAGTCTTCTCTGAGATGCGAGCACGACATACAACACAATTTATCAAATTACACATCGGATATACAGTATGAAAATAAGATTGATTGGATTATACTCACAGGAAGTATAAAACCTGTTACATGTGTCTATTAAAAGTAAAGTAACACAAAAATGTCAGGGAAATTACTTTACTTAGATTTAAGTACTGCAGTTGTACATTTGAAATACCTTCCTACCTTTCTGATAGGAAGCCTTCTTGAGGTGGTATAAAACATTTCTTCTTATATTCTGATTTGAGTTGTGGACAACTATGACCACATGAATTAAAAAATTAAACATTTCACTGCCCAAGTCAGCTATAACACAAGTCTTGTTCATCAGACTACATGCTGTACAGTATTTGTGGACAGATTTTGTCCCAGGATTTATTATGCATTTCTTCTTCTTCGTTGCATGATTTAGAATAATAAGGTGAGAAATGGGTCTGTTCTGAGTTCATCCTGCACTGCAGCAGCTAATAAAGTCCATTTAATCCCAAAAACGCTTTTCTTTTAGGCAGGCTGGAGCAGAAAACAACTCACCTTTCTCAAGTTGTACAGTAATGTCACATGTGTATGAAGGTGGATCAAACAAGTAATCTTAAATGTCAAAGTAGAGAGGAGCCTAGTAGGCCTATTTATTTTCATTCATTACACAATATGAATAAGCTATGCAGACAGTTGTAAAGAAAGAACATCTTTTTCTTCTGTTCTCTACTTGTTATAGTTACACAGTATTAGGGGTGTGGGCTGTATTAAAAGTATCCACTGTTCTCCCATGCTCTAACACACAGTAACGATGAAATGTGTGCTGTTCTCACATTCTTCCTCTGTATGTACACATAAACAACAAGGCAGGGAAATATAAAAGGAATTTATTTTATTGTTTGGGTACATTATTGTTCAGTGTACATGGTCACATCTGAAACAAACTTTACGTGCTTGATAACTCTCCCACCCCGCAGACATCTACACGTCAATACCGATTATATTCATAGCGGCAAGTGCTATGTAGCTCCACATAGGGGACACAGGAAGTGACATATACACCTTCATGCGGCGTCGGAACCGCGTAGGAAATTCACAGCCGCACCGGCAGAGCTCCAGAATATGCAACTCGGCCGGCTCACGCGCGGACGCGCTTACAAGTGCGAGGGCCCGCCCAACGCTGCTTGCAGCTTTAATTTTTTTTTTTTTTTTTTTTCTGCAAAGTAGGCCCAAATGACATGGCCTAAACATACTCGAAAACTCACCAAAATTTGCAAACATGTCAGAACCGGTGAAAAATTTCGTATTCTACAAGTTTCGCACATGGGCGTGGCAAAATGACTCGCTAGCGCCACCTAGAAAATTGGAAATGATTAGCCCCTCGTTCACGTTCAACCTACATGTACGAAATTTTCTGGGGACATGTATCGTATCAAGACGCACAAAAAAGCCTCAAGAACCCATAGCCTAAAGTCAACAGGAAGTCGGCCATTTTGAATTTTATGGCCATTTTGGATGATTTACATACTTCGTACTTTAACGAACTCCTCCTAGGGATTTAGTCGGATCGACCTCAAATTTTGCTGTGCCTTCTAAAGGCATTGACGATGAAAAGTTGTGCTATTTGCGCGTTTTCGTCAATGGGCGTGTCCGTGGCGTCGATGATTCGCAATGAAACAGGAAGTTGTTGTAACTTCAGTGTACATGCTCACATCCGGACCAAACTGTACATGTAGGATGAGAGTCCCGCCCTGAACACATGTACATGCCGACATTCACCCACAGTCATAGCGCCACCTGCTGGCAACAGAAAGTGACCTTTAACGAAGCAGCCCCCGCCGCACGTTTCACCTACGTGCACGAATTTTCTGTGGTACGTGTATCTTGTCCAGACGCACAAAAAAGTCTCTTGGAGCCATAGCCTAAACCCAACAGGAAGTCGGCCATTTTGAATTTTACGTCAAATTTTGGATGATTTACACACTTCGTACTTTAACGAACTCCTCCTAGGGATTTAGTCCGACCGACCTCAAATTTGTGCTGTGCCTTCTAAAGGCATTGAAGATGAAAAGTTGTGCTATTTGCAAGTTTTCGTCAATGGGCGTGTCCGTGGCGTGGCGTCAAAGATCAGCTCTTCGCCATGACACGGAAGTTGTCGTAACTTCAGTGTACATGCTCACATCTGGACCAAACTGTACATGTAGGATGAGAGTCCCGCCCTGAACACATGTACATGCTGACATTCACCCACAGTCATAGCGCCACCTGCTGGCAACAGGAAGTGACTTTTAACGAAGCAGCCCCCGCCGCACGTTTTACCTACGTGCACGAATTTTCTGTGGTACGTGTATCTTGTCCAGACGCACAAAAAAGTCTCTTGGAGCCATAGCCTAAACCCAACAGGAAGTCGGCCATTTTGAATTTTACGTCAAATTTTGGATGATTTACACACTTCGTACTTTAACGAACTCCTCCTAGGGATTTAGTCCGACCGACCTCAAATTTGTGCTGTGCCTTCTAAAGGCATTGAAGATGAAAAGTTGTGCTATTTGCAAGTTTTCGTCAATGGGCGCGTCCGTGGCGTGGCGTCAAAGATCAACTCTTCGCCATGACACGGAAGTTGTCGTAACTTCAGTGTACATGCTCACATCTGGACCAAACTGTACATGTAGGATGAGAGTCCCGCCCTGAACACATGTACATGCTGACATTCACAGACAGTCATAGCGCCACCTGCTGGCAACAGGAAGTGACTTTTAACAAAGCAGCCCCCGCCGCACGTTTTACCTACGTGCACGAATTTTCTGTGGTACGTGTATCTTGTCCAGACGCACAAAAAAGCCTCTTGGAGCGATGCCCTAAAATCAACAGGAAGTAGGCCATTTTGAATTTTACGTCAAATTTTGGATGATTTACACACTTCGTACTTTAACGAACTCCTCCTAGGGATTTAGTCCGACCGACTTCAAATTTTTGCTGTGCCTTCTAAAGGCATTGAAGATGAAAAGTTGTGCTATTTGCGAGTTTTCGTCAATGGGTGTGTCCGTGGCGTGGCGTCAGAGATCAAGTCTTCGCCATGACACAGGAAGTTGTTGTAACTTCAGTGTACATGCTCACATCTGAACCAAACTTTACGTGCTTGATAACTCTCCCACCCCGTTATGGAGGACCGATCCTGACACAGTCAGAAATAAATACAGAAATAAATAAATGCTCAATAAATAAATAAGCATCCAATTAAATACACAAAAAATAAAGTAAATAAATAAATGTAGGTAGTAATTAAATTATACAAGGAGACATAAATGTATATATTTTAATTAGTGCCTTTACTATTCACCTTTGTTATAATTACCTTATTTGTTTATTCAACTTTATTTATTACAAATTTTTTTAATGTATTTATTTATGTGTGTGTTTTAATATTTTTGTCTGTTTTATTCTTCCTTTGTATTTATTTACCTTATTTATTTTCACCCATGGTATTTATTTCTGCCTGTCTTTTTTAAATTTTTGTATGCATTTCTGCCTCATTATGCAAATGAGGAGGGGCTGTGTCTCAAGGGGTCATCTTCTCTGCTATTGGTGGACCAGTCAGACAGGAGAGCTCCTACTCTGCCTGCAGACATCAACGATCTTGCCCCTCACACAGTCAGATGGCTTCCTTCAGTGCGCTGAGGTGTTTAACAACTCTGAAGACAATACTACCAGCAATGTCTTCCTTCTCTTTCACGTAGACGCTCCGACAGACGGTGCTTTCAGTTTGCTGCATGCATGGACACAGAACTGCGGTACAGCACACAGTAACGATGAAATGTGTGCTGTTCTCACATTCTTCCTCTGTATGTACACATAAACAACAAGGCAGGGAAATATAAAAGGAATTTATTTTATTGTTTGGGTACATTATTGTTCAGTGTACATGCTCACATCTGAAACAAACTTTACGTGCTTGATAACTCTCCCACCCCGCAGACATCTACACGCCAACACCGATTTATATTCATAGCGGCAAGTGCTATGTAGCTCCACATAGGGGACACAGGAAGTGACATATAACACCTTCATGCGGCGTCATAACCGCGTAGCAAATTCACAGCCGCACCGGCAGAGCTCCAGAATATGCAACTCGGCCGGCTCACACGCGGACGCGCTTATAAGTGCGAGGGCCCGCCCAACGCTGCTTGCAGCTTTAATTCAGTTTTTCTTTTTTAATAAATTTGCAAAAATTTCTACATTTCTGTTTTTTTCTGTCAAGATGGGGTGCTGAGTGTACATTACTGAGAAATAAAATGAACTTTTTAGATTTTTGGAAAATGGCTGCAATGAAACAGAGTGAAAAATTTAAAGGGGTCTGAATACTTTCCGTACCCACTGTATAACTAGGCCTATACTGTGTGTATATATATGTATAACTACATGTAGGCCTACACACACACACACACACACACACACACAGTATAGGCCTAGTTTATATTCAACTAACGTCATTCCACAGTAGCAATAGAAGACTAAAAACCTGTGTGTGTGCAGAGAGAGCTACATCAGACACACAGAAACTCTCCTACTTGCTGTCATATCATTACAGCTAAATGTATTTCCTCATGCAACAAACGGAGAACCACTGTTGTTTGAATAAAGTTACTTAATTATCACATTATTAATTAATTATATATATTTTATTGTTTATATGTGAATTTGTGCTCTGGCAACATTGCAACCTAAACATTGATGGCAATCGGCGAGAAAGAGAGAGCGAGAAAGACAGAGAGAGAGACAGAGATCTCTCATCTCATGGAAACGAGTTTCTGCCACTACATTTCAAAGTTTCCTCCTCACTAGTCCAGGCAACAACTATCACAATAGTGACAATAGCGTCAATTCCACTGCAGCAAAGTCGCAGACATCAGCACCGGGAACGCTACGTGATGTCACTGGGCGTCACTCACTGATCCTTCAGAAATGCTTGGGAAAATGTAGCGTGTGTGGAAGATACCGCGCTACTCGGTCAATAAAAGAGCTTTGTTACCGAAAAGCTATTTGATTCAGAAAATAGCGTCGCTACCACCAAGCTACTGAGAAATGTAGTTAAACAAGTAACGGCACTACTAGCGACGCTACTGCCCAACACTGGTTTCGGTTTCGACCTACATGCAGCGCACTTGAAAACTGAATCACGTGAGTTTATTAAACACGGTGACTTTATGAAACATACTGCTGATGGAGAAAGTCAGCAGAGACACAGAGGGAGAGAGAGACAGGAAGAGGCGGAGCATGTGTTTCCTGTGAGAGACCAGAGGTGCAGGCTAGGTGTGTGCGTGTGTGTGAGTGTGAAATGAGTAGATTCAGAGGTGGAAAATGACCTAGAATAACCTACTGTCAATACAAACACGACATACACCGCAATTGCTCCCACCAGCCACGGCTATTGAAAAAATGTTAAGAATTTTAATCTGCCATTTGGCGACCTAATGAAAATGGGCCTTATGGCTATGTGTTAACTACTCTCTTGAAAAAAAGATAATCTCAGGAGACCACAGTGAAATTAATAAACAGAGAACTCTTCCTCAGAAATAATGTTTTTAAACACCTATTACTGTATTTCTCAGCATTGAGGAGACTATTCATTCTGACCAAATCTCCAACTCTGCAGAAATGCAGCTCCAAACTTTCAAGGAACCTCCACCATGCCATTGCCTGCAGACACTCATTCTTACACTGCTCTCTAAATGTTGACTCATCAGTCCAGATCACCTGCTGCCATTTTTCTAGTTGAGTTGCGCGCCCTTGTTTCCATGTTGGAGGCTTTTTGGCCGCAAGTCTGCCATGAAGACCTGATCGCACTGCTGGACCTCTTCCGATTCTGCAGGAAGTTTCTTTGGTGCCCCTTTCTCTGTGCTTTGTTCTTAAAAAGAGCTGGGAATCTGAAAACCTGGTGTATGACATTTGACAGTAAACTGTCTTCAGCAGCCTCACCTTGTTAGCTGAGTTTGGCTGTTCCTCACCCAGTTGTATTCCTCCTACACAGCTGTTTCTGTTTCAACCTACATTTGGAATTGGTGATCACCTGCCTAAAACGTTTGCACAGTACTGTACATAGACATCTTGGACATGACGTCAGAACTTTTTCATATTCTGTAATATCCTACACACAAGTGTAAGAGGGTGTTTTTGATGCTTAATACACCAATTGGCAGGCTGGTTGCAGAACTGTCATGTAATTGCTAAGTAAGCTGAATATTTTGTGCGTGGCAGCCAAGGGTGCCTCAGAGAAAATAAAAACATGACAGAAAGAAAGAATCATTCATACCTTTGAGAAGGGCCCGGCAAACCTCCAAAGTCCATTAAAGCCAAAGCCTGTGAAATGAAAGGAAGGGAGAGAAAGGAACGTCACAGCTTTAGGAAAATTATAACCTATTTGTGTATACAGGTTATGTCCAATCTGTATGACTAGTGGAGTGAACATGCTTGGCCTGCACAGAATTTGAACATTTCAGTGTGTTTTACTTTGTAAATAGGAGGGCTGGTACTGGGGTGGCGACTCTTCATGGTACACCACACTCTGGACGATGCCATGGACAGGATTCAGTAGGTTGGTGTCCTGGCACATGGACAGCACAGTGTTGATCTTGGAGTCCAGCAGGTTGTGACTGAGGAGACACACAAAAACCTATTACTAAGTCTGTATAAATGGTCTACCGCTTGTACCGAGGGTTTGATAAAATGAGACTTTCTATTCTACCAGTATCTTTCTATTTTGACATTGTAGTTCAGCATAGGGTTCATCTTTCATCTGAATTTGATGCAGCAACCCGATAAGTCACAGGGATCTTTTAATACGACAGCGAGGTGAAAGTGGGTTTATATTTGGCTCTACAAATGTGCAGGCGTCACAGGAAGTCCACACTAACACTCAGAACGTTGACTCTTGAATTCAACAGTTACAGTAAATTTCACTGTAAAAATTCAGCATTCACAGTAATACAAAAATCTAAGCACAGAGCAGACATGTAGCAAAGCTGAGATGCTTCTCAAAGGAATACTTTGCAATTCTCATCCAATACACTTTTTGTTAAATTCAGCGATATTTCCTCATGGGTTGCTCGCTGTCTGTTTTTCGTGTGCTCTGAAAAAAATCGGGTATTCCTACACAGTCTGGGTCTGTAAAAGGAACACAAACAATGCTGCTTGGAGCGAGCAACCGGTGGCGGTAGCGCTCGTATTCGAAGGGGACGAACGGGACTCTGTAGCTGTAAAGATGACACAGGGAACGGTCTGAGGAATTGTGAAACAAGTTATATGACCAGGCGAGGGGAAGACATGTGAAGACATCTGTGAGGGGTTTCAATGCTGGATAAATCTACCAGATTTGAAAGGAATGAAAACCGATACTGAGGTTGCTCTGTTTCTGCTGGACAGGTGAGTAACATTAGCTTTGCTGTTCCACATAAACGACAGCTTCAGTATTACTGTCTTGTCTGTCATCATGTTTGTGATGATCCCAGCGGTTAGCTTTGCTAGCTTTTCGGTGAGTGTGTGATAGAGGAGGAATAGACGGAGCAAGGGTGTGAACGGGTGTCCTGGTGAATAGAGAGAAACGGGTCAGCAATAAGGCTTGTTCAGTAGTAAACGTACAGTATATGTTGCAGTGGCCGGTGAATCGTTGCTCAGAGCAACGACTGGTATGCTATGGGTCGGGACTGTGTGTGATAATGTTTTTGCTCTTTGTGTGCAAGCTGATTTTGGAATAAACGTTCTGTGCCTGTCTGAGTTAACTCAGCAATACCAAGCACACACTGTGCATCACTGCTGTTAGCCTGTTGGCTAACCTGCAGCTCGAGCTCACAGCAACAACTCATCTGTTCACTCAGAGGGCCCTTTTCACACACCTGCTTACAGAAAACTGTCATAATGAGCCAATGAGAGCGGACATTATGCTTCGTGTGGACACACCCAGTACAGATTTTCTTCTCTAAAGAAATCTGCCAGGCAGTGTGTGATACTGAATCGTGTATGCCGCTGCACACATTACACACGTTCCCCATGGCAGTGCCTGGCTACGGTCAAGGGGACCACCTTTTGTTTCACAGAAGGCAGCCTGCGTCATAATGAGCCCACAAAGCAGACACACACAACTTTGCGTGTATTGTAATAGGATACTATTACATATGTATGTATGTATGTATGTATGTATGTATATGATACTATATACAATGTTACTATTATATATATGTGGACTTAATTCTGCTCCAAAAGATCCGGTCCGGACAAAATGGGACTCATATTGACCAGACAACGGAATTCAGACACTGTTACAGAGACCTGCCCCATCAACATCCCGGATGAAGCACTCGGCAAGTGGTCCATGTCAGCGCAAGACTCGAGATGAGAGGAAGTGCACTCTGTGTTTTACATTGATGATGCTTAGTGCTCAAACGCAGCCAAGATGGACTCTGTTTCTCAGATGTCAGACTGTTTATTGTGAAGATGAAACAGATCATCATCTGGTTGCTGCGTTTCACATTCAGCCCAGATGCAAATTCAAAATACGCAATGTGGAATGTTCGGGGTTTATACGTGTATGTATATATGTATTTAAATAACTGTACATATTGTATTATTTTATATGTTACCATATTTTAATATAGGTCTACACTTAATTATATATTATGTGTGTAACATGAAGGAACTACAAATTGTTTGGTTATGCAGCCTTGTGCTGTATAATGACTAATAAATGGCCTTGTACCTTGTACTTTAAACCTTGTATTTGCCGCTCCACACTGCAGGCTCGTGCATTATCACGGCATCACCGACACAGTCCCTGCAGCTTCTCTCACAAGTGCTGCCTTCATCCCAATCTGGTCACTCAGATCTGGCGCAGGTTCGGCGTGGCAGAGGTGGATCTGTTCACCAACCAAGAAAAACCTCAGTGTGCCCTGTGGTTCTCACTGAGCTCACGGGACGCTCCCCTTACTGGGGGCTGATGCCTTTGCGCACCTACTGGGGGCTGATGCCTTTGCGCACCCTCTGCTGGCTGCTGTATGCCTTCCCCCCCCGTTTCAGCTGATCCTGTGTCTCCTGGACCGCCTGCAGGTAATCCTGGTCACTCTGGAGCGCACAAGTGTGTCGTGGTTTCCTTTCCTTCAGCGACTGCTGTCGTGGCTGCAGTGGAAACTTCCTTGGCACAAGGACACCCTCTCAGAGGCGTGGGGTGTGATCAGGAGCTACCCGCTTCTTGGCCAGGCAGCACTTGTAAGGTTTAGGTCTCTCACATAGTGTGAAAGTGGTGTGCACCATCCAGGGTTCGAGAGCTGCCTCCACTCGGTCTTCGCACTCTGCCAAGTGGTTTGCGTTCCAACGCTGGTGTCTGGACCAGGGGTTGGATCCGCTGCCTGGGGCACTTTTGTTAGACCAGCTGCTGATGTACAGAGGGCTGGTGTTCAGTACAGTGAAGACCTACGGCCCTGCCATTTCATCCTGTCATTAAGGGTTTGGTGACAGGACGGTGTTCACTCACTCGCTGGTGAAGCGTTTCCTGAAAGGGATGTGGAGACAGGCAGGTGTCATGCCCTGTTGCTCCTCAGTGGGATTTGGAGCTGGTTTTATGCGCTTTGACCAAAGCCCCTATTTGTGCTTCTGGAGACGGCGGACCTGAAGCTCCTCTCAGGCCACCTTGCGAGGGTGATTATCCTCACAGGCTTCTTCCCTCCTCCCCACAGGTTGGAGGAAGAGACTACATCATACCTTCTCTGCCCGGTGCGTGCACTGTCCTGCTATGTGGCGCGCATGGCCAACTGACGCCGCTCTCAGTGCTTGCCTGTGCACTACAGGGAGCTGGTGAGTGAAACTGTTCACCTGCTCCACCTCAGCTCCACTGATGTAGACAGGACTGTGTGTCCTTATCTCCTTCTTCCTGAAATCAACGATCAGCTCCTTGGTTTTACTGACGTTGAGCAGCAGGTTGTTCTCTGAGCACCACTCTACAAGAATATCAATTTCCTCCCGATATGAAGTCTCATCGATGTTTGAAACCCGGCCGATGATGGTGGTGTCATCCACAAACTTCACAACAGAGTTCTCTCCATGTCGGGGGATGCAGTCGTGGGTGTACAGCGTAAACAGGAGGGGGGGCTGTGCACACAGCCCTGGGGGGCTCCGGTGTTGAGCACTACAATGGAGGAGGTGAGTCCGCCAATCCGAACTGACTGGGGTCTGTTTGTGAGGAAGTCCAATATCCAATTGCAGAGTGTTGTATTTAAACCCAGAGTGCTGAGTTTGTTGATCAGTTTCATGGGGAGATTGTGTTGAATTCTCAAGGTGTGTGAGGGCTGAGTGAAGGGCAGTGGTAGTTGTTCAGAATAGACACTGCAGACTTTTTAGATCCAGGATTGATGGTGGTTGTCTTGAAGCAGGTGGGAACCCTCTCCTGAGACAGTGAGATGTTGAAAGTGTCAGTAATAACATCAACTAGCTGACTGGCTCAGGTTTTTAGTACACGGTCAGGGATGTTATCAGTCAGCTGATTTACTCATATTCACTCTCAGCAGGACTCTCCTCACATCTGCTGTGATACTGACAGGGGCTGGTCCTCTGGAGGTGGAGTAGACTTTACAACTGACTCCTTGTTGAGGAGATCAAAGCGAGCACAAAAGGTGTTTAGTTCATCTGGTAATGTGGCCTCACACATGATAGGGGGGCTCCTGCTTTTTTAGCCTGTGATGTTTAGATTGCCTGCCACATATCTTTGGTTGTGTTGGTGTTGAGGTCTCTCTCCAGTCTCTGCTGATGTCTCCGCTTCGCCTCCTTGATGCCAGCTTTCAGTCTCTCTGGCAGTGTTGCAAGCTTGTTTATCAGCTGAATGAAAAGCAGGTCGCTTTCTGGTTGGGGAATGATTTTATCGCTTTAGTGATCACCACATCATCAAAACATTTACTGATGTATGTCACTGATGATGTATATTTATAGGTTGATGTGGCCTCTCTGAACATGTGCCAGTCTGTGCACTCAGTCCCGTAGAGCTGCTTTAGCCTCATCTGTCCACACTTGGGACAAGCTGGGTGTAAGTGGGCAGAAGAAGCAGAGAAATGTAGTCTGATAAACCAAAATGGGGACGAGGGAGGGCTTTGTGGCTGCCAGGAATATTGGTGTAGACGTGGTCCAGTGTGTTTGTTACTCTGGTGGACATGCTGGTGAATATTAGGTAAAACAGTTCTGAGATCTTTTTGATTAAAATCACTAGCAACAATAAAAACACCTTCAGGTTGTTTTGTCATGTGACTGCTGATGACCTCATACAATTCTTGTAGTGCCTTTTAACAGAAGACACATCGTTACCCATTAAGACCAAAAAGAGTCTCTTTCACAAATATGACACAAACTAGTCTGCTGATGAGGATAGAATGATCAGCTGTATCAAAGGCAGCTTTTATCTGAGAAGTAAGTGGTTTCTTTTCTGATTGAGCAAAGTCGAGAAAATGGACAAGTTTTCTCCATTCGGCCCCCCCAGCAGTCTTACTGCAACAAATAGCATAATTTATCCACGGGGATGATTTCATTTCTACAGCCGACCTGGTTGTAGTAGGGCAATAGCATCTATAGCCAAGGAACACCGGTTACTGAAACTGGTGACCATGTTACAAGGTTGAATTGGGCTGTTATATACTGTATCTCACGAAGGTGAGTACACTTTTGTGAGATACTGTATCTCACAGGCATAATGGTTAAATGGATTATTGATATGGATATTTAAATCTCCTACAATAATAATTCTATCATGGTTGACGACATGGAGGATAGACAATCAGAAAATTTCAATGTACACAGTGCAGTGGATACGATTCTCCTCTATCCTGGCCAACAGGTAGAGAGGGAGCAATCACCACGTCCTAAAGCATAAACTGCTTCACTGTCTACATTGCTAAATTCATTTTAAAAAAGGGTGCTACTACTTACTATTATACTACTACTATTAACATTTACCTCCAAATAGTTTAGTTGAACAAGAAACATTTTGCAAAAGCCTGATAGCTCATAATACAACCTAACCAAAAGAAAGGCAATATTTTGACTACTTACACAACTGGAAAAACCTTTGGGAAGACCACGCTAGCTTCAGCCAGGTATTCGTACAGAATTCGCTGGTCAAAGTCATCAGTTGTGTATTTGACCTGGGTAGCCTGGAAAAAATCAGAACAGTCTGTTAACAAGACGAGCTAGTAACTAGTAGACAAAAATTAACAGCATTTGATCACTATCCATCATTTCTGAAGACTGTCGGTGTGTTTCCTCACCAGCACAGTGAGCAGCAGAGCTTGGATCTTTGGGTCAGTCAGCACCTCCTCATCCAGCAGAACGTTGGACTCTGATACGGACACCTTGCGTAGGTGAGAGTTTCCAATTCGTTGTGTCTCTGTAATTAATACATGGAGGATTTACATTAAATATCTCCACAAACAAACTTGTTGAAGGAAAGGCCTGGATTGTACTCTCACCTATCTCATAGTCGTTCTCTGCAACACGTCTCATCTTGGGAGGGGTGGTCATACCCGACTCCATCTCTGGTCTCTTCGGTGCTTTAGAGTCTGATATGAGATGATCAAAACTTTTTCTGGTGCCTGCCAAACAAACACAACAAATACAATTACTGTAATGTAATTGGTCAATTTCTGTTTCAAACCCCAACTCCTCCAGAGAAGGCAGGGAGCAAGACACTAATCCCCTAACCACTCCTGATTATGAGTGAATGTATGAATGATTGAATGTTGACATGTGTTTTGAGTGGTTAGTAGACTGAAAATGAACTATGAATAAATGCCATCTTTCCTAAGCACCTTTTAGAGATCAACATCTACTGTACATAGCAAAGAGATAAATCATACCCAGGAGCTTCTTGGTGTTGGCCTGTGAGGGCTGACCCATATCCAGGCTCATGGACTTGCGCGTTCGTGGGCTGATCTGGCCCACTGTAGGGTAGTGATGGGCTGAAAGGTAGCGCTCTGAAACCTGAGGTGACGTCCACGGCTGAGTCTCTCGGAGAGTTCTAAGAGGAAGGTGATTGGACAGAAGACAACTTGATGACAATCGATGATAAATGTAAATGCTCCATATTTGTATAGCGACTTTCTAGTCTTTTCCACCACTCAAAGTGCTTTTACACTACATCCACCATTCACAAACATTCATACACTGAGCCTAAGCTCAAACAGAAACTAATATTCACACACTGGTGGAACAGCCAACAGGGGCAATTCCGGGTTCAGTATTTTGCCCAAGGACAGTTCGAAATGCCGTTTGGAGGAGCCGGGGATTGAACCGCCGACCTTCTTCTGATTAATGGGCAACCCCGTTGATCCATAGCCAGGACCCACTCGGAATATCACTACCTTTTATTCTTACTTTGTTTAAATTACCTATCAAATTGCCTTTACATTTACATTGTTGGGGATTTTGTCAACATATGGCACCACCCTGGAATCAGGGACCAATAACCAAATATGAGCCAAGTATGATCAGTCTAAAGTGGGGTTTGTCCACCTATAGATGGCAAGGGTGAGTCCGTACACTGGCCGTGGCAAACAACTCTTACTACAACATTATACACAAATAATCACAGGCAACGACTTCTTAAAATTATAATAGGATTTATTCAACTCCAGCATACATCAATGACCAACAACTTTAGCAAGTAAATCACTATTAACTCTTCTAAGCAAAATGAAATAAAGCCAATAAACAAATCATACAAACACATACAACAATCCAGCAAGTGTGTGTGTGTGTGGGCGTGTGAGAGACAAAGGAGGGGGGAGAGACTAAGAGAGGGGGGCGGATCCGACCACGTGTGTGGTGCCAGATCCGGTTGTGCTAGAGGCCAGCTGATTTTGGAATCAAGATGGCGGTTCAGACCATGTGATTTCAAGATCAAGATGGCGGAAAATCCCTCTCCCCTGAACTAAAAAAAATGGGGACGCACTCTGATGCTAGCCTGCTGTGGGTCACAGGTCTGGTTAGCTGCAGAGGTCACGTGGTATGTGCATGTGGGATTAGTAAGCAGAAGGAGGAGAGAAAGGCACAAAAGGCACACAAAGCTATATACATACAATATACCACAAACTATCTTACAGCCACCAGCAGTGACTGATTCATTCAGCAGCGGTTGCTGGCTTTTGATTAGATAGAATGTGCAATTATATCTGTTCTCAGACAACAGAAGCCAACACCAAAAATCCTTATTACTGTTGAAAACACTCGGCTACAACTTTATCAATGAGAGGAACATTCAGCAACCGTGTTCCTTGGCTTGATAACAATACTGATACGTTTTCACACAGTAAGAGGAACAAAGCAGTCAGCCCAGTGAGTGGTACTGGACACAAACAACGTGCGTAGCACGGAAAACACACAGCAATTAAACAAGACATGGCGGTCTTTAAATATCCCTTATAACAGAAATTCACCACATGAAGCTTGTACAAGTTACAATAACAAGTTATAGAACTATCTGCTGCCCAGACATACTAAAGCCTCTTCAGTGTCGCTTTGGTAGTGAGTAGATGCGTCTGTTCCTTTTGGAAAATCCAGCAGAGTTTTCTCTCGGCTCGGTTCTGACGATGCCGGTCGGTTCAACGGCACAGCTGATTCTTTGGCGGCAGCAACAGGAATCAGTGAAGTCGACGTTGGTTGAGAAGGTAGAACACGGAGGTGATCTTCTCTCAGTTAAGCACAGTATTTATTCGTCTTCTTCTGCAGGCATGAAATGTTATCTTGTATAACAGTTTTTTTAGGGATCCAAAATTGTGTTGGTAACACAAAGAAAAATAATAGAGGTAAAAAGGAAAGAAGGAAACAGAGTTGCTCGTCCGGCGAGTGAAGTCTGTATTCAGGAACAAAGAAAGTTCAGCGCTGAAATGAAATACCTCCTGTGGCTGCTGGTGCAGTTGCAGAAAGGCAAAGTTTGTTTACCTCCTTACAGTCCTGTGGAGAACTGGGAATGGCGATGAGGGTTTGGAGGTGTTCGCTTTTACACCTACGTTGACAAAATGGCTGTACTTCCTGGGATTACTCCGCCCCCTGAAAGCTTTAGCCAATACAAACCTTTGGTTTGGTTTGGTAGAGTTCACAGCTAGGTGTGATTTAATTGACAGGGCCATCTGGGCTTTCCATTGTTCTCTGACTTGCTTTGTGTAGTCAAGCCGCATGGCAGGCTTTGGGGATTCCAACAGGCCGGGGTCTGGCTTGTAGGACATCAGAAGGCCCAGTCTTTGTTCTATCAGACTGTGAGGCCCAACATCATGAAGGTTACTGACATCCCATTCTTAATCCGTAGGGTTTAATATGGAGTTGGCCAACCCTCTGCAGCTTTAACAGCTTCAACTCTTCTGGGAAGGCTGTCCACAAGGTTTAGGAGTGTGTTTATGGGAATGTTAGACCATTCTTCTAGAAGTGCATTTGTCAGGCACAGATGTTGGACAAGAAGGTCTGGCTCACAGTCTCCGCTCTAATTCATCCCAAAGGTGTTCTGTCGGTTTGGGGTCAGGATTCCGTGCAGGCCAGTCAAGTTCTCCACACCAAACTCGCTCATCCATGTCTTAATGGAAATTGCTTTGTGCACTGGTGTGCAGTATTTTTGGAACAGGAAGGGGCCATCCCCAAACTGTTTCCACAATGTTGGGAGCATGAAATTGTCCAAAATGTCTTGGTATGCTGAAGCATTAACAGTTCCTTTCACTGGAACTAAGGGGCCAAGCCGTGCTCGGTCATGGAAACCCATTTCATGAAGCTCTCTACGTACTGTTCTTGAGCTAATCTGAAGGCCACACAACGTTTAGAGGTCTGTAGCTATTGACTCTGCAGAAAGTTGGCGACTTCTGCGCACAGTGTTCCTCAGCATGCGCTGACCCCGCTCTTGTTATAACACTAACAATTGACCGTGGAATATTTAGTGAGGAAATTTCACAAATAGACTTATTACACAGGTGGTAACCTATCACAATACCACTCATGAATTCACTGAGCTCCTGGGAGCAACCTATTCATTCACAAATGTTTGTAGAAGCAGTCTGCATGCCTATGTGCTTGGTTTATACACCTGTGGCCATGGAAGTTAATGAAACACCTAAATTAAATGATTTGGAGGGGTGTCCTAAAACTTTTGGCAGTATAGTGTATATCTACAGTATGTCACAAAAGTGTGTACACCCCTCACATTTTTGTAAATATCTGATATCTTTTCATGTGACAACACTGAAGAAATGACAATACAATGTAAAGTACCCCACAAATGCTCAACAGGGTTCAGGTCTGGAGACATGCTTGGCCAGTCCATCACCTTTACCCTCAGCTACTTTTGCAAGGCAGTGGTCGTCTTGGAGGTGTGTTTGGGGTCGTTATTGTGTTGGAATACTGACCTGCGGCCCAGTCTCTAAAGAGAGGGGATCATGCTCTGCTTCAGTATGTCACAGAACATGTTGGTATTCATGGTTCAGTCAATGAAATACTTCTTGCCAGAATTGAGCTTAGGACACAACCAGAATATATGAGTCTGATTTGCAGTTTGTATTCCACAGTCCCTCCAGCATGAACTGGTGATTATTAGGGCCAGAGCATGAAACATGCGAGGTCCCTATTTTTTTTCCCTGCAAAGTCAGCTTGTTTTTGGGGGCCTAAAAATGTGCAAAAACTCATCAAACTTTGCACACAGGTCAGAAGTGGCGAAAATGACCCCAAATGGCTCGCTTACGTCACCTACAAAATTGGAAAAAGTTTGCCCGGCAACGTTCAACCTACATGCACGAAATGTTTTGGGGACATGTATCATACCACGACACACCAAAAAGCCTCAAGGACCCATACCCTTAATTCAACAGAAGTCAGCCATTTTGAATTGAAAGTGCAATTTTAACCCATTGATACCATTTACAGGCTGCATATTTTAACAAACTCCTCCATTTTCACTGTGCATTCTAAACCCATTGACGATTAAAAGTTGTACAAATGGTCGTCTTCTTCTTTCTTCCATGAGCGTGCCCGTGGAGTGGCGTCGAAAATCGACAACTCCCCACAAAACAGGAAGTTGTTATAACTTCAGTGTAGATGCTCACATCTGTACCAGATTTGACATGTATAATAATACTCCCGCCCTGAACACATCCATATGCCAACATTCACTCAAAGTCATAGCGCCATCTGCTGGCAACAGAAAATGACACGTTTTACGCTGTAATGTACTACTCCTAGTAGGTTGGCCATATCAACTTCAAAACTGGCCAAGAAAACCCTTAACACATTGATGAAGCCATGTTGTAAATCTTGGCGTGGCGGTAAAGTTACACCTTTCGCCATGATACAGGAAGTTGTTGCAACATTACTGTACATGCTCAGATCTGTACCAAGTTTTAAACGTTTAATAACAGTCGCACATGTATATGCCAACATTCACCCACAGTCATAACACCACCTGCTGGCAACAGAAAGTGACCTTCAACGAAGCAGCCCCAGCGCCACGTTTCACCTACATGTATGAAGTTTCTGTGGCACGTGTAATATGTCCAGATGTACCAAAAAGCCTCTTATGGTCATTTTTGGATGATTTACACACTCCTCCGTTTGAAGGATGTGGGATGGGTCCAACAGTACCCTCCGCACCTGCCTGAGTACAGACTGCTCATAGACGGACTGAAGGGAGAGCTTTTCAATCCTCCCCATCTCCTTCATAGCAGTCTGTACCAGGCGCCACAACTTTGATTTGGACTGTGTGGAGAGATTGCCGACCCACGCCGTAATCCAAAATAAAAACATGATGTTGGCTGACACCAAACACCCTCAGTCTGTGTTAAAAATAAAGCCTTTGCTGTAAACGGGAACATACGTAATCTACACGATCATTCCAGCTTAAGAGGTTATCCAGGTGGATACCCAGATACCTATAAGAAGTGACCTGTTTGATCTCCTCCCTGTGTGTGCACAGTGGGGTATGATCCCCCACCGACCAAGGGTCAAACGCCATCTCCTCAGTTTTTTTTAGTGTTAATGGTGAGATAGTTCTTGTCACACCACTAGACAAATTTATTACAGTTTTTCTCAAATGCTAAAACACAAAAGCCAATCCTCTAAACCAAATGACCAGTTGTCTAAACACATTTACTAAATCTAGCCATCATTTTCCAATATCATAAACACATTTCACATGAAGACACAATTCACAAAACACAATCCTCCGTTCACATAAATCTTAACACATTTTTCCTTGCTAAAACACAAGTTGCAAAAGAACTCTGCTCATATTCTCAAATGAAAGCTCATGTGATGCAAATTGCTTGCCACAGTCAGCAATATTTGAACAAAATGAACACACCTGGCGTCATTCATTACACACAACGACTCAAAATGAAAACACCTGTTGCTAATGCTGTGACCACATGTATAAAAGCAAGTTCAGAGTGCACAGTTTGCTGAAGATTCCAAACAAACACAATGGATGAAGGCAGAGTCAGGGGAAGAGGTAATCGAGTCAGAGGAGGGAGAAGAGCTGGCCAGGGAGGAAGAGGAGCAGGCCAGGGAGGAAGAAGAGGAGGCCAACGAGGAAGAGGAGTAGGCCAGGGAGGAAGAGGAGCAGGCCAAGGAAGAAGAGGAGGAGGTCAACAAGGGAGAGGAGAAGGTCCAGGAGGGAGAGCAAGACAACCTCGCACCATCATTACGGACGAGATGCGAGCATGTCGTTTTACAACACGTTTCTTTCTTTAGAGTTGAAAGAATGCCACATAGAGGTGGGAGGGTTGCCATATTTACAGCGTCACAAGAAACCCTCATTGTGGATATGGTTCGTGAGAACAACCTCATCAGACTCCGGGAGATCAGAGACAAAGTCATTGCCGATAATGTGAACTTTGAGGGCATTGATGATGTCAGCTTGGCCACAATAGACCGAGTTCTCCGGCGCCAAAAGATGCAGATGAAACAAGTCTATAGGGTTCCCTTTGAGCGAAACTCTGCACGACACAAAGACCTACGTTACGAGTATGTGCAAGTAAGTATACATCCAGTATACATTTTTCCAGGTTGATACAGTCCTTTAACTCTCTGGTGATGTATGACTTATTGTTAGGATAGATTGTAATGACCTTGGTAGCCACACAATCCTCACAGAATTTAATATACTCTGTAATAGTATCAGTAGCTTCATCGATACACAATCCATGAAAAATGTCCCAGTCTGTACAGAGAAATGAGCCCTTCAGTGTCTCTATACTGTCTTTAGACCATACAGTCACTGTCTTAGTTAGTGCTCTTTAAAGCAGTCTTATAGGGGGGTCTCAGATGGACTGTATTATGGTCTGAGTTTGACAGAGGGGACTTTGGTCTGGCCCTGCATGCATTTCTTATTTTACCATAACATTTGTCCAGCACTCTATCGTCTCGAGTGCCACACTTGACATATTCTTCAAATCCAGGAAGGGACAGTGCCAGTTTACAGTGGTTAAAATCTCAAAGAATAAAGACCGGGGCTCCCGGAGTGCGTTGTGGTTGATTGTGGACACATTTGTAATGTATTAGTCATAGCGCCACCTGCTGGCAACAGGAAGTGACCATCAATAAAGCAGCAACGTTTTACCTACATGTAAGAAATGTCTGTGGCACATGTATCATGTCCTGATGTACAAAAAAGCCTCTGGTCATTTTTGGATGATTTACACACTCTAAGAACCCCTCCTAGAGAATTAGTCTGACTGACTTCAGATTTTCGTTGTCTAGGCTAATCCCACGATGACGATTAAAAGTTGTACAAACGTGGAACGGTGTGCCCGTGGCATGGCGTCCAAAATCGATGATTTGCCCTGGAGGAGGAAGTTGTTGTAACTTCAGTGTACATGCTCACATCTGCACCAAACTACGTGCTTGATAACTCTCCCACCCCGAAGACATCTACATGTTCATTTATAGTCGTAGTGCAAAGTGCTATGTAGCGCCACAAAGGGGACACAGGAACTGATCATTAACACCTTTGTGCAGCGTCCAAAGCCCATAGCAAATTCACAGCCGCACTGGCAGAGCTCCAGAATCTGCAACGCGGCCGCCTCACACCTCGATGCACTATACGTGCGAGGGCCTGCCCAACGCTGCTTGCAGCTTTAATTTTATATGCTTTAGGGACTCTGCGAGTTCTGCATCATCACAGCAGTTTTTAAAGGATTTTTAAAACTCTGCAGGACTGCAGAGGCTATTTTGTCTGGTTTTGTGACAATGGTTTCTTGTGAATTTGTTCTCTGTACAATATTGGACGAATGTTGCTTTCTCAGTCTAAATGATAATAGTCTACTCTCCAAGTTCCCAAATTCATAGTGTTTTTAGTTAGTGAATCTTGAGCTTCCCTCAACTTTATCTGATAAAAGACTGTGAAGTTGTTTACGTGTTGGGTTTAAATAATTTGTGAAATTGCTTGATGCAGATTCTTAATGTTTGTATTCCAACTTTTATTTTATCTTCAATTCTCGCTGTCTGGCTTCCTCGCAGACGTGAATGAAATAATGCAGCCCCTAATGTATGCTTTGGCACAATCCCACAATATCAGGGGTTTTTGTTGTGGTATTGGTATCTAGGTATTTCTTGAGCTTCTGTATATATTCTATCATTGCGTAGAGATGTATTAAGTCTCCATTTAATTGTTTGTCTATGTCCTAAATCCTATTTCAGTGAGACAGGTGCAGAAATGGTGATAGGCAATATCTCTATGTCTACTATTCTATGTAGCTCTACCTTTGGGTAAAAAGTGAAGTCCCTGCTTGTTGGACACTTACATGGACACCATACATCCACAAGATCTACTTCTACAGAGGGATATTGGAGCATTTTACTCATTTTATTTATTAGCTGCAACATTATACAGTTGAAATCACCTCCCATCAGCAGCAGACCAGTGCTGTACTTCAGTACCATATTGAAGAGTGGCCTAATAAATCCAGGCTTGTCTTCATTAGGTGTGTAGAAATTTATTAAGGATATTTCTATACCGTTAACCAGAACATATCTCTCCTCTGTGTCTTTAGGTATCAGTGTTTTTGTGAAATTAAGTTGTCTGTGTATAATTATTAGATTTTTCTTAACAGGATTAAGGAGGCCCTTCACATTATATCTTATAATTTTTAGTGTACCTATTACTCACAGTAAGTGAGATATACTTTGAATCCCTGATAATCAGAGCAAGGGAGGAGGGATAGGTGGCGGAAGTAAAAATATCGCACATGGACTGTGTCTGTGTAGATAATGGAAACAGACTGAGTGGGATGAACGAAAATTGTTACAACAGCTGTACAAGAGTTTGTTACCTTCAACCACAGCAATGAAAATGTCATGAAAAAATGATAACCTTCTTTGTTTCCTGTGTTATTTTTAAGTTTAACACAGGATCCTGGGGGAACAAAGGGATCAGGGCAGAGTTTTAGGAGTTCATTAAAGTACAAAGCGTTCGGTTAACAGTATGTATGGCTCCAAGAGGCTTTTTTGTAAGTTTAGAGAGGTTACATCTGCCTACCAAATTTCATAAATCTAGGTGAAACGGATGCCGTGGGCAGCTTTTTAAAAACAATTTTCGGGGGAGATATTGAGCCAGTATCCCTCATGGCAGTTGCTGTTCAGGCCCTAATAATCCGAGAAAAAAAAAAGGTTCAGAGGAATGACAGCCAAAAGATACTATGGCTACTAGGGTGCTAAATTATGTCAACTGTGTGGCACAGTTCACCCTGTTTATTAAACCCATTAACATTCTAATAGTAAACAGGGAGTCACAGCGTATCAACAAAATATGCAAATATAAGTGTCACTTATCATCGCAGGTTTCTACTGTTTTGTGTAAAATCACCAGCTGTGTGGTAACAGTACACACAGAAAAAAGCGACATAACGTTTGTAGAATTAGATAAAAAAAAGACACATAAGATACACACACTAAAAAACAACAATACACTATTACAATATTACATTACAATAAAATAACAGACAATTAAAATTTATAAAATTTATAAAATACCCTAGCCCAAACTATGAGCCTTTTCACAAAATAAAGAAAAACCAACCCTAACTAGAAGCTTTACTAAAAAGCCTACTCTTAAATATGGAAATGTTGATTGCTTCCCGAACCCAGACAGGGGTCTGATTTCACAGCCAAGGTGCCTGATGGCTGAAGGCTCAGGTTCAGGTTCCTTTATTTATACCCGTAGGTAAATTACGTTCCAGAGAATAAGTTTAGGCTGTTTCTCAACCATATAAACAATAACACCATACAAACACCACAAGACACTAAAATCACACTAAAACAATCTACTCCATCTTAATACTATTCATAAAACTAATCCCTACGGGAACAAAGCTGTTTTTATGTCGTTCTGTTGTACACCGCAGTACTCTAAACCGTCGGTTGGACGGCAGATACTGGAACTCATAATACAGCGGATGAAGCTGGTCACTCAAAATTGAAATACTCATGCGCTGTACCTGCCTATTATACAGCGAGGCTGGGTTCAGTAGTGGTTCTCCAATCAACCTACTGGACCATTTCACAATCTGGTTAATAGAGTTCCGACTCTTTAACGTTAAGTTCCCGTACCAAGATACCAGAGAAAAGGAGAGTACGGATTCAATAAAAGCACGATAAAACATAATCAACAGTGTTTTCTCAATTTGAAATTGACACAATTTCCTTAAAAAGAACAGACTCCCATTCTACATCTAGAGTCCCCCGGCCCTACAAGTAGCCCTGCATTTTGGGAGCGCAGTGTTCTAGTGGGGCAGTATGGTGTAAGGAGTTCTCATATAGGATGGTGCCTGACCATTAAGGGCTTTGTATGTAAGAAGAAGTATTCTCAATTTTACCGGGAGCAAGTGCAAAGTTACTAAAACAGGGGTGATATGATCTCTCCTGCTTGTTCTAGTCAGAATGCGTGTAGCAGTGTTTTGTATTAACTGGAGAGACTCAAGAGATTTTTTTGAGCAGCCTGAAAGCACGGAGTTACAGTAGTCAAGCCTTGAGCTAACAAATGTATGGACAAGTTTCTCTGCATCATCTCGATGCAGAAGGTTTCAAATATACACAATGTTGCGAAGGTGAAAATAGGCAGTTCTTGTAGTTTGCTTTATGTGTGAGTTTCTCACGGTGGTGCTGGAGGCCATGGCAATGCCATCCAAAGCAACTATGTCTGCAGACAATGTGTCTCGGAGGTGTTTGGGTCCAAGTACTACAACCTCAGTTTTTTCAGAGTTCAACATCAAGAAATTATAAGACATCCAGGTCTTCACATCCTTGATGCACGTTTGAAGCCTAGCTAACTGGGTGGTTTTGTCAAGTCTGATAGAAAGGTATAACTGAGTGTCATTAGCATAAAAATTAAAATTTATACTGTGGTTCCTAATGATATTACCCAGCGGAAGCATATATAAGGTGAATAATATAGGTCCAAGGACAGAACCTTGTGGAACTCCATGAGTGACTCTGCTGTGCAGAGAGGACTTATCGTTTACATGTACAAACTGGGTGCGATCTGATAAGTAAGATTTAAACCAGCTTAAAGCAGTTCCTTTAATGGCGATTAAGTGTTTAAGTCTTTGTAGTTAAATATGGTGATCAATTGTATCAAATGCCACACTTAGATCTAGCAAGACCAATACAAAGACTAGTCCCTTATCTGATGGAGTTAAAAGATCATTAGAGATTTTTACCAGTGCTGTCTCTGTACTATGATGCATTCTGAAACCTGTAAGTTGTTGCTATGCAAAAATTCACTTTGTTTTGCCACAGTTTTTTCAAGGATCTTGGATATAAAAGGAAGGTTAGATATCGGTCTGTAACTGTCTAAAACCCCTGGATCAAGAGCAGGCTTTTTAAGAAGTGGTTTAATAACGGCTTCCTTAAAAAACTGAGGTACATAGCCTGCTGTCAAAGAAAGGTTGATAATATTTAACAAAGCAGTGCCAGACTCACTAATGTAGCTGTTTCTTCACCACAGTCCATTTTAAACCACATAAAAGATGTTCAAGAAGTTCATACAAAGGCATTTTACAACATTCACAAGGGAAAACCGCTTCTCCTGGTGATTATGGACCCTCGACAAAATGGCCCGCTGTTATGGCAGAAAATTGTTTCCTCTTATTTAATCTTTTATGAATGTTCTTTTATTTTATATATATATATATTTTTTTTTTTCTCCTATCCTTAACTTTTTTGTTATTATACTCTGTCCGCACTTGTAGACTTTAGGTCAGAGCTGTGATATTGTTTCAGTGTTTTCCTTACTTGTTGTTCCTCTCTTCTACTTGCATGTTCATTCAAGGCCAGGAGAAGATCTCTATTCCCCAAAACATAGAAACCTAGACTGTGTAAATAATTATGCATCCCTTTGCTCGGGGCCAGACGCCCAAAGCTGCCCTGCCTACTTTTTTGCAGCAATGCTTTATTTCGAGTTGAATTGAGAGCTTTTACTTTGACTTTGCATGACGCACCTTTGAATAGGCGTCAGGAAATCAAGCGCGGAAATTTCTTCTGCCTGGAGATACTGGGTAAATTAAAAAGCGTCCATAAGTTGACGGATGTGGATCTAACGCCGAAAGGCACACACTGCAGCACATACTTTATTGTGAGCATGTGAAACAGTCGCTTCATAATCAATTTGAGGGAGAAATATAATGTCTCCCAACGTGGGATCGAACATGCAACCTTCTAGGTGAGTCTTGCGCTTTAGGTAGGTAGGTAGGTATGTAGATTTATTTTGTCACAATATAACAGGTATAAATTGAGTTCATAACTTCCTTCTGCTATGTAACAGACAATATAGATTAACACAGAAGCAATTATAAATATGGTAAACAGAAATAAACTACATACAGTGTAGCAGTGCTGAGGATCAATTGGAGTTTAAGAGCCTGGGGTAAAAAGCTGCTCTGCAGTCTGGTGGTACGGCAGCTGAAACTTCTAGATCTCTTCCCAGACGGCAGCAGGGTACTGTCCTTTAGTATCCTTTGGGCTCTTTGGTAGTGACGAAACGCACTCTGTAGAGCAGTTTGTCCGTTTTCAGCTACTGCAGAAACATGGCGGTGCAACATGGCTTTCAGATTGCAGAAGCATGTTCCATTTGTTGCTCTTTCTATCTGGTGTTAGTGGCTAAAACAGGACCGTTATAAGCACCACCAATCATTTCATTCTGTTTGACTAAAATGATTGGCTGGCCTACCTACCCATCTACCGACCTACCTGTGTGCACTCTGCTGTCCACTCACTGCCCTTGAACGTGTTTTGGGGGAGTGGCTTTGGACGGAGGGGGTGAGATTTTTTCGGTTGGATACTTTCAAAATCTAACTGTCTCTTGCTGGTTCTCAAACGTTACTTACCCCAGCTCTAAATTGACTAAGCTCACCAGCATGCTCATTGGGCTGAATCTCAAGTGGTCTACCTATGTTTCTGTGGGTGGATGAGACAACCCCATCAGCTTACCTGCAGCTGGGATCTGTGATGTGACTGGAGTAGGTGTCCATGGGTACTGGGTCCATGGAGAGATCAGAAATCAGAAGTGACTTCCTGTGTTTGAGGCTGCAGCGACTTCGGACCTCCTCAGACACAGTGAGCAGTGCTGCACAAAACAAGAAGGAATGATGGTCATCAACAATAGCAAGGTAGACCCAAACATTTAAACCACCATAACCAAAAACAGGTAATGATTCGAAGACTTGCTCTACATTTGTTAAGTAAAATCCCTCAGATACAAGAATTGACTAAATACTGCCAACTGACAGAGTAGGTGTTGGTAAATATAATACTAAGAACAATAAATTATTTGGCACCTCTATAGTGAGACAGGTGCGTTGGAGGGGGACAGGTAGGTCAAAAGCTGCAAAGAAAACTCCTGCACACTGTCTAACTTGCAAAAAAAAAAAAATGTATTGACACAAAGTTTCAGAGGAGGTGACTTGATTGTCTACACCAATGACCTACTTCCTCATAAAATAAGGCAACCATTACAAACATTCATTCATATTTCCAAGTGGTCAATGGACGTAGATTTCTGTATAGTGAATGTACATCGAAATAATATAATAAAGTGCATTCATGAACAGACATGCTCTCAAATCTTGCTGGTACCTTATCCATCACTAGACAAATAGAGGAAATGGCATAACAAACACAACATGTGACCAAACAGTAGGTCCAAAGGACAACAATATCATATTCCAATAATATAGAGGCTAAATAACAATGAGATTTATAAAATTTCAGAAAAAAATAAAGTCATTGCCATAAATGTTTAGAAATCTCCACATTATTATATATACACATGAGACATACACATCAAAGTCTCAAAAATAACTTGCAGCATTGTCGCATACATATATAAATGGACACAATCAGCAGGGCACAATACTTAATGGTCCTGATGATATAAGTGTATAAATCCAGTAAGCATGCTGTTTCAGTAACTTATCGTGGTCACCGGCCGGGTGACCTGTTCAATGCCACAGAACTGTAGTGACACAAAAAATATAATACTAACAAACTTGATGCTACGACTTTCTCATTTTTTTCCACGTGTTCCCATATTTGTCCTTAAGTTAATCTACAAAACAGGAATGTTCATGTTCAACTTTTCTTTGCTCTATCATTTTTTTCAGTAACATAAAATAGTAATTATGAGTAGGATGTAAATGTATAAATGACGATGTACAGTCATGGCCAAAAATATGGGCAGCCCTTCTTGCTTGTCACATAACGCACTAATTCTCCCAGAATATTGTCGCAATTACAAATGCTTTGGTATTTTCATGTTATTTCTTTTGTTTGCATTGGAACACAAAAAAAGCAGAGAAAAAAAGCCAAATCGGAGACATTCCACACAGAACTCCAAAAATGGACTGGAAAATTTTTTTGGCACCTTCTGAAAATCTTCAGAAATAATTGTTTTTTAAGCTGAGACTGACTGATTGATTAAACTGACTCAAAATGATTAGCAATTATTAACTAACTGATCACTAGTGAATAATTATGTAATTATTAGCTATACCCAAGGAGTCCTAAAGCCTTGGGCGGACAGCAAATTTTTAGGTGGTGCCATGAGTGCTAAATAATATTTCCCATTATTATTCATAACTTTATTACCAGTAGGTAGGTTTGCTACACCAAAAACAGACCCTGGATAACCAGTGCCCTGAAGGGCAAGGAGGTGTACAGGAAGAAGCTGGAGAACAAGCTCCAGCAAAACAATGCGAGGGATGTGTAGTTGGGAATGAAGACCATCACAGGGTTCAAGGTGAATCTTTCCCCCCAGCAGAAAGCACCGTGCCCCCCTCTGCCTGTCTGTCTCAAGCAACCAGGTTAGGAGGCAGCTGGAGAAATTGCACGAGAACAAAGCTCCGGATTCTGCATTTGAGGGTGTATCAGCGGCGGAGATGAGAGTGAGTACAGAGATCTGGTTGACCACTTTGTGTTGTGGAGTGGGAGCAACTACCTCCTCCCAAATTTGACCAAGACAAAGGAGATGGTGGTGGATAAGGGTGCTCCGATCGATCGGTTACCGATCATAATCGGCCGATAATGGCTTTAACTAGTTTGATCGGTGGTCGCTAAAAAGGGCGATAAGAAAAGCCGATCAGATGATGCAATACTCGCCAGACAAATTTTCAACGGCAGCTAAAATGTTTCACTACGCTGTCTGAGCTGTTTTCAAAGCTAGCTAGTACCAAAGTCCTTCTCAGACAAGAAGGGATTAACACGGCCACATAATCATTTTAGATTTGAGCAGCAATCAGACAAGTGGAGCAACACGCAGGAGCGATCATGTGAAACTGTCGCAGCTGTGCTCATCTCACACACACACAACCGGAGTTTAACAGACACAGCGCATCAGGCAGAGAGAGACTGATCTTTCAGTGTGAGTTTCCTGATGCAAAGAGCGGCACCACTCAATCAGCTGACTGCCTCTCTCTGTTTTTGTTACAAAAACAGTCTCTGTTTTTGTTACAAAAACAGAGACCTTTTGCTACGTTTCCGCCTCCCGTCCAGATTAAAGCGGTGAATCAGAAAATGTTTGTTTGAAAACGCTGCTGACCCGATGGACAAAACAGAGGACAGTTAGCCTAGCCTACTGTGCATGTCACTGTATTTACTTTGCGACAACTCCCAGTCTGTTTTCCGCCACCGTACTCCCGTGTTACTTTCAGTAAAGGTTCCACTTCGTTGCCGGTCAATGCAAAAGAAAAGAAAAAAGCCTGGTGTGGTTCTTGGTCTGTATTAATTTCTTCTTTCGCTAAATCGTCTGCTACTGCGGAGTAGACCATCTGCTTCATGTTTACACTGGCAGGCGCATGCCCAGTGTGGGCTACCTGAACATATGTAATATTAACAAATTACTGTATAATAAGTAATTTACATTGTAGCCTATTTTTATTTTTTTAATTTTCCTTATTTTCAAATCTCACTGAAGGCAGTTTTGACTCCCCTCTGTAGCCCTTCTCCCTCTCTCTGCTCCTCTCTCCCTCCTAAAGCCCACAGAACCTGCCTGAGCTTTTCAGAACAAAAAGCAGCTACTTCAGAGTTTATCATCGACTCATCATGCCTGTGCTCCTTTATCTCCTAAATATTTTGACTACAGCCTTTTTTGTTGTTTTTATGGTAGTAGTAAATTTATAAAGATGTTGTTTGTTCTGTTTTTGTAGTTTATTCCACAGTAAAGCTATATTTGTTAAGCTATAAGATGTTCACAGTAACCAGGCAAAGGCTGCTATGGTTTAAGTCTAACACAGATTGAGTGGAATTTGTTGCCCATGTTTCCTGGCAATAAAATAAACAGTTGTCATTTCATGATACTTTATCATCTGTTAACTTTAACACTTAATACATTGTTTTTAGGACCAATTAAATAAATATACAGTACACTGTATAATGTTACATGATAAATGAAAGGCTTCAAATAGACCCAGTGATCGTGATCGGCCGATACGGCTGATTCTGGAGGTCCAGGACAACACTGAACATCATTCATCTTCTGGCAGAGGAAGTGCAGGTGGTGGAGAATTACAAATACCTGGGTGTACACCTTGACAACAGACTGGACTGGCATTACAACACTGAGGCCATATTCAGGAAGGGCCAGAGCAGACTCTGCTTCTTGAGGAAGCTTAGGTCCTTTTCATGTATGCAGCAAGATGTTGACTAACCCTGACTGGACGCATCACAAAATAGCATGGGATGTGCACGGCCCAGGACCGGAGTGCTCTGCGTGATTAAACTGCTCAGAAGATCATTGGTACCCATCTCCCGAGCATCAGTGATATCGGTGAGGTGAGGTGTCTATGCAGAGACCAAAGGATACTAAAGGACAGTACCCAGCCAGCCACAGCCTGTTCACCCTGCTGCCGCACCACCAGACTGCAGAGCAGCTTTTTCCTCCAAGCTATCAGAGCCTTAAACTCTAATTCATCCTCAGCACTGCTCCAGTGATTATAGTTTATTTCTGTTTACCATTTTGATTCTGTATTAATGTATATTGTCTGCTATGTAGCAGAAGGGAGTTACAAAACTCAATTTCACTCTATAACTTGTTAAACCTGCCTACCTACCTATATGTTCTCAGTCTGTTGTCGAATGACAATTTTCCTTGCAGCAGCATCAGACCCAGTGACAGCAAGAGACTGAACAAGCTAATAAAGAAAGCTGGCTCTGTGCCAGGGTCTGCCCTGGAGCCACTGGAGTTGGTTGTGGAGAGAAGAATGTTACACAAACTGTTCAACATCATGGAGAGCACTCTGCTGCACAACCTGCTGGTCGGGCAGCAGAGAGTATTCAGCTAGAAACTCCTACAACTCCGCTGTAGCAAAGAACGTTACATTTTCATTTCGTTACATGTTACATATTACATGTCACATGTTCATGTGGTGAAATGCCAGATTAGGGGAGAGATGGTCCAGGACACCGCAAGCTGCTTCTGGGAATATTTCTCTCCAACGTGCGTCACTGTGCAACAAACTGGACAAACGTCATCTGGATCAATACCTGACAAAAGGTGGAGGTATCTGTTTTTATTTTAACAGTGGCTTGTGTACCGACGTGACGGTGGTTCAGCAGCATTGTTCTCATGATCTAGAATATTTACTAATACACTGTAAACCGCGAGTTTGCTTCCTACTTTCTGCTCTGTGTTTACATTCCACTGCAGGCCAACGAGCTCGACTCAGAGCGCATACTGGCTGACCAGATACTGTGGGTAGAGCAGACATTACCGGACTCCCTTATTGTACTCGGTGACTTTAACAAAGGAAACCTCCGCCAAGAACTCCCAAAATACAGACAGTTTATAAAGTGTCCAACTAGAGATGGGGACGCTTTGGATCACTGCTACACTACATTAAGCAGTGCCTATCACGCCCTCCCCCGCGCTCCACTGGGAAACTCTGATCACGTCATGGTGCTCTTGATTCCTGCATACAGGCAGAAATTAAAACTCTGTAAACCTGTGGTGAGGACATCAAAGCAGTTGACCATTGATGCTGTAGAGGACCTTCAAGCGCGTTTGGACTGCACTGACTGGGATGTTTTCAGGACTGCTACCAAAAGTCTAGATGAGTTTACTGATGATGTGACGTCCTACATCAGCTTCTGTGAGGACAGCTGTATACCAACACGGACCAGCTGTATACCAACACGGACCAGGGTGAGTTATAACAATGACAAATCCTGGTTTACAGCCAAACTCAGACAGCTGAGGTTGGAAAAGGAGAAGCCGTTTAATAGTGGAGACAGGCCCGGGTGCAGGGCATTAAAGTACAGGTTTAGCAAGGACGTTCGAGAAGCTAAACAGCTGTACTCAGAGAGACTACAACACCAGTTATCATGAAAGGACTCTTTTTCTGTCTGGAAGAGGTTCAGACAGATCACCAGCTACAAACCTAAATACCCCCACTCCATGAATGACCCACGCTTTGCCAACGAGTTGAACCAGTTTTACTATTACTTTGAAAGACAATGGGACAGACCTTACACCATCCCCCATCACACCACTGACCGGCTACAGTCCACCATCTCATTCTCACCCTCCTCAGAGGGGGGAAGCTCCACCTCCTGCCCGTCTCTTACCAACCCGGAGAGGGAAGTCAACAGACTGTTCAGGAAGCAGAAACCCCACAAAGCAGCTGGGCCGGACTCTGTCTCCCCATCCACCCTGAAGCACTGTGCTGATCAGCTGTCTCCAGACATTTTTAACACCTCACTGGAGACATGCCATGTGCCAGCCTGCTTTAAAGTCTCCACCATCATCCCTGTCCCCAAAAAAGGACCACAGGACTAAACGACTACAGACCCCTGACCTCTGTGGTAATGAAGTCCTTTGAATGCCTTGTGTTCTCCCACCTTAAATCCATCACAGACAGGCAGTTCGCCTACAGAGCCAACAGGTCTGTAGACGATGAATTAAACATGGCCCTTCACTACATCCTCTAGCACCTGGACTCCCCAGGAACCTACGCCAGGATCCCGTTTGTGGATTTCAGCTCTGGCCCTGCTGCAGGACAAGCTCTCTCAGCTGAACGTGCCTGACTCCACCCGCAGGTGGATCACTGACTTCCTGACGGACAGGAAGCAAAACATGTCTCTGATTCCAGGACCATCAGCACCGGTTCCCCTCAAGGCTGTGTCTTTCCCCTCTGCTCTTCTCCCTGTACACCAACAGCTGCACCTCCAGTCACCAGTCCGTCAAGCTCCTGAAGTTTGCAGATGACACCACCCTCATTGGGCTCATCTCAGGTGGGGATGAGTCCGCCTACAGGTGGGAGATCGACCATCTGGTGACCTGGTGCAGCCAGAACAGTCTGGAGCTCAACGCTCTGAAGACAGTGGAGATGATCGTGGACTTCAGAAAGAGCCCAGCCCCACCTTCCCCCATCATCCTGTGTGACTCTGCTGTCGACACCATGGACTCCTTCCGCTTCCTGGGCACCATCATCTCCCAGGAGCTCAAGTGGGAGCTGAACATCACCTCCCTCACCAAGAAGGCCCAGCAGAGGATGTACTTCCTGCAGCAGCTGAAGAAGTTCAGCCTGCCAAAGACAATGATGGTGCACTTCTACACCGCCATCACTGAGTCCATCCTCACCTCCTCCATCACCATCTGGTACACTGCTGCCACTGCCAGGGACAAGGGCAGGCTGCAACGCATCATTCGCTCTGCAGAGAAGGCTACAATCTTCCTTCTCTTCAGAACCTGTATGCCTCCAGGACTCTGAGATGTGCAGGAAAGATTATGGCTGACTCCTCCCACCCACGAAGGATGCTTCGGTCCATCAGGACCAAAACCTCTCGCTTCCTCAACAAGGCCCGAGTCCCCACTGTCACTGACCTTCATGCCCCCCTCCCTAAACCCACACACTCATACACACTCCTGACCCCACACTTTACAACACTCAACTGTGCTTTATGCTTATGTTGTAAATTTTTTCATACTATTTTAGTATTATTGCAATTCTTGTATACAAGTCCATTTTTTGATCTCCTTACTTTTTATATATTTATATTTATGTTCTATAGTAAGCACCAATTTAGCAAGGCAAATTCCTTGTATGTCAAAATGTACCTGGCAATAAACCTGATTCTTATTCTGATTCTAAAATAGAGCTTTTTGGTAAAGCACATCATTCTTCTGTTTTATGAAAATTAAATGAGGCCTTCAAAGGAAAGAGCACGGTCCCTACAGTCAAACATGGTGGAGGTTCACTGAGGTTTGGGGTTGTTTTGCTGTTTCAGGTACTGGATGTCTTGACTGTGTGCGTGGCATCATGAAATCTGTAGAAAGAATTCTGGGGCAAATTGTAGGGCCCAGTCTCAGAAAGCTGGTTCTCCATCTGAGGTCATGGGTCTTACAGCAGGAGAATGACCCAAAGCATACTTCAAAAAGCACCCAAAAATGGTTTAAGACAAAGCACTGGAGAGTCCTAAAGTGGCCAGCAAGTCTAAATCACAGATAATTAATTAATTCCATAGAGCACCTGTGGAGAGATTTTAAAACAGCAGTTGGGAGAAGGAACCCATCAAATCTCAAAGACCTAGAGCAGATGGCAAAAGAAATGTGATCCAAAATTCCAGTACAGAGGTGTACGAAACTCAATGATGGTTACAGCAGGCGATTGATTTCAATTATTTTTCCCAAAGGGTGTGCTACCAAATATTAAGTTGAGGGTGCCAATAATTTTGTCATGACCATTTTTGTTCTGTGTGAAACATCTCAGATTTGGCTTTTTTTTCTCTGCTTTTTGTGTTGTTCCAATTCAAACAAAATAAATAAAAATGAGAAAACCAAAACATTTGTAATTGCAACAGTTTTCTGGCAGAAGTAGTGCATAATGTGATAGACATGCAGGGCTGCCCATATTTTTGGCCATGACTGTATATGCAAAATGCCACAGTGTTACTTACCAGCCAGATAGGCTACACTATGTGTGTTGACCTCAAACTTGTCACATTTCAGATGCTTGCCGATGAGAGCCAACAGTGTGTGCAGGATTCTCACTGTCCTCGCTACTGTGGTGGGTGATGGGTGTCTGTAGCCTACAGACAGAAAGACAGACAGTGAGGGACAAGACACTGACCCAAATGTCTTTGGCAGAAACAATATGCACCCAGATTGAACAATACTGCCGCATGTAGTGATGCTCACCGTCACTCTGCCTTTATTCATGAGACATTGCAGAACTAAACTATGTGCATACTTTGAACATATTGCTAAACCACACTGACAGCAGCTTCATCTGGGATTTCTCAATATATGTGATTGATATGAACATGGACACCCAGTGATTCAACAAAACCATAGTGCTTAGAAAATGGAATGATTGAATCTTTACCTTTGAGTAGGTGGCCCACCAGTGCAAAGTTGAAGTTGGAATTGAAGTTGAGGCCCACAAAGTGATCCATCTGCTTACAGTGCCATTCTAAAGGATGCCTGATCTCCATGAACACTTCTTCTGGACTCTGGAGGAGCAAAAAAGAGGAATTAGGAAACTGTATTTGATCATGTCGTCACATTAAAAACATTCACAGTCAGATGCCCCTGTCCACAAAGTAGGTCTCTTCATGTACTTAATTTTCCGCTTTCTTTTTTCAAAAATACACATCTGCAATCAAAAACAGCTAGATAAGAGGATTCTGGTGAGTCAAAAGCGTGTCAGAGTTGTCTGTAAAGACTCCTGGTCATCCAGGTCATGGTATTTCTAGTGCTAAGTGCGAACTTGAAGGTCTCTGCACTGATTCTTCAGTTCAGTTCCCAATTTGTTTCAATTTGTTTTGCTTTACCGCACAGCATTACTTCACAAATAACTTTGCAAACAACTACCATTGCAATGAGCACTATAGCTTGGGACCAGAATCAAATGAGACAGTATTTAAGGATTTACTGTGAATGTTACTTTTTAAATACACTGTCATCTGTCCTTGAACACCTCAGTGCAGCCTAAGTGAGCGGCCCAAACCCAAATGAGAGTCAGTATTACGAGAACAGTATTGGTATTTAGTTCACGCAACATCATACCTTGCAACATTTTACCTTATCATTGAAGATGCGCATCGTGTCCAGAGTGTGGAGGTTCTGCTCCAACAGAGCTGTTCCAGCAGAGTACAGGTTGACTTCATCCAGCTGCAGCACAGCTACTGCCACCCAGAACAGAGCTTTGTGCATTGGAGACTCCTGCAAACACACAGATTGTTTGGAAAGCAACTCATACACAGTGTGACTATTGAAAACAGCAAGGCAGGGCTGTGTATTGTCAACGACATAAACCAGATTCTAAAAATGCCAGTGGGGAGATAAACAGAGAATCACTACTGAACTGCTGACTATTATCTTATTTAGAACTTATGTAGCACTATACAAATGACAAACAGAATGTTGATTTTTGATTTAGCTTTTCATAGATATTCCACATTTTACTCAGCCTTCCTGAAACTAATAATCCAACACCAGTTATGATGATGGCTCCTTCTCTCCTCTAGAGGGAGAGATGAACCCACTCAGCAGGCATACAAATAGTTCAAATTTCAAACACTGGAAAATACTATTCATTCATTTGATAAAATTGAGAAAGAGCAGTTATGAAACAGAGTTGTGGCATGCTGTGGCTGGAGGTTGGTCTACAGTGGTTGTATACCTTGCTGAGTAGAGGCTGCAGCTTAGTCAGAGCAATGACTGTGGCTTCTATTAACACCTGACTGTTGTAATTGTCCGGCCCCTTCAGACAACTCTCCAGACCCTGTGATGAAAAGGGAAGAAAGAGAAGGAGCAGGAGCAAGAGGGAGGGAGAGGAGGGACAAGGATCGACAGTCATACATTATATAGAAATTCATTAAATTACATATTCATCAGTGAAAGAGATGTTTAAACTGTGCCTTCACTTTACCAAGTAGCATAAGCATAAGTACCATATAAACATTCATTAAAATCACTTGAAGATCAAAATATGACATGAAAACAATCCTATGTTACATAAAAGCCTAATGCCATCCATAATACTGAATACTACTGATGTACACATCATCCACATTTCACAAGTGAAAATATGTACGGGGCCTCCTCACTTTCAATCACTATTTCTGAAAGTGATTTTCAATCTAATGTCTCTGTGTCAAGTGAATTGGGTCATATATAGAAATAAAAACTTTGGAGAGTTATCTCTCAGCCCTGCAACTACAAGTTAGGATTTTATCCCAGTGTTCATGTTTTCAGAACAGAGGGGCAAAGAACATCTTTGACCTTTTGGGATGACACAAAATCCCCTGGGTAATGTCAAAAACAGACCAGCTCAAAATAACTTTAATTCAAGTTTGCTTTACCGGAATGACATTTGTGTCGCTAAAGCATATCAAAGAAAGTAGTAAACACAGACAATGAAATCTATGGTGATTATGACATAAAATGATTATAAAAAGACATGAAAGAAAATTTGTATACAGTGTGTCTACACAATACAAGAAAGGCTACTTTTCTCAAATCATCCATTGGATAGTGCATGAATCAATGAACGAAAGTAAAGAAGAGGCAAAATCTATATTAATGGCAAATCAAGTAGTATTGGGGCTCTGCAGTGCTCAATTTGAATTGAAAAAACTCTGCAGTGTCAGGTTTTCCAGAACATAGTCCCCTCTCAATGGCTATTGATTAAGTGCTTAAAGATCTCCAGACTCAGACTTTGACTATTCACGTGCCAAGGCAATGGAAACGTGTCCATCTCCTAATGACAACAAGTTGCTACGGAGGGGTGGAGGACATTGACAGGTGAAGGAGTGAAGAAGGAGGACTTGACAATAGACCTACGCCATGTCCAAGGGTCATGACAAGGGGTCGAATTAGTGAATGTACGCTCTCACCCTGTCGATGCTGAGCAGAGGGCTGGCCTTGCTGAGGATTCGGATGATCTGCTTGATCTGGCTGTGGCTAACCCTCTTACTGATGCACCCAAACACCACCAGCGCTCTGGGCTGGAGAGACGGGTTGTACTGGAATGCAAACCTGGAATCCAAACACACACAGACACACATGTTCCACGCTGCACATTCACGCTCTTAACATTGGTGCATTAAAATAAGATGAATTAGGTTCCTACTTCTGTGCGAGCTCTGTCCATTGGTCTAACCACTTGCAGGCTGGGATGTCCCTCATACAAGCCTAGAGGAAAGACAGCAAAGAGCAAACAGAATGAGAACGTGTACAGAGCGAGGAGCAGAACAGTGTGAGCTTCAGTGCAAGTGGTGCAACAAGTTTTCATTAGTGCTTGCTCTTGGTGGGAACTGTTGGGCTTCTGTAAATAGCATCATAGAGTACGGTCTAGACCTGCTCTTTTATGAAAAGCGCTGTGAGATAACTGTTGTTGTGATTTGGCGCTATATAAATAAAATTGAATTTAATTGAATTGAAAATTGTGATCCATTTGGCAAATGTATATAGATATAGAGATATAGATAGATAGAGATATGGACATGTTTATCATGATAATGACACTAGTTGGGATCATTGGGTTTCCTTGGCAAAATAAATTATTTTTTCTGCTGACCTCCATGATCTCCAGCAAGGCCTCAGTGACTGTCTCCAGGGAGGACAGGGCGAATGTCTCCCTCTCGTAGGACCCTGGTGAGAAGGAGCGGTCTCTGTAGCTGGAACGGAAGGCGATCACAGCGGCTGACTTGACTTTGCTGATGCCGAACAGCAGGTAGAACTTGGGCAGGGAGAACTCAGTCAGGCTCAGCCTCAGAACCTGCTTTGTCTCCTCTGAAATCATTGAACGCAACAACATTTATTTTGAAAACAAGATTTATTTAGAAAAGACACAAGTTGCCTTGATGTATTTGGTGTGCTTGTGCTCTGCTATGAAAACTTCAGTTTTAAGATTGCTCTCATAGGAGCCACCTCCACCATCCCCATGCACTGTTAGATTGTTGGATTTACCAAAAGGCTTATCCATGCTGCCACAACTGGCTTAATCAACCAAATTAATTAAGTCCTCACCACTGAAGTTGAGCTGCGAGCAGGTGCAGAGGGAGTGGATGATGTTGATGACTAAACCATGGGTGGAGGCCCTGAGGGACAGAGGGCCCGTGGCTACCAGCAGGGTCACCACATGGAACAGGTAGGGCAGGTGAGCTGCAACATCCAGGGAGTTGTTGAAGGACAGCATGAGCATGTAGCGTGCCAAGATGGCAATGTCGTCCCACATCAGGTGTTGCTCTAGTGTGGGTGTTGGCGACAGGCACGTCTTGTCTATGATCTTACACATCCGACCGATAACCTGGCACAAATAATAAGAGAAGACAAACACTGAAACACCACAGACAAAAGCCCAAATTTCCCGTCGCTCACAAAATGATGACAGCTGACGCGAAAATTAAACACTTTCGGTCAATAGCTGAGCCTTCTTTGATATCAATGAACTCTATGCAGGCGGCTATCATGACAAACCCCATACAGTATCATTATAATACATCTAGGTAGACGTAAATATGGCCACACTGATCCAGCCAAATTCTTCTTAAGTCTCCCATCAGATAGATCACATCTCACTGAGCAGCAAGATTGAGGAGTCACTGCTTTTTCTGTGTGAATGTAAATCCAGTATTCTCTCAGTATTTGGTCTCAACCAGCTCCTGTAGCTGTTAAATTCTCTACTGTGCTCACCAGCTGGTCTCTAAATGAGTCTGTCTGCTGTGTGCTGCTGAGCAACTTGTGTACAGTTTAGTTTATGTCTGGAAACAAGACTGATGAGAGCAGAGTTTGTTGTCCTAAAAGCAAATGCAGTCTACCATCCCTCCAGGACCTCTACACCTCCAGGTGTGGCTGACCCCTCCCACCCAGGTCACAAACTGTTTCAGACACTCCCCTCTTTCCGTCTGCAGCTGGCCTCACCAGCAAATCTCAGGACCCCCACTGACTCTCATCCCCCCTCCTTACAGTACAGTTTACTCATACTTAGGAGTGTCCACGACTAAGAATTTACATAGTTGACTCAGAATTGTCAGGTTTTGTCTATAGTCGAGTGGTTATCGAAACTTTCACTGTACATTTCCAGTTAAACTGAGGCTCACTGTTGACCCTTTTCTCTCTGCTTTGCTCGCCAGCATTCACCAGTTTTGGGCCGAGTTTTGCATGTCTGCTGACCAGTGCATGCAAGTCACGGTTCCTCCCGGGTCTATTCTAAGTACTGTTTAAAAATGATATAATATATTCTTTGTGTGGTTAATCAAAAGGTAATAAATGCTTCATGGGGAAAGTATAACTCAACACAACACCAGCGTAGTCGCTCTTGGTGCTCTGTCTCTCTTACCCTTCTACTACACACACACAAACACACACTAGCCCGCCCACTCTCTTATCTCTTTAATATCTTATTGTCTATTTCATATTTATGATTACTTGACCTGCTCTTTATTTTTCTTATATTCTCAGAACTCAACGTTAAACTTTTTTGCCACTGGCCTTTGAAACTTACTGGCCCGAAGACAATTTTTACTGTCCCTCCTTCCAAAAGTGTTCAATCGTTTTATTAAATACATCCTGGATATAAAAAAAACTAAAAAATGTGATCACAGTTAAAATTATAAAAAATAAAAAGGTTAACAAAACAATTTACTTTTAAAACAAAACATACTAACAGACTCAAACATGACGTGCTCTCCTGCCGACAGCCATTTCTGAAAAATGTACACAGAGCAGCGGACACACAAGTCGCCTCTATCCTGATGAACAGGTTGCCATGGTAGTGACCTGTCAATCAGCCACAATTGGGCCAGTGAGTTGCTAGTTCAACTGTCCTGACGTTACGTTTTACTGGCCACAGGCCATCGGGCCACCATCATTGTCGAGCCCTGATTCTTTTACCTACAATGTTCATTGTTCACACTGCTTGGCTAGAAAGTGGATTCTGATTCTAAAAAGAATTCAAGCTGTAAGCAGCGTTTTGCGGGCCCTCGCATGTGCAGTCCTTTGGGTGTGCCACAGCCGTACCACACATACTACTGCTCTACCTACACGGCTCTGATACATCATGTGCTTCGGACGCTGCGTGAAGGACTTACACGTCACTTCCTGTGTCCTCTATGTGGCGCTGCACAGCACCCGTATAGCCTTAGCACCTTTGTTCTACTTGGTAGGAGTTTGCCCTCTAAGGCTATCACTACTGGGTTCACCCCAATGCGTGCATGTGCAGCACTGAAAAAAGTTTTGTCTATGCCCATTCATGGTGTGGGCCTCTATCAAGTGGTGCCTTCATCCCGATCTGGTCACTCAGATCTAGCGCAGGTTCAGCGCAAAAGAGGTAGATCTGTTTGCCAACCGAGAAAATGCTCAGTGTGCCCCCTGGTTCTCACTAAACTCGTGGGACACTCCCCCAATGGGGGTAGATGCCTTCACCCACGGCTGTGGAAACTCCCCAGGTGGGGGGATGCCCTCTCCTAGGGGGGGCACAATCAGGACAATCAGCTGAGAGGCAGTGCTTGCAGGGTTTAGGTCTCTCACAGGAGGTGGTGTGCACTGTCCAGGGGTTAACCGCTTCCACTTGGACCTCTTACTTCGCCAGATGGTCGGGTTTCCAACACTAGAGTCAGGACCAGGGGTTGGACCTGGTGGCTTGTCTGCTGCCTGAGGTGCTTTCGTTTCTCCAGCTGCTGATGAACAGAGGGCTGGCGTTCAGTACAGTTAAGACCTATGCTGCCGCCATTTCAGAATCAGAAATACTTTATTGATCCGGGGGGAAATGTTTTTGTCACAGTTGCACACATTGACATAAAGACATAAAGCAATACAAATAATAATAGAAGCTGACAGGTAAATAAAAATATAAATATAAAAAGAAGAAATATAAAGAAGAAATATAAAAGGAGTATGATATGTACAATATTATTAACATTAACATTATTGACAGAATTGTGGTGAACAGTAGTAGTGAATAAATAGATAATAAATAGAAGCACAGAAATTTCAGCAAAGAATATTGCACACTGAATATTGCACAGAATGTAAAGTATTGCACGACAATGTCCAGTTTAATAACTAACTAAGGGCCTGTGGGTCAGACACTTTGAGGGAGGAGTTAAAGAGTTTTGATGGCAACAGGCATGAATGACTTCCTGTGGCGCTCTGTGGTGCATTTTGGGAGAATGAGTCTTGCACTGAAAGTGCTCCTGTGTTTGAGCAACACGTCATGGAGTGGGTGGGAGACATTGTCCAAGATGACATGTAGCTTAGACAGCATCCTCCTCTCTGACATCACCAACAGAGAGTCCAGCTCCAACCCCACAACGTCACTGGCCTTGGATCAGTTTGTTGAGTCTGTTAGCGTCCGCTAACCTCAGCCTGCTGCCCCAGTATGCAACAGCAAACAGGATCGCACTGGCCACCACAGACTCATAAAACATCCTCAGCATCGTCGAAGGACTTCGGCCTCCTCAGTAAATAGAGACGGCTTTGGCCCTTCCTGTAGAGGGCTTGAGTGTTCTTGGCCCAGTCCAGTTTATTGTCCATGTGCACTCCCAAGTATTTGTAATCCTCCACAATGTCCACACTGACCCCCTGGATGGAAGCCCTCTACTGTATCCAACCCCAGCAGAGTCATCAGAAAACTTCTGTAGATGGCAGGACTCTGTGTGGTAGTTGAAGTCTGTGGTGTAGATGGTGAAGAGGAAGGGAGAGAGGACCGTCCCCTGTGGGGCCCCCGGTGTTGCTGACCACCCTGTCTGACACACAGTGTTGCGGGCGCACATAGTGTGGTCTGCGAGTCATGCAGTTAACAATCCAGGACACGAGGGGGGCATCCACCTGCATCGCTGTCAGCTTCTCACCCAGCAGGGCCGGCCGGATGGTGTTGAGGGCACTGGAGAAGTCAAAAAACATGACCCTCACAGTGCTCGCCAGCTTATCCAGGTGGGTGTAGGTGCGGTTGAGCAGGAAGATGATGGCTTCTTTGGCTTCTTTGGCATAGGCACGAGGCAAGATGTCTTTCACAGCACAGAGAACCTTTGGAGACTCAGGCTCAGGTTGAAGACATGAAGGACTCCACATAGCTGGGGGGCACAGGCTTTGAGCACCCCGGGGCGGACACCATAGGAGCCATAGCATCAAATCTGTTAAAGAACAGATTAGGTTGGTTGGCCCTGTCCAAGCTGTCTTCAACTCCTCTGCTGCCAGTCGGTCTGAAGCCAGTGATGTTCCTCATGCCGCTCGACACCTCCCTCATGTTGTTCTGCTGGAGTTTACGCTCCAGCTTCCTCCTTTGCTTCTCCTTAGCCTCCCTGATCTTCACCTTCAGGTCCCCCTGAACAGTCTTTACCTCCTCCCTATTACCGTCACTGAAATCCCACAGTTTGTTATTTGAGTAACAATGAACAGTCTTCGTTGGGACAGTGCAGTCCACAAAGAAGTTTATGTAGTCTGTGATGCACTCAGGTCTGACCTTCCTGGTGGGGAGGGGGGATGAGCTGTATGCATCCTTAACGTTAGCATACAGCAACAGTGCCGTGACCGCACGAAAGGAGCAAGTTCACGGCTAACAACCAGACCAAAACTCTCTCAACGTGCATGATTAGAGAGAGTGTATCTTCAGTTACTTATACACAAGAGAGAAATTTATACTGTCATGATGGTTTTGATGACAGGACGGTGTTCGCTCACCCTCTGGTGAAGCACAGGCCTGAGTCACGGCATGCTGCTTTGCAGTCGGATTTGGCACTGGTTTAATGCGCCTTGGCCAAAGCCCCTATTGAGCCTTTGGAGGACCTGAAGTTCCTTTTGGCCAAGGTTGCCTTGCTCTTGACGCTGACATCAGCCAAGAGGGTCAGCGACCTGGCTGCCCTCTCTGTGGCCCCTTTGTGGTTCAGGATCCAGGGTGTACCCTAAACCTGCCTTTATGCCTAAAAGCATCACCAGCTCTTTTAGGTCAAGTGGTTACCCTAACAGGCTTCTTCCTACCTCCTCATAGGTCTGAGGAAGAAGCTGTGTCCCACCTCCTCTGACCTGTGAGCGTACTATCCTGTTACGGCCGCCCTATCGCCGCTCGCAGCGCTTGTTAGTGCACTACAGGGAGCAGTCCAAGTGGCTCCCCCTGTCAGCGCAGTGTCTGACTGGCTGGCTGTGCGAGGCCATTTCACAGGCCAATGTGTAAGCCAGTGAGTTTCCCCGGATGGTATCAGGGCGCACTCCACGAGAAATATCGCTTCCTCTGTGGCGCTGCATGGTGGACAATATCTGCACGGCGGCCTCCTGGTCCTGAGTGCGCGCTCCCCGCACCAACCGGATGGTGCGGGGAGAGGCCGCTGCTCGCGCCTGCACTGCGCGCAGCCGGAACCGTTACTGTGCATAACCTTTGTCTGCGCTTGCACAGCTGTGGAGCCCCCATCCTGTCCCCGGCCTGTCTCACATGGGTTGCTTTGCCTTCCCCATGTCGCGCCATGAGTGAATGCGCATACACCATCACGGATGCTGTGGGGCTGTGAGGGACTGGATGGCTTATTATGTTGGCTCTTGGTAGGTGTGTCTGTGCTTTGTGGTACCTTATGGGCCCAGTGAGGTGTTGACTCATCCTCCTTCGCCTCTAACCCAATTGCGATAGCCATAGGGGGCGAGGCCGATATTCTATGAGTATAGTTGTAGCCCTCTAAGATTTGGGCCTCACTGTAACTGTGGTTCTCAGTGAAAAACTTAATGGATCACTTGGTGCGAGCAAATTCTGAGTACAAGACTAAGTCCACTCAAGAGACACAGACACGCTCTTCCAAAGGGCAACTACCACTGCGACAGTTGCGCACAGTGCAATAATACTATAAAATTACAAATTTTTCCCACCCCCACACAGGCAAAACATTTCACATTAACATTGTCATCACTTCTACTTCACTATGGTTTGTGGCATTGAACAGGTCACTCTACCACTCAGGGGCGGTGACCACGATAAGTTACTTAAACAGCATGAGGCTTACTGGATTTATCCTCAGCAAACATGCGCTCCAAATGGACTTAATGATGAATTTCTGCTTAACATCCCCCTGGGATGACAGACCAGGTGGGGATAGACCAGGTAGGGAATCCCCTGGTAGGGAATCCCCTGGGATGACGGAGGACCTTCAACAGGAAATAAAACTGTCCCACAACACCTAACACATAAAACTGTCACCCGCTGACCCTAACAACATTTTTGCCCACCAAACACATCCTCCATGAGAAACACAGGCCTGTTTGACCACTGTGAATACAGTACCAAGGTGTTTTTTATGCCGGGTTTCGCTCTTGGCATCCTGTGGCTGAGTCAGCTAATAGGACTGCTAGCCGCATGGCTAACCGAGCTAACTAGCTACAGATACAGACAGACAATCTAGGCTACTAGCAGCTTTTAGTGGTTTAGCAAAAGGTAAAGCTATCCACCAAGATCTTATGTCCATCAAGAAGCTCTGTAAATCTCGGTACTGGATTCCCTGTTAGTCTTTGAGGCTGTGTTCGGTCCTATTCATGCTGTGTTTAGTCGGAGGCTGCTGAGTGCAGTTTCAATGCCCGCTTGCCCGGCTCTGGTTCCCAATCAGGCGCTGCACCCCGCCATCATTCCCTGCTGGAGCCCCGGGCCTGAAAACCATTGTAAACAACTTTATACACTCTTTGGTAAACACTAACACTCCCCCTGTGCTCTGGGCTCCCACTACGAACGGAGTAAGCAAAACTGACAAGTAGTTGCACTGCTATCTGAGCTAATTAGATAATGGTAAGTCAGCAGCAGTTAGCTGTTAGCTTTACTTGTTGCTGAAGTTATCTATCAGTAAATTCTGTAAATCACAGAGTTGAGGCAGAGCAGCCAGGGGACAGAGAGAACACCAGAAAATATTTTCTCCATATTTTTAATATGTTCTTCATCAAATATGATCCAGTTTCAGCAAAATCATGACACACTCTAAAATATCTTCAAGAATGTGTTTTTTTTATCATTGACGGGGCAGATACTGCCATATTGGTGACATAAAGTGCAAGTGCAAATGTTATAAAAACATTTAAACATCGATTTTGATTTCATGGGAATGGGAGATTTTATTAATATTGTATGTTTCTCTAAAAATACATTGAGCAGTTATTTTTGATGCCTTGATGTGTTTGTTGCACCTAATTGATAATGCGTAGAATTTTAGGCAACATTTTTGGTGATAACATTTTTCTCTTTTCCTATTTTTCTCTAAATTTCATTGTTATTTAACACTTTAATTAAGTATGATATTATTGTCTTTTGAATCTATTGTGGGGTCACATGTGTTTATTATATTTTCCTCTATCTACTGTTGTGTTTATTATGCTATATCCTCTATTTATCTGTTAATCTGTAAGGTACCAGCAAGATTTGAGAACATATCTGTCCATAAATGCATTTTATTGTATTTTTTGGTGTACATTTTACAGAAATCTACATCTAGTATAGAACCCCCTGGAAAGATATATTATTGCTACCATAGAGAAAGTCATTGGCGTTGCCCAGTGCTTGAAGTGGGCCAGAACGCCCTGGAACGCAGTACCGGCACCTCGACATTTTACTCTTTGCCGTACCGGGACATTTTCTTGCCTACCGGGACTTCTCCCAAGCTGCCGGTACTCTCCTCTGCCCTCTCCATGGCCCAATCCCAATGTACCACCTAAGCCCTGAACCTCCACAGACTTTACTGACATTATTTGGAAAGTGAATGAGTGTAAGAGGTGGCAAGGGCTCAAAATGCTGTAAACAGGAATGGGACAGCACTTTGCCACATTATCACGTTACCTTGACGACGCTGAAACATGTTGCACACTTTTTATTTTATGTTTTTGCCTGATTTTTAGGTATTGCGGGCTCTTGTCCTACAGAGTGGAGGAGAGGTAAATGTCAGTCTACATTTCTCAATAATAAATACACTGTTGTTGGTCAAAACAGCACCATTAGGCAAAAACTAAAATAAATAGTTGAATAAACTAAGTGTGTAATAAGGGGATTGCATTCCTCTGACTTCATGTGTTCTATGCACCATCATAAATCTATGTTAAGAAAAACAATTTTCAAAAAAAATGCGGACTCAAAATGCCCACGAGAGAGCCCGTAAAGTCGGACACATGCTACCTGCGTGAGCTTACTGTGAGCTGAGATCAATGACTGAGACTAGGCAAAAGTTCGGTTCCAACTTTGTGCAGCCTGAGATTTGATATGTGATATGGTGACGTTTTGCAGCGCCGGTGTTCTGACGATCTATGCAGCCTTGTCAAAAAAATGCAACCTACGCAAATCGATAGCAGAGTCTATTGAGTCGCTCTGCCCTTTCTAAAAATGCTACCTTATGTGTTCCCCTTTTCAGTCTCATAAAGTTATAACTCTCACAGTATTATGACATTGTCTGTTTTTTGATTATATTAAATGTAAATTCTCCGTATTTGTTTAGCGCCTTTCTAGTCTTTTCGACCACTCAAAGCGCTTTTACACTACATCTGCATTCACCATTCACACATATTCACACACTGAGCCCAAGTGCTCAAACAGAAACTAACATTCACACACATTCATACACTGGCGGAACAGCCACCAGGGGCAATCCGGGGTTCAGTATCTTGCCCGAGGACACTTCGACATGCAGCAACCACTGACCTTCCAATTAACGGGCAACCCGCTCTACCTCCCGAAGCACAGACCGTGTATAGGTCATGCATGTAGATTTTGTTAAAATATTATGACTTTAGTATCATTAGTTTGCGATTTTATTCTTGTAATATTATGACTTTTGTCTCAAAATAAAGTTATTCAGCAAATGTCAGAGAACACAGATAAGTTGGAGGGATTTTGTGAATGAATGTGCAGAAAGTTTTGAACATGAGCAGAAAACCTGCAGAATAACATGCAAGATTTCTGGGCTGGGACATGCCCCAAATGTTTCAAGAGCCTAGCAATGCCCCTGGAGAGAGTCATATGTAAGCTTAAGCTAGATCTTTAGTACTGGAAATGTCAATAAATGTTTGTAATGGTTGCCTTATTTTATGAGGAAGTGGGTGATTGGTGTGGACAAACAAGTTACCTCCTACAAAAGATGGATTCTCAGTATATAACACCATTTGCCTGATGAAGGTCTAAAAAAAGAAAATTAGGGAGTTTTCTTTTTCACCCACCTGTCCCCCTCCGACTCACCTATCTCTCGTTATAGATGTGCAAAATAATTAACTGTTCTGGAACACACTGTGAAAATTTTATTCAAATCGCATAATGAGTGTCACACAGCGCTTCCTTCCTCATGCCAATAGTCATTTACAATGGTAGCGCCACCTGCATGAGGAAGGAAGCGCTGTGTGACACTCGTTATGCGATTTGAATAAAATTTGTACATGTGTTCGGGGAGAGAACGTTATCAAGCATGTAAAGTTTAGTGCAGATGTGAGCATGTACACTCTCTCTCTCCGTTTGTACAACTTTTAATCGTCACTAGGTTTAGACTGCACAGCGAAAAATTGCAGTACATTAGACTAATTCCCTAGTAGGAGATTGATAATGGAGAAAGTGTGTAAAACCAATAGGGACCTCACACGATTTTCATGCTCAGGCCTTAATGACATTCCATAACCATGACTGAAATTCAACCTTCAAAAGTCTGAGTAGAGTAATCTTTAGTTTATCTTCAGCTTAATATCAGAGACAAGCATCATTTAAGCTATAAATCATTTCTCAAACTCCAAAGTTTACTCATTTAAAATATCATCATGCAAAATTTTTATTTAAGAACATGCCATAGACTTACTGACAAATAAGGCTCCAATGAAGCAATCCGTGGTGAAGCCCCACGGTAAACACAGAGTTGATCATATGACAATGTGGTTATAGTTATAAGCGGCTAGCACGTATTCAACTCTTGGGTGACAAAGGGTTCAAGAGCAGTGGACAAGGCTTCATTGTGCTCAGAAGGCTGTCCTGCAATGACATCAGAGAGTAACTCTGTGGATAACACCAGCACAAAGACTTGTGTATACGTCACAGCCAGGTACATCTGACAATTTGATATTCTTACATTTGATGCAATACTTTAGTAAAAGTACACTTAATCATGGAGGGCAGCTGCACTTAGACAATGACTGGCTTTTCTTAGTCAACAATCTTCACAATGGCCACCATTCAGGGCAGTGCCGTCAGGGCTGGCTTTTCTATTGTGTCTCTTGTGTATGTTGTTTGTTATCCGAGCAGCAGGCTGAATTTGGATCCAGAGCACAAAGATGATGGATAGTGAGTGGATGAGTTTGTCTCTTTGGACACCAAGTCAGGAGTGATTTACAACTCTGGATTGATTTCTTCCATTAGTAAGTAAGCCAATATTATATTTAAAATCTGATCACTCACATCACAAACTAAACCATTAACAAATGTTGAATGAATTCATACATCTTGTCACCTTGCTATAATATTATATATAACAATAAAATCATGTCCATGCTGTCATGCACCCGTTTTCTGTTAATGTTATGAAATACAACAGTAGGAAAATATTATTCAAACAGAACATTTAAAGTTACAACTATGGTAAGTATGCTGCCTATAGAATACTTAATACCGTGTCAAACTATAGTTGCAGCTGAGAATTGCGGTAGTTGTATGCAGGCCTGCAAACTGCATACAGTTTGATGAAAAAGTTAAGGATATATGAAAGTAATCCTCTGAATTTTTACAATCTGAACTTGTACTTAAATGGAGCATTCTGGGGCACTTTCAGATTAAAACAGAGGCAGAAGATAGACTGTCTCCAGCTCAAGCTGCTGTGGGTACCTTGCATATGCCAAAAGATGTCAGTGGCAAAGCAGAGAGTAATTCAGTCCCACTGCACCCAAGTCCATTTCTGTATTGTGGCCAAAACTAGGGTATTATGTGGTTGTTGTCTAGTCTTTTTCTTTCTCTACCAGTTCTCTCTGCTGCTGCATTTTCTCATCAGAAAAAACCTAGTCCTAGTCTTTTGATGAATGATGCTACCAGTGGAATTTCTTCTTTACCATTTAGAAAAGTACATACAAATACTCTATTAAGATTTACAAATACTTGAGTTGAAATAATGACAATATTGTGATAAGAATAGTGCTGCTGACTGTACAACTCCACCGTACTTCCTGGTCAAGAATAAAGCGTGATTTATACTCCTGCGACGGGTCTACACTGTAGCCTATGGCTTCAGCTACGCACGTAGCCAGGCATTTATACTTGTGCGTTGGTGTCTCTGTCTGCAAATACACTGCCAAACGTTAGTTGGCAGCAGCGCTACAGCGTCCACTGTGTTGACTTTTGCCGGCCAAGCAGGCATCACAGAGTATGGTCTAGACCTGCTCTTTTATGAAAAGCGCTGTCAGATAACTGTTGTTGTGATTTGGCGCTATATAAATAAAATTGAATTGAATTGAATTAACTTCCAGTTTAGCCCTCCGCTAACGACAATGGGGATAAAATTGTATACATACAGCTGTTATAGACTTTTCAAATGTTATCGACTACTAGTTACTACAAAGCACGGGGCATTTCCTGTCGGCTCTGAGGCACTGCGAGGCTGCCCAGCCAACCAATCACAGTTCTTGCGGTCCGACGTGTAGTTACATTTTTGAGGAGGTGCACGTCAGGCTATGGCATAGACTACTGCGTAGGGTGTGGGGCTATGTCGACGCAGAAGAATAAATCACACTTAATTCTGGGAAGAGGTCGTCTTGACCAACTTATTTTCTGAAACAAGAACTGAACAGTTTCTTAGAATAAGCTAAGTATAAATCAAATCGCCAACCTTCTGATTAGTGGATGACCTGCTCAACCTGCTGAGCCACAGCCACCCTGGATGGACAGACAGACAAACGCTATATTGCCAAAGGTTTTGGGTCACCTGCCTTTACATGAAGGTTACTGACATCCCATTCTTAATCCGTAGGGTTTAATATGGAGTTGGCCAACCCTCTGCAGCTATAACAGCTTCACCTCTTCTGGGAAGGCTGTCCACGAGGTTTAGGAGTGTGTTTATGGGAATTTTTGACCATTCTTCTAGAAGTGCATTTGTCAGGCACAGATGTTGGACAAGAAGGCCTGGCTCACAGTCTCCGCTCTAATTCATCCCAAAGGTGTTCTGTCGGGTTGGGGTCAGGATTCCGTGCAGACCAGTCAAGTTCTCCACACCAAACTCGCTCTTCCATGTCTTAATGGAAATTGCTTTGTGCACTGGTGCGCAGTATTGTTGGAACAGGAAGGGGCCATCCCCAAACTGTTTCCACAATGTTGGGAGCATGAAATTGTCCAAAATGTCTTGGTATGCTGAAGCATTAACAGTTCCTTTCACTGGAACTAAGGGGCCAAGCCCTGAAAAACAACCCCACACTATAATCTCCCCTCCACCAAACTTTACACTTGGCACAATGCAGTCAGGCAAGTACCGTTCTCCTGGCAACCGCCAAACCCAGACTCATCTATCGGATTGCCAGACAGAGAAGCGCGATTCGTCGAACACGTCTCTACTGCTCTAGTGTCCAGTGGCGGCGTGCTTCACACCGCTGCATCCGACACTTTGCATTGCACTTGGTGATGTAAGGCTTGGATGCAGCTGCTCGGCCATGGAAACTCATTCCATGAAGCTCTCTACGCACTGTTTTTGAGCTAATCTGAAGGCCACACGACATTTTTGAGGTCTGTAGCTGTTGACTCTGCAGAAAGTTGGCGACTTCTGCACACTGTGTGCCTCAGGTAGTAACCTATCACGACACCACGCTTGAATTCACTGAGCTCCTGAGAGCGACCCATTCTTTCACAAATGTTTGTGAAAGCAGTCTGCAGCCTAGGTGCTTGATTTTATACACCTGTGGCCATGGAAATGATTGGAACACCTGAATTCAATGATTTGGACGGGTGTCCTAAAACTTTATAGTGTAAGTATTTGATGTCCAGTAGCAGTAGAGACCCACTTTGAATTTCCTTGTTGGCACTATTCAAATAAACTTACTTTGCCTTGCCCGGCGAGCAAATGTTATTTAATAAAAATCGACCAACGGAGCAAGCACCTGCAGACCAACAGACGGCCAGGTAGGTTCCACCAAATCCTCAAAGTAAGAAACCCTGCTAAACGCTCCTAAGTTGCTGCTTCCAACTTAAAAAAGCTGCTCTAGTCTGCTGCAAAACCTGCGTCCTTAACAATTCCAAACTTTAGAACTAAGTCATCAAATGATAGACGGTACACATGCATTGCCATCACAACCAAGTGGCCATGCGGGACCAATGATGCCTGAGAGCTCCACAAAAAAAACAAAAACAAAACAGCCAACATTCTCTGTGGGACTGAATGTAGCAGAGCCTGCCTGACAGTGCTCCTCCTCCCTCCTCTGCTGACCTTACTTCGTCTGTGATATCAAGGTTGATGCTACAAATTACTAAAGTAACTTAGAGTTAGGTCAGCAGAACGATTCACTATAGGCCTAATCATGATAGAGAGTAAGAAAATATTTCACTTTGGGATTGGCAATTGAATAATAATCATTGCAATATAATTTTCTTCAATAACAATATAACAAATGTTTAATAAATGCTGGATTTAATTATAATTAGGATATTTAAGGAAAAGAACTGAAAAAAGATTAATACTTAATTATACGTATGCATACATGCTAAAAAAAGTAGTAGTATAATTGTTTTGAATATTCTGCCTCGGATTTGTTAAGTGTTCATTAAGTGTCATGTTCTGACTGTAACAAATAGTTCAAAACCACAATTAATCGTCTGGTCTCAAAAATCAGCCTTTATTACTTTATTTATGATGAACATGTTTGGCCATATCGCCCAGCCCTAATTTCACTTGTGATTCCTGAGAAGCTCTCAGTGGCTGACTGGTTTAACTGAAATTCTTCTTCTTTAGATGAGCCTTAGAGGAGAGAACAACATGATGACATAGTTTCTGTATGTGAAATAGTATGCGGCCACTGTACACAGAGTCAAGCAACCTTCAGATCGAGATTGAAGTAATTACATTTTTAATTACTATATAATTCATTTGGTAAGCAACTATTCTGAATTGTGTGGGATGGTGTCCCATGATTAAGAAATCCAACTAAATTCTGTGATTTGATATAGTGACTATTTGTGATAGCCAGAAATGAGTGCGAATCTGCTACTTCCTCTTACAAAGCTCATTCACTACGATTATTTTAATGCCTGTAAACAACATCTCGCCACAAGGGAGCTGACCAATCATTTCCATGCAGTGGTAAAACCATGCAGAGGGTTTCAAAACTGGCTGAATTAATGATATGTTGAGTATTTGCTCACAAACACACTGCTGTGCTTATAGGGAGAAAATGTAGCACAGAGGTGAAGTCTCCTCCGATAAAGCAAAGGTCACTAATACCATGAAATTAAATGATCTGTGAGGCAATAAGATGACTTTGTCGTCTTCAATATTCAAAAAAAAAAAATCTGTCATTGATAAGATACATGCTAAGTATAAGTTCCTCCGCATCTCCTCTTATTTTAGCATGTATTAGCTCAGAGTAGACAGTCTCACCTTGCTGGACACCAGTTTGACATTCCCTGAGGCCAGAGCCACTGCAGTATCGGCCATAACCTCTGCTTTGATGGAGCCCAGGCCTCCCGTGGCACTGGTCTTAATAAAGCTGTCCAACACCACATCCAACAGGTCTGTTATCTGAAGACGCAGCAAGAAAGTAAGTTCAAACCCAGAACACATTTTTACTTTTCAAGCTGTTGGTGTGATAGACTCACCTGACCCAGACTGCCCCAGATCTTGGCCTGGATAGAGGGATACATCTGCTTTTCATTGATCGTCATGGTGATGAGTTTGTCCAAAATGGCAGTGACACGCTGGCGCTTGGCATCATCATTGTGCTTACAGAAGCGAACTAGGTTGAGCAGCCACGGGGTCATGTACTCCAGGCAGAGATGCTTTAGCTCAATACCTGAAGTAGAAAAACACAGCACCTGGTTTACTTTCTAATTTAAAGGTCATTGTTGGGTCAATGGCGAGATTTTCTTATCTTTGTCTTACAGTAGTTCATACTACTGAACGTTATATTGTTCCACATGAAGATCAGTTTTACTCAGAATGAGTTGTGTAATGCTTTCTGGAGGATCTTTGTCATGTTTGAGGAAATAAACCTGATGATTCATGACAGGAAGTCAGTGTTAGAAAGATGCAGGGCGGTTCTAACTAAATGACTCTGGTCGCACTATGGCAAATGTAGGATCCTGTTTAACACACGATAAACTTTTAAAAGAGAGCAGGATGAGCTGAACAACATACAAGTGTAATGAGAGAATGCAGTTGATCATAATCAACTAAAAACCATGTCTGGACCATGACAGTCAACCAGAAACACTAGCAACACATTAAAACAATTCTCCTCTCTTCTTACAACTAGCCCAGCTTGGGGCTGAACAATGCAACCTTCTGACACAGTGGCAGCACGACACCTACATCACATAATTTAAAAGGCAATATTTGGAAAAAAAGGGATTTATAATTGCCTTTTTATAACGTCAAGTGCTTCCAAATACGTGTTTGTCCTTATTTGCTGTTTTTAGTCTCCTTAGTTGGCGTTAGACATTAAGGATGACAATATCAGAAGTTGGGTCCAAACTGGTTTGGTTCAGCTGTATATAAGGAGCAGCATGGCCTCTAGAAGCTGCTAGTAGGACTTATAGATTCTTAGTGCTGGTCTCACATGAGAGACCAGTGTAGTTTGCACTCCAGATGAGCCGATAACCATTTAGGTCATTAATATGTGATCTACTAGTAAAATCCCCTGATGTGCTCAACAACATGTCTTGCATAAACCCAGAATAATATTTCAGTAATGAGTATGAGTTATAAAGTGACATGGCTACATGTATATATGTGAGAGCATGTCTGCCAGCAGCTTACTGGACTTGCTGAAGCCTGAGATGCACTCCTCCAGAAACTCAAGCGTCAGATGAGGCTCGTTGGCAGCCAGAGTCTTGCTGATGGACACTATGAAAAGGGTGTTGTTAGCTGGGATGCAAAGGCCAGATGTCTCCAGTAGCTGGCCCTCTATCTTTAGGTTGAAGGTGCAGGTCAAAGCACACAATAGATTGTAAGCCGCTGACCTGGATGTAGGATGGACAACAAGTCAGAGCTGTTAAGCCACGGCAGGAGCAGTGCAAAAACAGCGTTAAGTTTTACTGTTCCTCAACTGTCTTTGTTACCTAGGAAATCTTAGCAGAGAAAACACCTTCTCCAGGTGGTATAATTTAACTCAGCCTCTGTGTCTACCCTGCTAAGAGATTTGAAATGTTGAAATCTACAAATCTGGATACAAAGGCAAAACACCAAACAGATGATCTTTCTCTGGAAAGAGAGCACTAAAATAACAATATTGATTTTACTTCTTAGTTTGGATTGTCACATCCACAGCAGATTACATATAACTTGTTTGGCAAAAAGAAAAATCCTTTGTGTCTCAATTAAATGGATCAGACCCTCTTTTCAATTCAACCCTCACTAAGCCGGTAAGTTGCTTTATTTTCAAGGTCAAAGAATCTTGTAAGAATAACTAAATGCCCTGCGGGACTGACCTGAGGCTGGGGTCAGAACTGCCCAGATTCAGCAGAGCAATGTTGAGCAGAGTGCCAGGAACATCTTTTGGTCGGATCTTGGTGTGCTGAGGGATGGAGTCAGGCTGTGACAGCTCCCAGCGTGTCCGGATATGGATGATGGACTGGACAATGGCATCACACTCCTGGTGCATGAATGTGAGCGGTGTGCCCTGGTTGGCCATGGTAAGGGTGAACTGGCTCTCATCCACCAGGCAAATCTCTTCAATCTCTGAGGCGTAGTACACATCATTGAGAAAGACGGGCTGGCCAAGGACACGTGTCCGCTCAGCTGAGGTCACCTGAACTGCAGTCGAGCCTACCTGATCAGCATAAAAACATACATTGTTTTAGGAAGGGCAGCCCCCTAAATAGTCATCTAAACCCTGGTCGATGAGAAGAGTCTTAATTGACCAAGTTTTTATTAGTCAGTTGTCGCTATTGCAACACGGACCTTACCTTATGACTAGAGGCGACTCTCCCCTGCTCTGTGTATTGAGCTTATTCGGATGTTTTTAACTAGTCAAACTAGCAACCCGGTTGAAATCACAATCCGAAACTAAATGGAAAAAATGTTTAATCTCCTTGCTAGTCTGTCTGACACATTCAGAACGACCACTTGTCGTTAACAGGCGGCTCGCTTCGGGCCCCTTGATATGAGTATATTTTAAAGACTCTCTGTAATGTAGCACAGCACTGTTACTGATTACATTGTTTCTCATCCCTGGAACTCAATTTAGCCCTGGAATGGGTTGAACTAACGACTACTTGTCGAATCGGAAAATCTACAGATAGGGCAGCACTCCTCTAATGATACAGCTAACCTAAGTAATTAGCATTTTTTTTTATAACAAACTGCTATGGCTGCATCCTCACCTTTATTGAGACCTTGGTGTCTTTGTGGGCCAGCTTGAGGGCATTATGGAACACTTTAAGGTCTTCCTCCAGGGTCAGTGTGGCTGCAGGCAGCTTCTGTTGGTCGGGTTCAATGTGCTCGGCCAGCTTGGCAGGAGAGTCAATGAACTGGAGCCGTTTGCTGCCCTTCAATCCCGTCAACAGCCGCTCATGGTACTTAGTGTACTCCCTCACCCAGGTGTTGCAGTTGTAGACATAGACAGCTGCTACGTTCTCATAGGCAAACCCAGGAAAGACCACAAACCACTTTGACAGGAAGTCGGTCTTAAAGCGATTGCTGGGTCCTACATGTGTTAAGTCTACTACTATCTCGTAGGGCTTAGCATAGTAGGGTTTGAGGGTGAGGAGGACATGGTAGATGAGCAGGTCACCATTGATCTGGCCTGTTTTGAACCTAAAGAAAGGAGATAAAAAAAAAAAAGACAAGGTCAAATTCAAATGCAGGCCATCTTTAGTAAAATAATGTGTTTGGGGTCAGTGTTGCTCACATAAGCCTACCTAAAATTGTTCATAGCAAAACATGTGACACGAATGAAAGCCATTTTGGTTTCTGATAAACGACATTTCTTTTTGTCTCTTTTTTGTAAGAGCTCGTCAGCATCTGTGGTATCAAACCAGAGGCCTTAAATAACCAGACCAGAAAAAAGAAAGGGGCTCAGGAAGTGAGTTCAGATCATCTCAAGAGTCTGACTGCAGCAGCTGTCTCCATCTCTCCACCAAGATCTCCAAATAAGAGTACTTCAAGTAAGTATTGCCTATACAAGATCATGTCGTTAAGTGAAGTTAGTAGTAGTAAACTTAATTGAAAAAATTTACTTTCTGGTCTGACTTTTTGCAAAGGCAAATGGCACTGAAAAGTACTTCCTTGATCAGGTCTAAAAGTGACGCAGTTTAGTGACAGTCTGTAAGTGATGCAGAAAATCTACATTTCTGAACTGGATTAACTCTTTCTAAAACATTTTCTTAATTTCAGAGCACCATGGAAGGCACAGGAACTTCTCTCTGGCTGTTTCTTCTTCTCAGCCAGCAGCTGTTCTGTCCTACTGACCTTTCAACCACGCAGCCATATTCGTCCAAAACAGAAGCTCAAGGTAGCAGCTCAGCCCCTGTCCTCACTACCATTAACCACACAATCTATCCTGATACAGACACCAATAGCACTCGTGCCGACTGCTTGATCGACACTGAGATGGGTCTGATTGCTATAGGCTCAGCAGGGGGGCTGATTGTCTGCCTGCTGGTTGCCACCATGGTATTGGCATGCCAAGTTTGCCACATTCACCGCCGGGTTAATGCCCCCCGAACCTCCCGGTCCAACATGGACTTGGTGAGCAGTGCGGGCTACTGGGGCAGTGACCGGCCGGAGGTCCAGGGACTGGTTGGGCCGTGTGATGCCAGTGTCATGCTTGAGGAGGTGAGAGCAGACAAGATGGAGGAAGAGAGGCCGGCTGAAATACGAGAGGCAAGAGAGGAGGCTGGGGCAGGACTTGAGGAAGCGGCCACGGCAATGGCTTTTGATCTTGAAGAGAAGGCCTGTCAGATGAAGAGCTCCAGCTCCAGGGACTACTGTCTGGAGGTTCCCAAGGATCTAGAGGACATGCCCCTTGTTGTGTGAGATGGTAACCACACCTTGGCAAACTCCAGGCCTAGATACTTCACTTAAGACAAACAGCAACCAGACAGTTCAGCTGATGTGTTGTGGTTCAACTCACAGGTTTCATTTATTGTTTTTTTCCAGAATATCTGACCTCACAGAATTGAACTAAAACCTAAGTAAAATGAATGGGCTGCCTGGGCATCGTCTGAGATGTTCAATTCTAGTGCGGATACAATACCTGAGTTTCCATAACCATACCAAAAAGGATAGTTTTCAAAACTTTAATTTAAGAAATATAAATACATTTTTTAAACATAGTCGTCTGAGAAATTTGGCTTCTTGTCTTGAGTGCCAAACATTATGTATCTAGTAATATATAGCCTAAATTTGGCAAAATGCCTTTAATAAGGAACTATCTGATTAAAGCATAAGTAAACAAGTTTACAAATCTGACAATGCATTCAATGTCAGTTTTGGTTCTGAACAGTTTTGGATAGACATTATTGTGGTTCAATACCCAGTCCTAGTAATGCATTTAACTTTTGATGTATGATGCTACCAGTGGAATTTCTTCTACACCATTAAGCAAAGTACATACAAATACTCTGTTTACAATTACAAATATGTGAGTTGAAAAAATGACAATATTGTGATAAGAATAGTGCTACTGCCTGTACAACTCCACCTTACAGTTCCTGGCCAAGTCTTTGGTCAAGAGCAATACTGGAAAGAGGTTTTCTTTGCCAACTTACGGTATGAAAAAAGAAATGAATAGTTTGTTAGAATTAGCTAAGTAATGGGAATGGTAATGGACAGTACTTGTCCAGCGCCTCTAGTCTTCCGACCACTCAAATGCTTTACAATACATGTCACATTCACACACATTCATATACTGATGGCAGATGCTAAGGAGCCAACTGCTCATCAGAAAGAAAATAATCATTCTCACACTGAGGGGACAGCCTTCAGGAGCATTTTTGAATTCAGTATCTTGTGAACTGGAGGAGCCGGGGATCAAGCCACCGGTCTTCTGATTAGTGGATGACCTGCTCTACCTCCTAAACCACAGCCACCCCCAGACACATCTCTGTTAAACATCTTACATGCAACATTTTTTATTTTTTTTACACACTTGCTTAACAAATTCAACAATTTAATTCAACAATTGATTTGGCTGATTTTTCTTGTTTTACAACACAACACAGTGGACACAATAATAAAAGCAACAGACAAAAAGGTAGACCAACAACATGTAAATCAGATCTCTGATCTCTTATATCTTACACCAGGGATCTCATGTGCTGTCAAAGCCATGTTGAAATGATGGTCAGAAATTTGGGTATAATGTCTGCTAACAGTCCTTGTATTAATACATCTCTATTGAACTTTGCTTTAGCTGCCTATGATCTCTTACCTGTACTGCAGACTTTCTAATACTGATAATGATTAAATCATTTTTTTAATAAATTGTTTTTTTGCATTGTGTCCACGTCTTGTCTTTCAAATCAGTATTTATATTTCAAGTCACTATCCCTACATTTCTATTGGCTTCTTTAGGGACTTTAGAGTTACAAAAAAAGCATTGAAGCATAATTGTAAGTAATTAATAGCCAGATGATATATACAGAATTCTAGGTGTGGTAAGCAGTTGCAAAGAAATACAGTTGAGAAGGCTAAACGGGTGCTTCTCTGGCCATCTTTATTGTCATTGCATGCGTTCATACAATGAAATTCTGTTGGAGTAATTTCATCTCTAATTATTGTTGTTATTGACTGTGGTTGTGGCTGAATTAGATTGAGGTCAGCAGGGACAATGCACATTATAATACATAAATAAATTTATAATGCCAGAATTAACCAAAAGGCTATTTTAAACCCGCTGTGCCTGGACAGGTGGTAATATGTCACCCTAAAAAGACAAAAGGATTACTCTATAAATAATACACACATTAAAGCAAAACCATAAACACAAGAACAGTGGGTCAACATCAACAGCAGCACACACAGACACACAAGCCGAACTGTCAGACCTTATTACAAACAAGGTACAATAGCCACAACACTCACTGTCAACTTTATCACTGTCTCACTACGAGCAGCTTATTTTCATGTGATCTCACTGTACTTTCTCCCAGGCAAGTTCAGTACAGAGTTGGGCTGATCAATTTTGGAAAATAATCTAATGCGATTTTTTTTAATTTTTTTTACCAATATTGCGATTTAATATGCCATTATATTTTAAGCTCTTTACCTACTATATTATTCAAAACGGACAAGCAGTAAATCAGTGTGTAGTCTGACCAACACAATGTTAGATAGATTAAACAAACACTTTCTTGTGAGTCAGGCCTGTGTTATGATGAAATTAGGTGATGCATGAATTATTATTATGAGCAATGGTGGAGAAGATGTATCAAATTATAATAATATGTGAAAGATCATTTGAGAGTCAAGTCATGGCATTAAATAATAGGATATAATATCATTAGGTCGGCCTACGGACCGCAAGAAAAACACAGTTCACCACAGTGTGTTAGACAGTAAGCGCTAAATACAAAACCCACAGTTCAACAATCAATTAATGCGCTCTGATCTCAGTTCAAATCTCCCAGGAGTCCATCTTTCTGTATCCCAGTAAGCAAACAAAAAATACTCAGTTTGAGGTTCAATTCAAAAGTTGGTCAACGAAAATAAAAACCAAGTGACGCGTCTCGTAGACAAGCTTAGTAATTCTCCGTTAACACCAGAGTTCCCCTCCCCTGCAGCCTCTGATGCTGCAGCGCACCGGCTGTAACCAGGCTGTAAGTCGGGACAGACCGGGCCTCTGTAGGACTTGTGCAAAGATATTTCCTGAGCTGACTGGTGGCTGTGTGTTTGACGCAGGCACCGATCGCCACAACAAACTTTTTTATATTTTTAGGCTCAGCTACTTAAACTCTAAGTAAAAACACCAAAGGATCAAATTGTAACCTCCTAAGAAGTCGCGCACTTGGTTAAGCATCAAACTCTGGAACTGTACTGCACACGTCACACTTCCTGTACATGAGGCAAGAATCACTCTCAACATTTCAGAAGAGAAGCCCAATGCCCCTAGTTCCTGCTGTCGTCAAGGCACATTGTGCCAGACTGGCAACAGCACAAGATCCTACATCTATTGAACTTTGAATAGATCCTGGAACAACACAGCTAACGGGTTACTGAAGTTACCCGTGCAAAGTCAATGGTGAGTACATTTTAATAATTTGAATTCTCAATGTAGCTTTAGCTTCACCTAATGTCTCAAGTGCTTTGGAATGATGCTAGAGCCAAAAATGGGGTGAAAGTTTATTGAAACTCTATATACAGTATATATTCAAAACTTAACAGTGACAGTCATAAATAAAGCCCCTTTTCGATGTGAAGTGATAATGAAAAAGCTGATAAAAATAATGAGACAAAAAAAAAGGTAGCAATGCAAGCTCTTACATTCTTGATTAAACTGAAAATCTCCTTTAGTTGAAGATAATTTTATATTGTAAAATGTAACCAAAGACCAGTGAAATGTCCATTACATGAAACTGATTGTAGTGCTTTAAATATACCCAGTATGTACCCTTGAAACTTATGTCTATTTAGAGTTGCATTTTGAGGAAATGATGCAACACCAGGTTACATTTCACAACACTGTCCCTTGTTTGCTCACTCGCTTCAAGTATTTCCTCATCTGTTTCAGATTGTATACATGCTGTGCATCTCTGATTAAATAACTTCCTCTGTTCTAGCTATAAAGATACAGCAACTCGCCAGAAGACAGAAAAAAACAATGACCATCGATTTCACTAGACTCATTTTCATATGGCTGCTGCCACTGACAGGAAGCAGCACAGTAACATCTGGCCAGGATCACAATTTCACTCATGTGACGGCAGGTGAGGTAGGAAATAAGCTCACTCACGACCAGCTGACAACACAGGAGTTGTCAAGCTTAAATCCACTCTCAGAGGTCTCAGGTAAACATTCACTGCAAACAACTCCAACAACGCCTTCAAAGACATTCTTACCAAATATTCAAACAGCACCAACTCCCAATCCCATATCATCTCAGCTAAACAACTCCATAGTGGGCATCAATTCTTCCACAGAAGTCACAACATCAGCAACAACGATGGAAACTAGTCACGGCAGTAACCCAACCATAACTACAAGAGTACCTCCAATGCTAAGCAGCTCCACCCAAAGCCTAGACACAGGAAAAACATCGACCTTCCAACTCACCAGTGATAAAATGACACGTCAAACACAGTCTACCAACCTCATCTCTACTACAACCTCATCTACCAAACATGTTGACAGCAAGTCTACAAGTACAAGGCCAGTCACAGGTGGTGATGCTACACAGTCCACAAAAAGTTCAATGGCCATGACAAAGACACCATTCACCCACACCACCAGGGCAAAGAAAAGACAAAATTCTCTAGAAAAAAAGGCAAAGCCCAAACAGGAAACAACCCACAGTAAAGCAGTAGCAGGACTCATAGGTGGGGCCCTGGTATTGATGATGGTAGGATTCCTGGTCATCTATATAAAAAAACAAAAGCTTCAGAGGCAGCAGATAACAACTACAGACTGGGCTGGCCCTTCACCATTTTTAGAGGGTGGAGCTGACAACGGCCAGGTAACACTGAGGTCATCTAACCGAATTTCTCTCTCTAGCTTCCTGCCTCTGAGGTTATCCAAAAGGTTGTCCCTGCTCCCGGAAACAGATGAGGAGTTAGAAGACATGACACCAGGTACTACGTTTGGAAATAAACATCAAGGGAGTTCATTTGGTCAAGTGGTGGATGAAAATGATGTACAAGAAGGCAATAATGAGACTGCTATAGTTGTTTTAGAAATGAAAAGCACAGGAGCTGCTTAGGGTCTCAGGTAACCCAAAGTCAACTCCCCACCCCCCATCGCCATGCATCCACTTCCATTGGTTTCTAGGCAGCAAAAGCTATGATTGAAACACAGGAAACTAACTTGTTTTCATTTGAGGAAATCATGACAAGAGAGAAGTGATGTTTATCTAGTTCTCTACTGTAGAGTGTAGCAGTAAAATATGAACACAGGTCGTCACAATTAAAGAAAGGAAAATATAAAGTATCAACAACATTTATTATCAATAACAGTAGGGAACAAATGGATTTTATTTATCGTGTGTGATGCACAGGGCAAAGTTGGAGTCATAAGTTAGGTTATTGGAGCCTTTCCTGTAAGTCACCCTGGCATTATAGTTATCTGCAAGGTCACTCCAGGGATTTTCAGCTTAGACCCCTGCTGTATTTTCTTTAACACAGAGACCAGGAGAGTGAAAATCATTTTCTCTGCCCTCTGTGTGTTGCTGTGCTACTGGGAAAAACGTAACCATAAGATACATGCAGACATTTTTTTCATCTAGTAGCTGATGAAAAAGCAGAAGGATATGTGGTGGTGAGAACAAACCGTGATACTTTCGGTGCAGCACAGAGGCCAGCATACTGTTTAACCCATGTTAATAGCTGTGAATACCACAGGCGTAATACCAATGTTTGCATTTCTACACTGGGCTTAGACTTATAGACTGCTTATAACTGAGTTTTGCTCCATCTTGCGCCAGTGGAAGTGTGGGCACCACCATCATAAAACAGAAACCACTGGCTACAGGACTGTTTGCCACAAACCCCATTTTCCCATGCCTGAGCACTTTCACCTCCCAGCTGCACCTTCTGCTGTCAGGGTCAAGTTCTAAATGAAGCTTTGAAAAACAATGAAACACACTGAAACTACACAAAATGAAAATGTCTGGGACATCAAAGCCATTCCAGGTGGATTCACCGGGACCTGTTCTATTAGCGTCTAGAAATCTAACCTGCATCAGCGTATTAGCAAAATGTACATGTGATGATTTTTTTGGTGTGATTCTGAACCCAGGTTTCAAGCAGTTTGTTAAGCATTTTTAATGAATTTCTACAATTACTACTTGTGCAGCCTCGTTTTGTGCCCTTAATTTGCAATTTAGAGCACATTAGAAAGGGCTAGAAGTGTAAGATGGGAGAAGGTACTCCCCAGTGCTTCAGGGGGGTTAAGGGTTAATGCTTATTCATATGTTAACTGTTATGTCCAAGTAAATGCTTTTCTGTAACTATTTTTTCATTTGTTTCTTATGTTGTATCTGAAGACAATTCTGAATCTTAACCAAAGAAAAAAGCCAAGGGAAGTTGGTTTCTGTCACATGTCTTCGAGTGGTTGTGGTTATGGTTTTGGATGTGATGTTAAAAACAAACCAATTCCACCTACCAAACAGTTCTACAGCTGTATATTAACTGGTTGCCTTGAATGAGTTTAACTAATAAAATATTGAAAACTGGCAGACAAAGTAAATGACTGATTTATTCAGCTATTTTAGCACAGCCTAAGTGATAAGTATGATAAGTCATACTTACCTATAGTGATTTTACTGAGACAGAATAGCATGGCCATGAGTGAACACAACTGTCGGACAGTACAAGAGTGCCATCATGTGTTTTGTTGTTCTGGTCAAGAACACTGATTATATAACGTCTAATTCAATAATATTATATTTCAACAACACGTCTCAAATTCAGTTTGTCTTCATTAAAAGCTGCCTTTTGTTTACATTATAATGCACAACAGATGTAAGTATAGCCTTTCATGGCAACCTTAAATAACTGTGATGATCACATTCAGGACAGGAATGATATATGTGTTCTTCTCTCAGTATTCTGATGTCAAGAATAAGATTTATTTGATATACATTTTGGATTAGTTTCCACTGAGATATTTAGTAAGCAACATTTTGTTATATTTAAAATATTCAATTCTAATCCAGTTAAAATTATTTTCAAATTAGCAATTAGCAATTATTAAGTAATGAAAAATAACTGATAAGAGTAGTAGTATCGATAAAACCAAACATAAAATTAACAATCACTCCCAAGAAAACGGCAGCAAGTTAAGTGTGTGTGTGCGTTTCAACGCATCCTGGCTAAATCTCCATCTGTCCACTGCAGATATACTTTCAACAACCTGGATGAGTAACTAGTATGAATGAGTGCATTAGTACAATATATATAATTATAACATTATATAAAAAGTATCATGTTAATTTAACAGTATCCTGTTAGTACACTGTCAATATATTAATTATATATAATTATTTAAAAAGGTAAACAGAAGAGGAGCTGTGCATAAAAACCTCAAAAATTAAAACCACAAGAGCAATAGTGCAAACGAATAGGAGAGTTAAATGTGGACTTTTAAACATCAGATCTCTCTCTTCTAAAGGTGTACTAGTAAATGAACTAATATCAGATTATGATATTGATTTATTTGGTCTTACTGAAACCTGGCTGGGTGATGGAGAATATGCTAGCCTAAATGAATCCACCCCTCCCAATCATATTAATACTCACATTCCTCGAGGCACAGGCCGAGGAGGTGGAGTTGCAGCTATCTTCGACTCTAGCCTACTAATCAGCTCTAAACCTAAACTAAACTATAACTCATTTGAAAGTCTTGTTCTTAGTCTTTCGCACCCAAGTTGGAAATCACTGCAACCAATTCTTTTTGTTATAGTGTACCGAGCACCTGGCCCGTACTCTGAATTCTTATCTGAATTTGCAGAGTTTTTGTCAACTTTAGTCCTTAAAACGGACAAAGTTATTATTGTAGGAGATTTTAATATTCATGTGGATGTTGAGAATGACAGCTTTAGTACTGCGTTTATCTCTCTGTTAGATTCCATCGGCTTCTCTCAGAGTGTTCATGAACCGACTCACTGTTTTAACCACACCCTCGACCTTGTTTTGGTGTATGGTATTGAAATTGAACATTTAGTGGTGTTCCCACAGAATCCCTCTTTATCCGACCACTGTTTGATAACTTTTGAGTTTGTATTGCTGAACTACTCGCCACTGGGCAAAAATTTCTATACAAGATGTCTGTCTGATAGTGCCATAGCTAAATTTAAGGATGCGATTCCATCAGCTCTAAATACATTATCTAGTCACAAAGTAACGGAGGACTCCTATGCTAATTTCAGTCCCTCCCAAATCGATCATCTTGTTGATAGTGCTGCAGGCTCGCTGCGAATGACACTCGACTCTGTAGCCCCTCTAAAAAAGAAAATACTAAAACAAAGACGGTTAGCTCCATGGTATAATACTGAAACTCGCAAATTAAAGCAAATATCACAGAAACTTGAGAGGAATTGGCGTTCTACCAAAGTGGAAAATTCTCGTTTAATTTGGCAAGATAGTCTTAAAACTTATAGGAAGGCCCTCCGTAATGCCAGAGCAGCCTACTACTCGTCATTAATAGAGGAAAATAGGAACAACCCAAAGTTTCTTTTCAGCACTGTAGCCAGGCTGACAGAGAGTAACAGCTCTATTGAGACAAGTATTCCCATAGCTCTCAGTAGTTACGATTTCATGAAAATTCTAGCTATTAGAGACAAAATTCACCAAGACCTGCCCTCAATTGGCACCGACTTATCTCTTAACTCAGGAACCTTAGAAACAGCTGTAGAACCAGATACATGTTTAGACTGTTTTGCTTCCCTCAATCTTTACCAACTAACTTCAATAATTTCTTCATCTAAACCATCAACCTGCCTCTTAGACCCCATCCCGACTAGGCTGCTTAAAGATGTTCTACCCTTAGTCAGCACCTCTATACTAGATATAATCAATCTATCTTTATCAACAGGCTATGTACCACAGTACTTTAAAGTAGCTGTAATTAAACCTCTTCTGAAAAAGCCCAAACTTGATCCGGATGTTTTAGCCAACTATAGACCTATATCTAACCTTCCATTTCTCTCTAAGGTTCTGGAGAAAGCAGTTGCTAAACAGCTGTGTGACTTTCTACAGAGCAATAGTTTATTTGAGGATTTTCAGTCAGGATTTAGAGCTCATCATAGCACAGAGACAGCACTGGTGAAAATTACTAATGACCTCCTTATTGCATCAGACAAAGGACTTGTCTCTGTACTGGTTTTATTAGATCTTAGTGCTGCATTTGATACCATTGACCATCAGATCCTATTGCAGAGACTGGAATATTTCATTGGCATTAAAGGAACCGCTCTAAGCTGGTTTAAGTCCTATTTATCAGATCGATTTCAGTTTGTACATGTTAACGATGAGTCCTCCATGCACGCCAAAGTTACTCATGGAGTTCCTCAAGGATCTGTCCTTGGACCAATCCTCTTCACTTTATATATGCTTCCTTTAGGCAATATTATCAGGAAACATTCCATAAGCTTTCATTGTTATGCAGATGATACTCAGTTATATCTATCGATCAAGCCAGATGAAACTCATCAGTTAGCTAAACTTCAAATGTGCCTTCAGGATGTTAAAACCTGGATGACCTGTAATTTTCTCATGTTAAACTCAGATAAAACCGAAGTTATTACTCTGGGGCCTAAGCACCTCCGTGACGCATTATCTAAAGATATAGTTTCCCTGGATGGCATCGCCTTGGCCTCCAACACCACTGTGAGGAATCTTGGAGTTATCTTTGATCAGGACATGTCGTTTAAGTCTCACATTAAGCAAATTTCAAGGAGCGCCTTTTTTCACCTACGTAATATTGCGAAAATCAGGAACATCCTGTCTAAAAATGATGCAGAAAAACTAGTCCATGCATTTGTTACTTCTAGGCTGGATTACTGCAATTCCTTATTATCAGGCTGCTCGAAAAAGTCCATTAAGACTCTTCAGCTGATCCAGAATGCTGCAGCACGTGTTCTGACAGGAACCAGGAAAAGAGATCACATTTCTCCTGTTTTAGCTTCTTTGCATTGGCTTCCAGTAAAATCCAGAATAGAATTTAAAATCATTCTTCTTACCTACAAAGCTCTTAATGGTCAGGCACCATCTTATCATAAAGAGCTCATAGTAACTTACTACCCCACCAGAGCACTGCGCTCCCAGAATGCAGGGTTACTTGTGGTTCCTAGAGTCTCCAAAAGTAGACTAGGAGCCAGAGCGTTCGGCTATCAAGCTCATGTGGAACCAGGTTCCAGTTTGGGTTCAGGAGGCAGACACCATCTCCACATTTAAGAGTAGGCTTAAGACTTTCCTCTTTGATAAAGCTTATAGTTAGGGCTGGCTCAGGTAGTCCTGAACCATCCCTTAGTTATGCTGCTATAGGCCTAGACTGCTGGGGGATTTCCCATGATGCACTGAGCTCCTCTCTCCTCTACTTTCTCTCCCTCTGTATGCAACCTTATCCCATTATTGCATGTTACTAACACAACTTCTCCCCTTTCTGGTAGTCTTGTGCTTTCTCGTCTCTCTCCTCTCTCCTATCACTTCCTGCAGGTTTTCTGGCTCTGGAGCTGTGGAGTCTGGATCTGTGGCTGCGGGTCACCTGCTGCCCCCGTGTTCCTGCTCGACACCCTCTGCTGCAACGACTATTTTGCTAGTCTTATTGTTATTATTGTTATTATAATCATTAACATTACGATGGTTACCATTAACACTATTATAAATATCTGTACCATTTTTCATTTAGTCTATAGCAACATTACCTTCACTGTGTGTACCTCTGTGTGTATATTGTGTAGGCTGCCTCCCTCCCCTCTCTCTCTCCTTACATCTCTCTCTCTCTCTCCTTACATCTCTCTCTCTCTCCTTACATCTCTCTCTCTCTCACCCCAACCGGTCGAGGCAGATGGCCGCCCACCCTGAGCCATGGTTCTGCTCGAGGTTTCTGCCTCTTAAAAGGAAGTTTTTCCTTGCCTCTGTCGCCTAGTGCTTGCTCTTGGTGGGAACTGTTGGGCTTCTGTAAATAACATCACAGAGTACGGTCTAGACCTGCTCTTTTATGAAAAGCGCTGTGAGATAACTGTTGTTGTGATTTGGCGCTATATAAATAAAATTGAATTGAAAATTGAATTGAATAATGTTACTGTATTCATATCACTAGTATTATATTAATTCCAGTTATAGCTGTACCAGTTACATCTTCGACCAGAAGATATTTTTTTACGGGTCTCCAGTATTGATGTTTCAGGTGGGAAAATCTGGAATTCTGGAATAATCCGGAAAAATAACATCCCTGATAGGGGCAAGTAAAAATTAACTTAAGACAAGCAGATTTCTGACACACTTGCATGACCAAGAAAGTGATCATAGGCAAGTAAAAAAAAAACTTAAGAACCCTGTACCCACTTCGTTAATGGAAGTCAATCAAATCAATGATCCCTGATAATCACTCTTTGTCCCTGTTCTATTTTTGTAAACTATCACAGTAGTGTCTGAAAAAACACCACTGCATCATAATTAAGGCTCCATTCATCGCTTGTTTGGCATTGATATAGTACCATATTATTAAGTCGATACGGCAACATTTGCACTTATATAAAGTCCAGCGTAAGCCCAATATTCAATCTCATTTCAGCTCTGGTCTGGTTTAAGTGGCTCTTCAGCTGCTACAGGTGGTGATGGCGCAGTGGATAAGAGATATGCCTTTAGTGTGGAAGACCCGGGTTTGATTCCCACTGTGACATTGTGGGAATATGTCCCAACCCCTAGTGGGTCCAGAGGCGTGCGACCTTACATATATAGCAATAAAAGCGTCAGCTAAAATAACTAATTATAAAAATGAATTACATGCACCACTGTGTTTACAGTCTAGCTGCTGAGCAGGTCATATACGTTGGCTTTTTACAGCCTTTTCTCTTTGAAAACAGTAGAAGACTACACTGAGAGAGTGAACCAAAATAGTAAAGCAACAGAACAATTAAAGATGCAAGCAGGTGCTCACACTGTAGCGTGTCGGGTGTGAGGCAGCCATGTTGCAGATTCTGGAGCTCTGCTGGTGCGGCTGTGAATTTGCGCTTCGGACGGTTTTCTGGGACAGTTTTGATGTTCATATGTCCAACCTGTTAGGAGTAGTACATTACAGCAAAAAATGTGTCATTTCCTGTTGCCAGCAGGTGGCGCTATGACTTTGAGTGAATATTGGCATATGGATGTGTTCAGGGCGGGACCCCTATTATACATGTAAAATTTGGTGCAGATGTGAGCATGTGTGCTGAAGTTATAACAACTTGTTACCTGTTTCATGGCGAATCATCGATTTTGTGACAGCACGCCACGGGCAAACTGGTCGACTGATAATAACAGTTTATACAACTTTTAATCGGCAATGGGTTTAGAGTGCACAGCGAAAAGACGATCTAATTCCCTAGGAGGAGTTAGTTAAAGTACAAAGTGTGTAAATCGCCAAAAATCACCATTAAATCCAAAATATCCGACTTCCTGTTGGAGCATGGCTCCAAGAGGCTTATTTTTAAGTCTGGAGAAGGTACATTGGTTACTCAAGTTTCGTACAGCTAGGTAAAACGTACAGCAGGCTGCTTTTTTGAAATTTCGTAGGGGGCGCTATTGAGCCAATTATCAGCCAATATAAAACAACAGTTCTGATGAGCATGCAAAGTCTCGTGAGGGTTTGACTATCCCTAGCCATGTGACGGCTAAAAAGGCACTATAGAGCCAACGCGTAACCCTCAGTCTTGAAAATCGAAACATTACCTGTTTGAGTCTGGCTGCAAAATTTCGCAGATTGAACTGATAATCCTGTGTAGGTTCACCACCACGCTAGACCCTTTTCCCATTGCCATTTCATATACTGAATTTATAAATAATCTATTATAGTCGCTTTAATGCAGGTTAGTACTAGAGCTTACTTGCTAATACAGCTGCCTTGCTGCTGATGAATCAAAACAGTACAAGTCAGTGTTTCCCTGAGGATGGAGTTTTTATCCAGGCAGTGCGTAGTATGTCTGAATATAAAACCCCAACACAACAAGTCAGCAGCATTGCTCTTGTGTCCATGAGCATGTGATGTACATTAGAATAAGTTAAAATTTCAGTGTTTTCCCATAGTTTTATGTGAGCTTTAGATGACTGTTTTGATGGCGATCGTGGTAGTCATGGTCAGGAGGGTGGGGGGGGTTTGGGTTTCTCCCCCAAGAAAACTTTAGGTTTTCCGATGAAAAATGTGTAATTTCACATCATATTGGGCCATTACTTTCACCATATCTCTGAACAAGTAGTTGGAAAAGCTCAAGCAGATAACACTCATAATAGATACGACTGTTCATGTTTGCCTGTTGACATTTATGTGTATAGACATTAATATAAAAAAGTAGGCAACATGAGAAACCTCCTCCCTTCTGAGGTGCATTTTATTTGCACATTAAAATTCAAAAAGAAACGTCTCCTCCTAGTTAATTTGCTTTCCTAACCTCAGGTCCTCAGTCACCACCGTCCTTTCTTTTCCTAACTGAAAACTCATCTGAAAACTAATTTAGGATGTACCTGTCTGTATAGGACAAAGCTGTAGTCTACACCAGTTTAGTCTAAGTTTGTACCTGATGTTCTCAACATTGGACAAGTAGGTAGTAATAAAATACAGCTACCAGTTACTTTCTATAATTGAGCTAATGTTCAGTTACATAGCAGCCAAAAGATTTAGCCTAGTGTAGAAGCTTTCCTGCTCAGCTGCGCAGTCTGAAGGGGAGGGGAGATGTTTGCTAGAGCAAAAAGGCTTCCCTTTTCCAGCAGGTGGGGAAACAACAGACAGACTTTTCTTGGTCTTGAGAAGCTGACACGCTGTAACCGACACCGTACATTTACTGCCAGAATATTTCTCTCCATTCACCGTCACTTTCTGCCACTCGGACAATCAAACACTTGCTACACACCTTCCGATACAGAGTTACGCTGCTCTTATAACAGTACCTGTCACGTAGATGACCTTTGAAGAATGAGGAGAGGAAGCTAGCCAAGCGGCGAGTGTTACTATGTGCGCATTGTTGGTGAGTGAAAATTAGTAGCGGATTGATATCATAATGATTGTGTGAAATTTTATTAGCAGCGGTCACAATTCAGCAGCGGCGCACCGCCGCTCCTGACATTACACATAAGCCGCATTTCCATCAACATCTCTTTATGTGCGAGTAGTAGAAGTAGTAGTATTGCATTACAAAATTCTGAAAAATTTTGTTATGCTTGCTTGTGGGTTTTTTGCATTATTCAAAAAGAGTTAATGCCTTTAATGGGATATGGAAACACCTTTGCCGTTTTAACTCACAGTGACTGATCAGCTGTTTCCACTCTGAGAGAAGCAGAAGGGTTAGGGCTTGCTCGTAGATGGCCAAAGCAACTGATTTTGCTTCTGGTCTGTGACCTCTACTTTTCTACTCAGTTTATTACAGTCATGCGTAACATACCGCCAACTTCTGACTAAACTACACTGTAGCCAAATGTATTTGCAAACCAGTTGATGGAAATGTACCTGATTCATAGCTTTTCTTTTATTCCTGTTTTTGTAACATTAAAAAAATTTGCTTTAAATTTGCTTGGAAATTTGATGGAAACACTGCTATAGTTATCTTTAACTGTTGTTAACATAAAGGGTATATAAGAATGCATGCACATGGGAGAGAGAGAGAGGGGAGTTGCTGCTGTCAGCACACACACACACACACACACACACACACACACCACTCAGCGCTTGCTTGCCTCATCAGCAGCAGAGTGGGCCGACTCGCTGCTGCAATTCTGTCTCCATTCCTTCCCCTCTACGCAGCTCTCCTCCCAACCCAGACCTCAAGCTGCATCGGGCGAGCAGGAAGGAGGCCAGCGCTAGCAGGCAGCATGTTTAGTGCCACGCAAGAAACAAGAGCTTGAGACCACTACCTTCCAACAGCAGAGAACCAATAAAGCACAGAGAAAAACTAAACAGCTGGAACTGCAGAAGGAGACAATGACGACAGGAGAAAAAGAGATGACAGACCAACATTACAAAGGATGAGGTGAGTGATTTGAAATGGAAAGATAACGACCCATATACACCTGATGGAAAGGGCAGAGGGACATTTCATACTGAATCCTATTAATGCAGTAAACTACAGTGCAATGTTGGGCTGGCTCATGTGGAAACTATTCCCCGTTCTATCACTATGCAGATTTCTCCTTTTAGTATTTCATGAAGGCATAGACAAAAGTGATACAATGGCTTTGCATCAGCTGCCATCATCAGCTGAATAACAACATTTCTGGAACACGTCAAAGGGTGTTAATGTGTCCCACCGTCCTGTGTTTGAATCACAAACACACATGGACCTTTAGTCTTTAGCTCAAAACATCTGCAGTTGCAAACACACAGTGCAGCCTATCGTCCTGATTGAATGGAGTCTCACTGCAGCACTCTGAGTCCCACTGGCAGAGCTTCAAGCCGGTCGGCACTTAGGACATCTAGCACCCTTATAAAATGCATCAGGAGCAGAAAGCTATCTTCCCATTTTAGAATATGACTGGCCAGATGGGTAGTCTGGGCTTGAAGCCATGTGTTGACAGTCAAAATAATCAGACTGCTCTCCATTTTTGCTGGATCAAATGCTACCTCAAACAACAATGTATTATTAATTCAATAATAAGCACAATCAGTGGTATTACATGGTAAGAACAGCTCAAGGCTCATACTATTTATATAGCTCAGCTACTGCAGGATTGTAGCCACCGTTTTGGACAGAATGGAAGCATCAAACTAATTGTGGAGAAAGTCCCAGAGGAAGAGAAAGTTAAAGGACTCCAGTTCTTACAATACAAGCAAGTCAAGAACTTTATCTGAGCATGTGTAATGCCCAAATAATGCTATCCCCTATCCAAGCGAGTACTATAGCTACGGTGCCTGAGACAGGATAAAATATGTCCTCTATGAGATAGCAGAGAGTTGCCAGTCAAGATATGAGGTTCTTTAGATAGATATATTAAGAAATTTTATTTACTTAATTATTCAGTAAACCATATGGTATTGTGAATATTATTGTTATTATTGTAACATCAAGAAATGAAGTGCTACAGGATGTCTCATAATCCTGTAATACAGTATTTTACTGCACTGTAATCATACTTTTTGTTACATCTTGGGAAGGTTGGCTTATCTGGACTAATACACCAAAGTAAATGAAGCAAAAACACAAGTATGACCACCGAGGACAATGCAACCCATTCTCACTCCCAGACTCGTCACATCTAGATACATGGTGAAGACCAATGGAAGCAATGGAAGCATTCACATCCAACTTGAATACTATGCATTTCCCTGTGTTTGAGCTGGGTGGGCAATGAGAGAGATGAGAATAGTTATTACTTGGCTAAAACAACTCTAAACCCAGCACCCAAAAGAGATCTTCTGGACCCCTGACAAGCAGTGGGAGACACACATAAGAAATCCTCTATCCTAAGAACAGGGCAGAATTTGAATGGACCAGTCTATAGTACTGGAGTTACCATAATACATATGGAAAATCATATCCATTACACATAAAACAGTGAAAACAGTTTTCAATCATTTGTTCTTATTCTTATTTAACACTTCTCTCTCGTTCATAGAGCCCTGACCATGCCATCCTGCTCTGCCCCTCTGCTCTGTCTGCTCCTCCTGCTGTTGTGTGGGCTGCTGGGAGGGCAGGTGCTGTCCATCTGCCCCCCTGTGTGCTCCTGCAGCCGGGGACACCGTGTGGTGGACTGCTCTTCACGAGGCCTAACCAAGCTACCACCTGGCCTACAGCACAACATTCGCTTTCTCAACCTTTCTTTTAATAGGTAAGCAGCTGCTGCTCTGCAGTGTTACTTGGTTACAGGCCTGCTCTTCAACAATTTCTGTGCTTGTAAGAAGTAACAAGAGGTAACATTGCTATGTTGACGTAAGTAATACTGTGATGCTCTGAAGTGCACGGCATGCAGACTATTTTAAATATGTAGTTGTCTCAGATAATGATCTGCCTGAGCCTCCAACATGAGCAGCTCATCATCTTATCAAATGCTTTCACATTTGTAAAATGTAAAATGTCAGGCTGATTTAATGTAATAGGGAAGTACCTCAAGTGCATCTATGGAAAGAAGTAACAACTCTTACAGTATATTTTTCTCACTTACGGGCACATTAGCGGCTGTTCAGCAAAAGTTACATTTACAGTTTACCTACTTCTATAATTAGGCTGGTAATAAAATGGGTTTTCTTATATCATTTAATCAGTAAGAGCTCTCTAAAAACATCCGTAGTGTTGGTTGTACATATACTGTATAAATAAATGTACTTTTTTTGAATATTACACTTCTGACAGCTTGCAGGGTTTGGACAGCCAGCTCAGCCACTATGCCCACCTGCGAACACTGGACCTGTCCTACAACCGCTTGGAGAGCCTGCCCCCCGCCTTGCCGCGATCTCTGTGGGACATCCGAGCGGCGGGGAACCACCTACGCTCACTGGACAAAAACGACACAGCTTACCACTGGAACCTGAAAGTACTTGACCTGTCGGACAATGAGCTAGAGAGAGTGGTCTTCATCAACAACACGCTGCCAGGTCTCCAAGCTCTCAACCTCAGTCATAATAGGTTTTGGACTGTGCCCACGAATATGCCGCACAACTTGGAGATCATTGATTTGTCACATAACTATCTGGTGCAGATCCTGCCTGGATCATTGAATCGGCTGCCAAGACTGGCTCAAATCTATCTGCATGCTAATCGCTTCTCCTGGTTGTCTGAAGGGATCTTTGATAAGCTGACTGGGCTGGAGGTGATGACTCTTGGGGATAACCCCTGGGCTTGTGAAGAGGAAGAAAACATAATGAGACTCTTGAGATGGGCTGAACAGACCCGTGCAACTGTCTTAGGCTGCCCTTGTTATACAAGACCCATCTGTGGGCAAACCCACTTGGCAACACCAGGTAGGGAGTGGCACTCTGCACTGTTCACAGAGCCACCGCTCTGGGTTAATAGCAGAGGGGTGGGGCATGATGGTCAATCACCTGCAAGGACTGCAGAGGCCACGTCTAGTTACCAAGTAAAATCTGCACTTTTCGGGACAGGAATATATCAGGAAAAAAGAGTAGGTAATGAATCCGCGGACCACATGTTGTTTGTCTGGACATCTTCTACAAGTTTTGACGACTTCTCTACACAAACAAGCACAACAGCAAGCCCACAATTAGCTAACTCACGGAATAAATGTCACGGACTCCTCAACGAGACTGAACTCGCTGTCACCCTGACTATTTTAGTCATAGTTATGACCACAGTTTTCAACACCTTCTGAACAACCTTGACTGGATACAGAATACACTAGTTACCTGATTATTTTGGACAGTGAATGTATGCCTTCTGACACATTTATCATCATCTTTTTATCTAGCTCAACATGTACAACATAACAATGTCCCTGAAAGCCCTGTACACAAAGATAAACTGTATAAAACTAACTAAACTCAAAATATCTATATGGTTCAACTGGAGTGCTAAAGTCAATGCTCAATTCTAAGTAGAATACTTGCACACTGGCCGACTGCTATGCTCAATGCTTTTTTCAGTAGTGATGCTTGCGCTACATTTGCTCCTGTTCAGCCATTCAAAACAGGACTGACAATATACATTACATGACATTCCATAGCAGCTTTGCATACCTGGCTTACTGTCAGTGAGTAGTAAAAGATACCAATAAAGGTCTAGTTAAATGAAAGCATTAAAAGGAATAGTTATAGGTGTTCCTGTCTGCAGTGAAAATGTAATAAAGAACAGAAATTTGCTGAATTATAACATTACAATGCAATGAACCCCCATGATGTAATACAGTAAGCAAAACATTTACTCCAATGAGTAAACCCAAAGCACAAGAAATTAATAATGATGTTAAAAAGACCAGTCCATCAAAATTTCAGCAGAAGTCAACAACTGTTTTGTATTTCTGTCAGACACTCCAGAAAAAGTTAATTAGATCAAAGGATTTCATTGTTTTGTCATTTATAGTAAGCTTCGATTGTGTTTCTTCATCATAATGTTGGTGCTGCTTTTTTTTATACTGAACAAGCAGTTCAAAGGTCTATTTTCTTCAAATCTGAAAAAAGCTGTTACGACCATCACAGTGCCCCTGCTGGCCATTAGAAAGAATGCAGGTTTAAGGCACTTCCTCATGGACTTCATTCGTCAGACCCAGAGGATACAGCTTGGTTCTAACCATGCTGTACAATTCTAGATAGACTGCTGACTTTGCTGAGACTAAGTTCAACTTTAATGCAAAAAACCCCCCAACACAATAAAAACATAGATTGCCACTTGGTCATTTATGCACTGACTGATCAGCCTTTCACAAAACTTAATAAAGATAACCAGAATACAAATTTAAATTATTTCCTTTTTGAACATACACTTCCAAACAAACAAAGTTCCAAAATAGAGAATTCCTGGTACAGGTACAAATGTATAACATGTAGTACTAAATACCATATTAATCAGCCAAACTGCAAGGCTATTACAAGAGTTCTTCCTCTGAGGGCTTATTATCTCCCTCCTGGGCATATCTGTCTGGGTGCAGATGGATCAGAATGTCAAGTCAAGTCAGTTTTATTTATATAGCCCAAGATCACAAATCACAGTTTGTTCCAAGGGGTGCTGAATGTATGTCTAGTGTGTACCCAAACAGAAAATATAATGCAAGAAGTAACATTAGCAGTAATGAACAGAAGACTAATACTGTAACAGTATGAACAGTTTTTGGTTCAATATTTTTAAGTTAGTCAACCGCACACAGGACTCAAGCATAAGCGTAGTACATCACTACATTCATATCTTGAGCCATCAAAAGCAAAACTTATAGTATAGACCAACAACCAATAAAACAGATCTCTCAATTCAATTATGTTTATTAATAGTGAGTGCTGACAAAAAAAAACTGAAAACCAGGCCGCATTTCCCACTCCAATAAATCCCTAAACCACAATATAGTTCACTTCCAGTTAAACAATCAGTTCAATTCAGTGCAAAAAAGAAGAAAGAAAAAAAAAAGGATACCAAAATATAATCATAGATTTTTCAGAAATTACTTGTGAATCACAAGTCCAATCCAGTCCAGTCTGAGCTTTTTGTCAAGTCAGTCAGGGTTTATGTATAGCTGCTGTGCAAGCAACTCCACAGAAGGTCTGAAGAACTCCTGAAACAGAGGATTCAGCAAGAGCAACACAGACTATGAACAAGAAAACAAGCCAACTTTCTGCTCAGACCGGACAGACTCACCACTTCCTTGTAGCACTGCACCATTTTGGATTTCAGTATTGTTGCCATTTAAAAAGAATGTGAATGAATGCATTGGTTTATGAGTCGGGAGGGTGTCTGTGACAGGGACGGGAGTTCTACCACCTTTACTGTTGTTTTGCTTTTCTGTGTGGATACTGTGTTGGACTGCTTCTCTCCCTCGCTCTCCTCCCCCAACGGTCAAGGCAGATGGCCGCCCACCCTTAGTCACGTTTCTGTTCGAGGTTTCTGCCTCTTAAAAGGAAGTTTTTCCTTGCCTCTGTCGCCTAGTGCTTATTCATAGAGAGAATTGTTGGGTCTCTGTTAATAATATTACAGAGAGTACAGTCTAGACCTGCTCTATGAAAACTACAATGGGATAACTTCTGTTATGAAGTGATGCTATATAAATAAAATTGAACTGAATTGTGCGTGTGATGAGCCAAAATATAATAACTTCATGTAGTAGTGATAGCATTTCTCTGCTTTATACTGAATGCCTAATGGGAATTCCAGTGGAGGGACTGCTTCTGCTTGAAAGCTGTATTTGTTTGAAACAGGAACTGCTGGGTGGTTATTGCAGCCACTGCACAGTAGGATATGTCTCACCACAGGGTATAATAGAAAGAGTTCATCAAACTGGAACAGCTAGTAAAAGTTCTTCAGATAGACACATATAGTCCCTCTCTTTCTTGAATGAACAGAAAGTACAATCATATAACATACTGTCAGCTTAGACAAAACAAAGCTGGCTAGACTATTTTAAGAGTAAGCATGAACATGCACTTAGTGGGCTAAAAATAGATGCAATGTGTTTTTTATTGAAACAACAAATTTACTTTGCTAACCAAACTCAAAGTCTACTTTGCAGCTTATAAATTATCAGTATCTGTTAAACAATTCCCTTCTTTTTTTACTGTACTATACAGTGTTTTGTCAATCTAATCTCTTTTTCTGGTCACTGTGTAGAGTATATGTTGCATTTACTGCTTTTACAGGACACTTGTCCTTGGAAGGCAGAGACATACATGATCCTAACCCTTTTCTGCAGAAGAAAAGTCTTTCTGCGTTCATGGTTATCACTAGTCTATAACCGTCAGTCCTCTTCTAGCTCTAAATAGCAAATTCACAGTTCTAATGGTTCACAAAGTAATATTTATACTTTACATAAGTGCTAACCATTTGCCACAGTGTTGCCATCTGTTGTAGTTGATGAATGTTTCCATAGGCTACTATGATCATTAGAGTTTTTTAGTGCTTATTTCTACTAAAATCTCCCCTGCTAAATGGATCAGAGCAATGCAGAAATATGATCAATCACTAAAAATCTCAAAAGCAAAGTTAGAAACTGTCTCACAGAAGGAGAAGTATGATTGATGCTACAAAGTCCTACCTGCGGGCTACGTAGTAGAAGACTGGGTTGCCAGTCTTGGAGGTTCCTGCCTGGTAGAAGATGTTGAGGGTCTTTAAGGCTTTGAACTCCTCCTTCTCATGGACCTGGTGCCTACAAAGCAAACAGAGAGCTGAGGATCAGCCACTCATTCATTTATGTGACAGGGTTTATGATTTTGTGCTGTTGCATGATAGGTCAGGTTTTATTAGGGTAAGATTATGTTGTATTTTACATTACATTGTTCTATTATTAGGGATTAGTGTTTCAAAGGGTTTTCAGATGGTTCAAATGGTGAGTCTGCAGTGATATTCAGTATCCTGCTATAACTTATACAGTATGCACAACATTTTCTTTTCTGCTTCAGAATTGTATCACCAACATTTTGACTGTTGTAACCGTTTTACATGTGACGTCACTGCCTCAACTTGTGAGAAGCTACTGGTGAGCCTCACCAGTAGCTCAGTCAGTTAGTCACATACTCTGGAGATCTGAAGTCCCAGGGTTCAAATCCCCAGGGGCCTGAGTCAGACTTGCTGACAATGAGGGTGTTCAGATCCTAGTGAGTCTAAGGTCCCTATTTTATTTGGATCCCGTGACACTTTCTTCTTATTTTTCTCTGCTAAAAAGTGTTGTGTGCAGTATGACTTTTCAACTTTGAAACACAAAATGTTGCAGGTGGCTTGAACATTTCACCCAATAGTCACACATAATGATGCTCTCTGATCTCAAGGCGATGCTGTAAAAATCAAGTTTGCGTTTCAGCAATTATCTGTATATTAAGTCCAAATTCTTCACTTTAATCTCTTAAGTCATCTGCGTCTGTTCTTCTTTGAAAATGTCAAATGTTGCATTATTCACCACTTGTTTGGATCCTGATCATTGCCACTAGCGGCTATATTTCGATTACTCTTTTAATCCCAGTGGGAAAATCAGTCCATAGCATCTGACTAATCCTACCAATTTGGAGCAGTGTTGCACCCAACAGTCAACTCAAACTCTTTGTCACAACTAACCATGAGCAGCTAGGCAAATTCACAGAACATCTCACAGAGGGTACAGGTTTTGAATGCTAACAAATTGTTATATCTGTTGTTTAGTCAGTTGTAGATACCCATTTAGCTTAGAATACTGACAGAAAACGTCAGCATCACGTTTCAGATTTTGAAAGATTAACCGTCTATGTGGAAAGGTTGTGAACGTTATCAGCAGCTACAAAAGCACCTTGGCATTAACTTCAGCATGAATGCAGGGTTACTTGTGGTTCCTAGAGTCTCCAAAAGTAGACTAGGAGCCAGAGCGTTCAGCTATCAAGCTCCTCTCCTGTTGAACCAGGTTCCAGTTTCGGTTCAGGAGGCAGACACCATCTCCACATTTAAGAGTAGGCTTAAGACTTTCCTCTTTGATAAAGCTTATAGTTAGGACTGGCTCAGGTGAGTCCTGAACCATCCCTTAGTTATGCTGCTATAGGCCTAGACTGCTGGGGGATTTCCTATGATGCACTGAGCTCCTCTCTCCTCTACTTTCTCTCCCTCTGTATGCAACCTCATCCCATTATTGCATGTTACTAACACAACTTCTCCCCTTTCTGGTAGTCTTGTGCTTTCTCGTCCCTCTCCTCTCTCCTCCTGTCACTTCCTGCAGGTTTTCTGGCTCTGGAGCTGTGGAGTCTGGATCTGTGGCTGCGGGTCACCTGCTGCCCCCGTGTTCCTGCTCGACACCCTCTGCTGCAACGACTATTGTTACTAGTCTTATTGTTATTATTGTTATTAATAATCATTAACATTACGACTGTTACCATTAACACTACTGTAAATATCTGTACCATTTTTCATTTAGTCTATAGCAACATCACCTTTACTGTCTGTACCTCTGTGTGTGTATATTGTGTAGGCTGCCTCCCTCCCCTCCCTCTCTCCTTCCATCCCTCTCTTTTTCTCCCTGTTCCTCTCCTGCCCCCTCTCTCTCTCTCTCTCTCTCTCCCTCTCTCTCCTTCACCCCAACCCCAACCGGTCGAGGCAGATGGCCGCCGAGGTTTCTGCCTCTTAAAAGGAAGATTTTCCTTGCCTCTGTCGCCTAGTGCTTGCTCTTGGTGGGAACTGTTGGGCTTCTGTAAATAACATCATAGAGTACGGTCTAGACCTGCTCTTTTATGAAAAGCGCTGTGAGATAACTGTTGTTGTGATTTGGCGCTATATAAATAAAATTGAATTGAATTGAAGTCATGGTGGTTGCTGCCTGGAGGAAACAAAAGAGGAAACAGACCTAAACCCAGGAAGCCAATTTTAGAGGGCAACGTAAAGCAACAGCAACTTTGAGAAATAACTGAGTTTTTTCTCTTTATTGCAAGAAGTGCTAAAGTTAGAAACAGAAGGCTCCAAAAATCCCACAATCAATTCACAAACCAAAATTGCTTTGTATCACTGTTAGACAGTCTCATTAGTTAGTTGGTCAAATCTGAATTTAGGGTCAGGACAGAATTGCCTGTGCTGCAACAGAGAAAACAGTGATTATGGAGAAGTGACTTTAAAGACAGATTCTTAAACAGAAACATTCCTTTAAGCAACCGATGAGGCAGTAGATGCAGTTTAAACAATCATTCCCTTTGAGGGTTCATAAAGTATATACAACTACACTCCAGCCAACAGAAGACACAGCTGACCAAGCTGAGCGTTCCAGCCGATAAACTGTGATATACGAGTCACTCCATCCACGCTATATTTTAACTATATAAAGCACCGCATGGCATGACTATGGCAAACACTGTGGAAACACATTCCACTCTTGGGGACAATAAAGACTATCTATCTATGTAAAATAAAATATAGCAGCTAATGAATGAAGCGAGAAGATGAACCTCAGCCGAGACTTAGAGTAACTTGCTTCTACCAGGAGATTTGATGGCGGACCTTGAGAAACAAGTTCAGTAGGATTTCCCACCTGGTCATAAACTCCTCAAACTTGGAACTGGTCAGGTTGAGACTGGACCAGTGAGTGTCAGCCACAGGTTTGTGTTCAGGAGGTCCCAAGTAGGCCAGCAGGGTCGCCATCTTGTCAAAAGGTCGCCTGCCTACAGCCTTGTGGTCTCTGGAAATCATAATGATAAAGAATTAGGTTAGTATTGAAATCATACTTTAGAACACTAGTGTTGTGGTTCATCAGTTCTTCTATTCTGACCTATTACTGGAGAGGTACTGGCCAATCCTCTCCTGGTTGTTCCACAGCAGGCGGTGGAGGGCCAGCACGTTCCCGTCACTGATAAAGGACAGACTGTGGTTGACCGAGTCACTGGGTGGAGAGTCAGATGCAATGTCCAAGAAAAACCTGTGGTGGCGAGAGGAGAGTGCACACTTAAGCTATGGACAGATGATTCTCTTGACTGCTTTGATTAAAGATAGACCTCTTGGCCACAGGCTGCTTTTATTGTGACCAGGGATTTTAATAAAGCCATCCTGAGGAAAGTCCTGCAGAGATATCACCAACTGTCTTACGTGTGGTGCTAACACACCTAACCATGTTTACACTCCTTTCCAGGACAGATTGAAGGCTCTCCCTCTCTCCAGCCGAATCAGATCACGTCTCAGTTCTACTGCTGCCTGCCTATACACAGAAACTCAAACAGGACAGGCCGATCACGTAGGCCATTCAGTGGTGGTCCGACAATCAGCCTCTGCTTTACATGTTCCTTCAGCATTACAGAGTGCTGTGTGTTTCTGGACAACAACATAGACACATACACGGATGAGGTAACTGTCTACATCCGCAAGTTGCGGGGACTACTGAACATTCCCAAATCATAAGCCCTGATTAATAGGAAAGTCCATGCAAAACTTAGCACAGACTGATGCTTACAATTCAGGTGATTTGGATGAATACAGGAATTCCAGGTACACGATCTGGAGAGCTATTAGCAGTGCTAAGAGATGATACATGGACAAAGTGGAGTCTAACTGCCTGAGCTCCAACCCCAGAAAAATGTGATCTGGACTGAGAACTATCACAGACTGCAAAGGGAAAACCAGCAGTGCTGAGATGTCTTTATCTCTCCCAGACAAACTTCTGTGCACGCTTTGAGAAGAACAACGTCCCAACTGAGGGGGCTATTTTCAAATAAACAATGTACTGCAAACACCTACCGCATATTTACCAGGACCTGGGTATCTGTCTGCGCATCAATCTCAGAGTCTGAGCCATCTAGGATAGTATATAAGATAGCTGCATTTGGGAGAGTTTTATTGCATCTGCTGAAGCGTGTTGAGTGGGAAGTTCAGACCTTGGAGTCAGACCCATTCCTCCGCTGTTCCCCTCCAGCCTCTCTGTGAGCTTGCAAACAGTCAACCCTGGCCAGGCTGGAGCCCCTGACCAGCTCCGCATTCGCCGGACCCAGCTGTTCCACAGCCTCTGCACTGCATCCCCGCTTTTGAGCACCATGTGTTCCCCTCTCCCCTGCTCACATCACTCTCCACGCCAGCTCATATCTGTTACATTAATGAAGCTGCTCCTGCCGTACGTGTCTCCTAGATGTACAAAATTTGGAGACATACCACTTGGAGACATACCCTAAACTGAACAGGTTTTGAATTGAATATGACATTTTCGCCATTTGCACACTCTGTACTCAAACAAAGCCCTTCTGCAGAATTAATGCAATCAGTTTCAAATTTGGGCAGTGCAATCTAAACACCTTTACAATTAACTTGGGAAGCTTTTTAGGATTCTTCAGACAGCGTTGCCATTGCTATGTGGCAAAGTTTGGCAAATTTTCATGTCGAACTCCTACAGAATGAATCCGATCAATTGCAAATTTGGGCAGTGCAATCTCAAGACCTCACTGATGCTAAACTGCACTGCAAATTTTAATGTTCTGATGTTTCAAAATAAGTAAGCATACTAACAGATTCAATGCTTCAAACTAAGCCACACATAACCTCTACCACACGTCAGTCAGTGTTTCCCATACGTTCATTTATTTGTGGAGGCCCGCCACAATATCAACACTGACCGCCACAGATTTATTTTAGATTTTTTTTACTACTACAATTTTACAATCATATTTGATTCGCACATTCGCACAGCACATCCTCTCACTTGTCCCTCTTGCTCGTCCCTCTCTCGCTCCTCCTCCCTCATGAACACAGCTGCCCAAATCTGTCCAACACAACGCTGTCAATGTCGGAGACCCAGCTTAAAAAGGTTAGCAAGCATGTAAGGAGCCTAGCTAATAAGGAGAGCTATGTTAATGTTAGAAAAAACCTAGGTTTTTCGAGGCTAGCACGCTGTATATAGGTGGTAGTCAATATTGACTGCACGCCCTCAAAAACACCGGTAGAAAAAAACAGCGAGCTGCAGCACACAGTGACAAGACATCCGCCTACTGCCATGGTGTTTTTTTGAGAATGAAACCCTGTAAACCTATTCTGGTATAACCCCTAAATAAAATGATGATGAACCTGACAAAAATGCTTTGATTTAAATGGCATTTTCACAGCATGGTCCACACCTCGTACTGGTACACAACATACACTCACCTAAAGGATTATTAGGAACACCATACTAATACTGTGTTTGACCCCCTTTCGCCTTCAGAACTGCCTTAATTCTACGTGGCATTGATTCAACAAGGTGCTGAAAGCAATCTTTAGAAATGTTGGCCCATATTGATGGATAGCATCTTGCAGTTGATGGAGATTTGTGGGATGCACATCCAGGGCACAAAGCTCCCGTTGCACCACATCCCAAAGATGCTCTATTGGGTTGAGATCTGGTGACTGTGGGGGCCATTTTAGTACAGTGAACTCATTGTCATGTTCAAGAAACCAATTTGAAATGATTCGAGCTTTGTGACATGGTGCATTATCCTGCTGGAAGTAGCCATCAGAGGATGGGTACATGGTGGCCATAAAGGGATGGACATGGTCAGAAACAATGCTCAGGTAGGCCGTGGCATTTAAACCATGCCCAATTGGCACTAAGGGGCCTAAAGTGTGCCAAGAAAACATCCCCCACACCATTACACCACCACCACCAGCCTGCACAGTGGTAACAAGGCATGATGGATCCATGTTCTCATTCTGTTTACGCCAAATTCAGACTCTACCATCTGAATGTCGAGGCTCATCAGACCAGGCAACATTTTTCCAGTCTTCAACTCTCCAATTTTGGTGAGCTCTTGCAAATTGTAGCCTCTTTTTCCTATTTGTAGTGGAGATGAGTGGTACCCGGTGGGGTCTTCTGCTGTTGTAGCCCATCCGCCTCAAGGTTGTGCGTGTTGTGGCTTCACAAATGCTTTGCCGCATACCTCGGTTGTAACAAGTGGTTATTTCAGTCAAAGTTGCTCTTCTATCAGCTTGAATCAGTCGGCCCATTCTCCTCTTACCTCTAGCATCAACAAGGCATTTTCGCCCACAGGACTGCCTCATACTGGATGTTTTTCCCTTTTCACACCATTCTTTGTAAACCTTAGAAATGGTTGTGCGTAAGTAACTGAGCAGATTGTGAAATACTCAGACCGGCCCGTCTGGCACCAACAACCATGCCGCGCTCAAAATTGCTTAAATCACCTTTCTTTCCCATTCTGACATTCAGTTTGGAGTTCAGGAGATTGTCTTGACCAGGACCACACCCCTAAATGCATTGAAGCAACTGCCATGTGATTGGTTGATTAGATAATTGCATTAATGAGAAATTGAACAGGTGTTCCTAATAATCCTTTAGGTGAGTGTACAATTAGCAAGTGTTGTCTAACACCACCTAGGGGACACAGGAAGTTATGTTTAACTCCTTTGTGACTGGTCCAAAACATGCTATAATTTACAGGCACGTCAGTTTAGGTCTGGAGACATGCTTGGCCAGTCCATCACCTTTACCCTCAGCTTCTTTAGGAAGGCAGTGGTCGTTTTGGGGTTGTTATCATGTTGGAATACTGCCCTGCAGCACAGTCTCTGCAGGGAGGGAATCATACTCTGCTTCAGTATGTCACAGTAGATGTTGGCATTCATGGTTCACTCAATGAACTGTAGCTCCCCAGTGCCGGCAGCACTCATGCATCCCCAGAACAGGACACTCCCACCACAGTGCTGGACTGTAGGCAAGACACACTTGTCTTTGTACTCCTCACCCAGGGCTTAAAGCAAGAAAATTTTCTGTGCCTGAAATGCATGACACTTGAACCATAGCCTAAACCCAACAGGAAGTCAGTCATTTTCATTTTAAAGTGCAGTTTCAGCCCGTTTATGAACTTTATAGGGTCTGTACCCAAGGTTATTATAGTTAGATTTTTCATTAGTTTTTATTTTTATTATGTTTTGACTTTTTGTTTTCAATTTCAGTTTAGTTTTAATTTGTTTGCTTAGTTTTAGTTTAGTTTTTATTAGTTTCAATGTTAGTTTTAGTCTTTGTCACTGCATAATGCCAAGCTCAGTTCAGGTTACTTCAGTTCAGTTTATTTTATTCACAAAACATTAAAATACAATCATAAGAAATAATGAGCTGAACTCAAAGAGCTCAGACTTTCTCTATGTGCACAAAAGGCCTATTTCTCTCAAATACTGTTCAGAAATCTGTCAAAATCTGTGTTAGTGAGCACTTCTCCTTATCGAGATAATCCATCCACCTCACAGGTGTGGCATATCAAGATGCTGATCAGACAGCATGGGGATTGCACAGGTGTACCTTAGACTGGCCACAATAAAAGGCCACTCCAAAATGTGCATGAAAAAGTGACGATAAACTCCTTTGAGGCTGGTCTCCTGACCTCCGGCCGCATCACGCCCCCTGCGCGTCATGGCACGAGGTCCCGCCCTACACTGCTTGCAGCTTTAATTCTGTCCATATTTTAAATCATGCTTACCTTACAGCAGTAAGAGTCACAAGGTACACAATAAAGCTGTTTATGATTTCTGATCATGGGTTCATTTCTTTGAATCCATGACAACCTCTAGTTTCAACCCTTTCTGAGGCCAGCAGACATGATTTTCAGCAATTTCATTTTCAGCTATCAAATGTGCAATATATATATCAAAACGAAAGTAGACAGGTGCATAAATTTGGGCCCCCCAACAGAAATTTCACATCAATATTTAGTTGAGCCTCCTTTAGCAGAAATAACAGCCTCTAGACGCTTCCTATAGCCTGTAATGAGTGTCTGGATTCTGGATGAAGGTATTTTGGACCATTCCTCCTTGCAATACATCTCCAGTTCAGTTAGGTTTGATGATTGCTGAGCGTGGACAACCCCCTTCAGATAACCCCACAGATTTTCAATGATATTCAGGTCTGGGGAACATTGTACTTGTTCCATTTACATTTATTCAGTGTAGATTTTGAGCAGAGTTTTGGGTCGTTGTCTTGTTGAAATATCCAGCCCCGGCGTAATTTCAACTTTGTGACTGATTCCTCTACATTAGTCTCAAGTATCTGCTGATATTGATTTGAATCCATGCGACCCTCAACTTTAACAAGACTCCCAGTACCGGCACTGGCCCCACAGCCCCACAGCATGATGGAACCTCCACCAAATGTTACTGTGGGTAGCAAGTGTTTGTCTTGGTACGCTGTGTTCTTTTGCTGCCATGCATAACGCCCCTTATTATGACCAAATAACTCCATCTTTGTTTCATCAGTCCACAGCACCTTCTTCCAAAATGAAGCTGGCTTGTCCAATTGTGCGTTTGCAGACCTGAAGCGACTCTGTTTGTGGTGTGCGTGCAGAAGAGTCTTCTTCCGCACCACAACTCTAAGTCAATTTCAAAGTGACACAAAATCTTGACAGTTTATGTCAAGTTTATGACAGTTTTTATAACAGTTTATGCCCTATGTGAAGAAAACAGACTGATGGGGATTTCTGTTTTCAGAGACTGAATGAGTGTACCTAGCAAGTATCTTGCAAGTATCTTACCTTCTGGCTGAATCAAAGTTGCTCTTCACAAAATCATTGAAAGGCCTCATGTGTTCTTCTTTTGTAAACAATACATGGTTTGCAATGCTCTGCAGAATCTGAAGGAAAAGACAGAAATATACAACATCCATATTAGAAACAATCCAAACAGCTAGTCTGCAGGTCTTCACCTCCTAACAGACATTCCTGAGTCAATTGAGGAACCTTGTACTTGTTCTTCTGTTAAACTACATTTTAGCATTGAGCAGTATCTCGGCAAGTGGGGGGGGCAGGTAAAGCAGCACTGAACACACAGGGTGCAGATGTGGGTTTGTTGTCATTAACAAGCCGGCTTACCTGCTGCCGTGATAACTGATTGTGGGTGGAAAGATATGGGAAAAAGATGAGTGTGGCATCGTCTTTTTTGTTGCAAATGAACTGTAATTGTGTGGAAGCAGGGGTAAAATTGAAACGACTCCAGCTCAGACGTATACTGCTCTCTGACAACTTATCAATAACTAATGCTTTGAATGAATATTATTTAATACTTGATTAATCCCACGACTCCACAAATGAATGTGAACCTTTGCCAGAAAAAAGCCCTGGGAAATAGCTGAACTAGGGAGCAGATGGCAGATCAGATTACATTCATTCATTTTAGATGACTGTTTTATCAACAAAAAAACCCCAACACAATGGCTATATATGTCAGAGGTCGCACGCCACTGGGTCAACTAGGGGTTAAGTGTCTTGCTCAGGGACACATTGGTGGATGTGTCACAGTGGGAATCAGACCTTGGTCTCCCACACCAAAGGCATGTGTGTTCTGCTGTTCCACCCCCACCCATCAGCTGTGTGAAATTATTTTCTGTCATCTGTTTAACTTGGTGCAGTAGAGACTCCCTAGGATTTGGAAGCCTTCAATTATTGTACCAGTGGCTAAGAAAATTCTTCCCTGGTAATGAAAGAATTTGAAAGACTGGTCTGGAGTCAACTGCTCAGCGGGATGAAGGGTCTTCTTGACCCTTAGCAATCTGAATACAGTGCAAACAGAGGGGTGGATGAACTGTCACTTTACCTAACTATCTCTATAAGCACCATGATGGAACAAAAACTCTTGCAAGACTTTTATTTATTGATTATTCCTCTGCTTGTAATACAATTAAGCCTCATGTTTTGGCTGATAAACCGCTTGCTTTTAAAATTAATAAATGGACTGTGGACTTCCTTACATGGCAGACCTCATAGGGTTGGAGTAAATAGTGGTATGTCTAAGGGGGGGGGGGGGGGACGTTACCAGTTCTGATGTGTCCAAGTGTTTGCAGGGTAGTGTTTGACCATGTTTGGCCATGTTTGACTTGTTTCTGTGGTTTGAGGAAGGTGAGAATTGACCTTGAACCTGCTTAACCTGTTTAAAGCCAATCTGTGCTCCGATGTGGGGATGGAGTATAGTTTACAGATTTTGCCCTCAGCTCTCTTTAAACCAATTCTAAACAATAATGTGCAACAATTTCCCTCCTGGGAAATGTGATCTCATTTCCTGGCACTCAACCCAACTGTAAATAAAACAGTGAACAGTGAATTTAACTGTGGCAGTATCATAATCCCACATCCTTCTAATCCACCTAATATGCCCATAAGTGGAATTTCTACTTCTGCGTCAAATCAACGGTGTAGCCTCTGTGTAGCCCCGTACCCTACGCCGTCACCTACGGTGTAGCATGACGTGCACCTCCTCAAAAATGTAACTACATGTCAAGGCGACGCAGACCGTAAGCACTGTGATTGGTCGGCTAGGTAGCCTCGCAATGCCTCCAAGCCGACAGGAAGTGCCCTGTGCTTTGAAGTAACCCGGTGGATCAATATATTTGACCGTCACAACCTGAGCGAAAAGACTCCTTTCACTATCAGAATGTGATCCACTTGGTCAATGAAAAGGCTACACCAGCCGCACGTAGACAATTTTAACCCAATTCCCATTAGCGGAGGGCTAAACTGGAAGTTAGCTTGCTCGGCCGGCAAAAGTCAACACAGTGGATGCTGTAGCGCTACTGCAGACGTACTGCAGCGTTTGGGGGTGTAATTGCAGAATGACAGACACGCCTACGCACAAGTATAAATGCATGGCTACGTGCGCAGCCCCTACGCAGGATTATAAATGGGCCTTTAGCCATTATTCCTCATGTCCTTTGTGTCGAAGTGCTCAACATCAACAAGCACATGGCTTTGCTGTTGTCTGCTAAGTAAGCAACAGTAACACATTTTCATTTTATTTCATTTCAGCCACTACTACGTAGTGATCTAATGGACTGACTGTACCCCATGTGGCCATTTTTCAATTACACATTAGTAGGACTTAATATTCCGTTTCAAAATCCTTACTAAGTTTCCCACTAGTCAGCTGCATCATATTCACCAGCCTTACCTTGGACATGAGCTTGAGACCCCGTTCTATCCTAGGCAAGGGCTTCTTGTCCAAAATGCCGGCCTCATAGGGAGACACGATAGCTGGGTTGACAAAGCGCAGAAACATGGCGCTGCCCACTGCACCAATGCTGTTCTGTGGGAACCGCTGACTCACCACCTGTGTGAACGAGGATGAAGGGAGCAGGGGAAGACAAAGGAGGGGCAAACAAAGGGGAAATGTAGAGCAGATGGAACAGAAGAGAAGTTTGAGCAAGGGAACCAGGTAAAGCAACGGGAAGGAGAAAATATTGAAAATGGATTTAAGTACAATAAAGAGCAAAGGAGGGAATGATGAGAATAACAAAATATACATGTACAGTGTTTCCTGTGGAACAAGAGGACTGCTGTGGGGGCAATGTTACGGTGTGTGTGTGTGTGTGTGTGTGTGTGTGTGTGCGCGTTGGGGGGGTTCTTGTCCTCTTCCATCCCTATGTTCAATCTATGTCCCCTCTCTGTCTATCATGGTAATCAAACACTTTACAATTACTGTGTTTTCTCAAGTAATTCACATAAAGGCCGGGTTCTCTAATAAGGATGGGTGCGTGGTCGCTACATACAAATATAGGCCAGACGGAAAAAACAAGGGTGGATAAACTGCTTGTGCCTGTCATTTAATGTGCATGCCAACTAAGCATAATGTACAATACATCTCTTTATTACAATAAATTCAAAAATACAATCATGCAATTTTAGCACTTTGTTGTTCTGGATAACTCATCTAAAGTATTATTGTCCTATTTCAGTCACTGCGGTTGTACACTACCAATCAAAGGTTTTAGAATACCCCCATATTTCTTGTTTGTATGTAAATATAAGTAGTTAAAGTCCAGTGAAAAACCTTAAATGGTACAAAAGGAAGCAGCAAACTGCTAAAGTTAAAAACAAACATTTACGTCACTAAAACAGACTTCTGAAGAATAAACAAATAAGTCAAAGACAAAGTTTAGGTCAGCAAAACTAAGAATAAATGTATATTTCTGAAACATACAATTTTCAGGGATCAAGTAATGAGTTAATAACTTAAAGTTATTCTGCAGCAGCTGTTTCAGTGATGTAATTGTTTTTAACTTAACCTAAGTTTGCTGCTTATGTTTGTTCCACTTAAGGTTTATCACTGGACTTGTACACTCACCGGCCACTTTAGGTACACCTTTTCAATTACTTGTTAACCCAAATAGCTAATCAGCCAATCACATGGCAGCAGCTCAATGCATTTAGGCATGTAGACGTGGTTAAGTCAACTTACTGAAGTTCAAACCGAGCATCAGAATGGGGAAGGAAAGGGGATTTAATTGACTTTGAATGTGGCATGGTTGTTGGTGCCAGACGGGCTGGTCTGAGTATTTCAGAAACTGCTGTTCTACTGGGATTTTCACAAAGAGCCATCTCTAGGGTTTAAAGAGAATGACCCGAAAAAGTGAAAATATCCAGCGAGCGGCAGCTGTGTGGACAAAAATGCCTTGTTGATGTCAGAGGTCAGAGGAGAATGGGCAGACTGGCTCGAGATGACACAAAGGCAACAGTAAGTCAAATTAACGCTGCAAGCGGCTATGGGTGGGTCCTCACATGTGTAGCATGTGCAGGTGTGAGGCGATTGCGTTGCAGATTCTGGAGCTCTGCCTGTGCGGTTGTGAATTTGCCACGCGTTTCCGACGCTGCACGAAGGTGTCACTTCCTGTGTCCCCTTTGTGGTGCTACAGAGCACTTGTGGCTGTGGCTTGTTATGAAAATAACTGAATATTGGCATTTAGATGTGTTCGGGGTGGGGCAGTTAATCAAGCATGTGTCTTTGGTACAGATGTGAGCATGTACAGTGAAGAAGTGAACACTTCCAGTTTCATGGCGAAGCATGGAACTTCGCTGCCACGCCAAGGATACGCCGTTGAAGGAAAATCCACACGCTTTACAACATGACATCATCAATGTGTTCAGGGTTTTCTGAAATAGTTTTTAAGTAGATATAGCCAACCTGCAAGAAGTGCTTCATCATAGAAGTAGTCACTTCCTGTTACCAGTAACTGGTGCTAAGAATATGAGTGACCACTGGCTTGTAGATGCGTTCAGGGCGGGACTCTTATCAACCATGTAAAGTCTGGTGCACATGTGACTATAGACACTGAAGTTACAACAACTTCCTGTGTCATGGTGAAGAGTTTAACTTCGTCACCATGCCACTCCCACGCCGTTAACTGCAACCTCACAAGTTTTACAGCATGGCTTCATGAATGTGTTATGGTGCTTTCAGACCAAAAGCAAAGTGAGCGTTCGGGGCGGTGAGTTTACATACAAAGTCAATGCAAAGACGCATAGAGCGATTTCCTGCGCTATGACTTTGAGTGAATATTGCCACATGGGTGTGTTCAGGGTGGGACTCTTATTATACATGTAAAATTTGGTGCAGATATGAGGATATGCACCGAAGTTATAACAACTTCCTGTTTCACAGCGAATCATCGATTTTTGACGACAAGCCACGGAAAAACTGGTTGACTGTTTTGTACAACTTTTAATGGTCAATGGGTTTAGAGTGCACAGCGAAAATTTTAAGTCGGTCACACTAATTCTCTAGGAGGAGTTTGTAAAAGTACGGAACCTATAAATCATCCAAAAATGACCATAAAATTCAACAAGAGTACTAAATTGCATGTGCATTCTAAATATTGCACATGCAATTGTAGTACCCGTTATGGGTGATCAACTAAGAATTATTACTACTGCAGCTGGGGCTCTCCGCAGCGCCACGCAACTTTCTAAATTCTTCATCTCAGACAAGAAGTCAGGTCGAAACGAAGTTTGCTGTATTGGCATGAATGTCAATACAACAGTATTGCCAAAGCTAAAGGAAAATACATAAAAACATCGTTCATTGAATAAATAAAATAAATAAATAAAATACTTTTATTTCTATATGTTGGATATAGAATAATATCCAATATTAATTTCTCTACGTCTTCTATCATTATGCCTGTGTCTCCTTCTCGCAACGATAACAGCAGCCATGTCGATGCGACACTTGGTGGTTTGCACCTTCCTTTCAAACTGTATTAAATACAGATGCTGTTGTACTCACATGAAACTGCTTGTAGGCTCGTTAGATCACATTGCGTGTAGTGAATAAATGTATTTGCATGTTACCCTCCCATTACTTTGCACAATAAAACTGAAACGCCAAAAGTAGTAACGTCAATCTGCATGCACACCATCAGTAGATCAGCTTACGTGGTAATTTACTGGTGATATCAAGTTTGCAAACGTTTTTACTCACGCAAACCTTTTGTAAATCTGGCTCAAAGTGTGCAAATTGCCAAAAAAGACCATTAAATCCAAAATGGCCGAAATCGGTCGCTCTTGAGTGTCAGGCATCGCTCCAAGAGGCTTTTTTGTGCATCTGGGCATGATACACATACCACAGAAATTTCGTACACGTAGGTAAAACTTAGTCCGGGGGCTTCACGCTCATGCGTGAAATCCATAAAATACAAAGTTTTTCGCCACTCCTGAATTTTATGCAAAGTTAGGTGAGTTTTCGAGTATGTATAGGCCCCCAAAATTGAGGTTACTTTGCAGAAAAAAATAAAAATAAATCCCTTCAGTTTCAATAGGGACCTCACACGTTTCGTGCTCGGGCCCTAATAATAATAATAATAATCCCTTCAGTTTCAGAATCAGAATCAGCTTTATTACCAAGTAGTGTTTTACACATATGAGGAATTTGTATAAAAATATACAACAACAAAGATCAACAATCAATATGTGCGACGTGCCAGGTCTGTGCCCGACACGAGATGAAACAGTATTTACATGTGCAGAGACATTTGTATCATTTGCAAGGGGGGAGTGTCAGTGGGGGACCCGGGCCTTGTTAATGAGGCTAGTTGCAGACGGGAAGAAACTGGTTTTGTGGCGAGAGGTTTTGGTCCTGATGGACCGCAGCCTCCTGCCAGAAGGGAGAGTCTGAAAAAGTTTGTGTCCGGGGTGGGAGGAGTCAGTTGCAATCTTTCCTGCCCGACTCAGAGTCCTGGAGGCGTACAGGTCCTGAAGAGAAGGAAGACTGCAGCCAATCGCCTTCTCTGCAGAGCAAATGTAATGCTGCAGCCTGCCCTTGTCCCTGACAGAGGCAGCAGCGTACCAGATGGTGATGGAAGAGGTGAAGATGGACTCAGTGATGGCGGTGTAGAAGTGCACCATCATTGTCTTTGGCAGGCTGAACTTCTTCAGCTGCTGCAGGAAGTACATCCTCTGCTGGGCCTTCTTGGTGAGGGAGGTGATGTTCAGCTCCCACTTGAGGACCTGGGAGATGATGGTGCCCAGGAAGCGGAAAGAGTCCACAGTGGTGACTGGGGAGTCAGGCAGGATGATGGGGGAAGGTGGGGCTGTGCTCTTTCTGAAGTCCACGACCATCCCCACTGTCTTCAGAGCGTTGAGCTCCAGACTGTTCTGGCTGCACCAGGTCACCAGATGGTCGATCTCCCACCTGTAGGCGGACTCATCCCCACCTGAGATGAGCCCCATGAGGGTGGTGTCATCCGCAAACTTCAGGAGCTTGACGGACTGGTGACTGGAGGTGCAGCTGTTGGTGTACAGGGAGAAGAGCAGAGGGGAAAGACGCAGCCTTGAGGGGAACCGGTGCTGATGGTCCTGGAATCAGAGACATGTTTTGCTTCCTGTCCGTCAGGAAGTCAGTGATCCACCTGCGGGTGGAGTCAGGCACGTTCAGCTGAGAGAGCTTGTCCTGCAGCAGGGCCAGAGCTGAAATCCACAAACGGGATCCTGGCGTAGGTTCCTGGGGAGTCCAGGTGCTGGAGGATGTAGTGAAGGGCCATGTTTACTGCATCATCTACAGACCTGTTGGCTCTGTAGGCGAACTGCAGGGGGTCCAAGAGTGGGTCTGTAATGGATTTTAGGTGGGACAACACAAGGCGTTCAAAGGACTTCATTACCACAGAGGTCAGGGCGACGGGTCTGTAGTCATTTAGTTCTGTGGTCCTTGGTTTCTTGGGGACAGGGATGATAGTGGAGGCTTTGGAGCAGGCTGGCACATGGCATGTCCCCAGTGAGGTGTTAAAAATGTCTGAACACCGGAGACAGCTGATCAGCACTGTGCTTCACAGTGGATGGGGAGACAGAGTCCGGCCCAGCTGCTTTGTGGGGTTTCTGCCTCCTGAAAAGACCGTTGACTTCCCTCTCTGTGATGAAGAGAGGAGGGGAGGGGGTGGAGCTGGCCAGCTCTGAGGAGGGAGGGGAAGAAGTGGTGGACTGAGGCTGAAGCTGAGCGGAGGAATCACGGGGGATGGTGTCCGATTGACTCTCAAAGCGTCAGTAGAACTGGTTCAGCTCATTTGCCAGGCGAGAATCGTTTATGGAGTGGAGGACTTTGGGTTTATAGTTTGTGATCTGTCTGAACTCCCTCCAGACAGAAGTGGCGTTGTTTTGCAGAGAACTGGTTCTTTAGTCTCTCTGACTAGTCCCAGTGGAGCGCATGTGACGGCGTGATAGGCACTGCTAACTGTGGTGTAGCAGTGATCCAAAGTGTTCCCCTCTCTGGTTGGACACTTTATAAACGGTCTGTATTTGGGGAGTTCTTGGCTGAGATTTCCCCTGTTAAAGTCACCGAGAAAAATAACAAGGGAGTCCGGGTTTGTCTGTTCCACACACAGTATCAGATCGGCCAGCATGCTCTGTGCGTCCTGAACGTTGGCGTGCAGCGAGATGTAAACACCGACCAGAGTGAATGAAGCAAAGCGCGGAGTCCGGTATTAGTTCAGACAGCCAGGTCTCCGTGAAGCACAGAACAGAAGATGAATGAAAGTCTCTGTTTTTTCCCACCAGAAGCTGAAGTTCGTCCAGTTTGTTGCACTGTGAGCGCACGTTGGAGAGAAATATTGCCGGTAGCAGTGTACGGAGTCCCCGCCGGCGAAGACGCACAAGTGACCTGGCTCTTCTCCCTCTCCTGCGGCGCTTCACAGCGCGAAGGACAGCGAGCGAGCCCTTCACCAAAATGTCCAATAATTCCACTGATGACGCAAGAAAAGTGGGAATGAAATCCGCTGGAGTTGTTCCCCTGATGTTCATGAGCTCCTCCCTGGTGAAAGAGCACCGGGAATCACAGCCAAAAACTGAATTAACACACAAAAACAAAACAAAGCGCACCTAATACAGAGGCAGCTATACTCAGCACCATCTTGGAAGTGGGAGTTTCAATAGGGACCTCGCACGGTTCATGCTCGGGCCCTGAAAAAAAAAAAATCCCTTCATATCATTCCACGATACTGGAATTTCTAAGTTCAATACAATACCTTGAAAAATATCGACATTCAATACCATTCTCGATAACTTCGGGAACATTAATTAAATTACTGAATATAATTAGTGAATTGTCTTAGCCACTTATCTTAGCTCTCACTCTTATCAAGTTAATAGTACTGTGTGTTAAGCAGAACAGCATCAGTAAATTTACTTCTGACCTTAGTCAAAGTATTTTCCTATCAACTGAAACTCTGCTGTCTAAGATTTCTCAGGTCTGAGTGGGATTAGCTTAGTTTTGAGAATTATTAAGGTCAGTTAAGCAAACAACAGGACAACTATCTTATCAACCACAATTTACTGGCCATCTTGTATAACAGGGGTCTCCAACCTCTCCAGGTTCTTTATAAAGGACAGCGTGTCGGTCCTGCAGGTGCTTTGCTCTTTCGTTAGCGCTGCTCTGTACCGTCACTTTCATATGGGCTTGCTTGTAACCTTTGCCAGCATCCAATCACAAGTGATGAGTACTAGCCAATCACAACACAGTAGGGCGGGACTTGGTGAAACTCTGGCAGGGGGAAAAAAACATGATTCAAACGGAGCGAATGAGATGAGAAGAAAGCTCTGTGAGTGACAGGAGGCGGGGCTATGTGGGCACTGCAGCGGTGTGTGTATCTGCTTGCTGTCGGGAGAAGAGAAGCCCAATGTCAGGATCGATACTGTGGAAAATGAATATTAAAACCGTTCTTCCTTTTTTTAACAAGCTAGGTTAACACACTCACAGCCTAACTGCATCTATGCAATCACATTACATAATCTAGATATGCACATTGGCATATAGTTTACTATGTAACTAAATGCCTGCCTTGTACCTACTTGATGTTTTCTTTTCCTTGAAAAATAGTATGCTCATTTTCTTTAAAACTGTGCCATTAACCTGAAGATGAAATGACTATACGCACTGCGCAGCAACAACTGCATATGTATTGAGGAAGTGGATCAGGTGATTGATTGCGGAATGTTTTGTCTTGTGATTTTTTTTATGCTGTAGTGGTGAAACGTTACCAGTGGAAACACTGCATGTATTTATATGTGTAACAGAGCAGAGTAAGGGCAGCCATGGCCAACAGTGAAAGATGTCAGGTTCAAGAGGAGGAAAAGTGGAGGAAGACATACAAAGTGAGACTTAAGACAATCTTAGTTCATTTTGGACTGTCACATGAGTGAGAAAGGTTCTTCATCTAGTTACAGCACATGTCAGAGAGAAGGGAGGAAGAGCAAGACAAGAAATCCAACCACCTCCTCTCAGTTAGTGAAGAAGTCATCACAAAAAAAAGAAGGCGGATAACAGACGAGCCATGAGTTCAGGTGTAGTGTGTGACCCTCCAAAAATATCACAACCTGCACATCACATCTTTCTTTACAGCAAAATATGCATATTCCAGAGGGGTTACAATGCAAAATCACAATTTCCAGAACGGACACAGTCAGTGCTGCTAAGAGATCAGTCTGTCCCTTGTCCACATCCCAATCAACCGATAACATTTAAGCATGATTGCACGTAATAAGTAGTTTCTGGAACAGCTATCTTTTAGGGATTTTACATCACTTATGTACAGTGATTAATGAAAATCCAAAAATAAATCACCAAAAATCTCAGATTATCAGATCTGCAGACAGAGCCAGCCCATTCAGGGGTACCCCAAGGCTCAGTGCTAGGGCCCCTTCTCTTCTCAATTTACACCACCTCACTGGGGCCGATCATTCGCTCGCATGGAGCAGACTCTACCTATCTTTCCCGCCAGACGACCCCACCGTCTTGGCGCGGATCACAGACTGTCTCTTGGACATATCTGCATGGATGAAGGCTTGCCACTTTCAACTATACCTCTCTAAGACTGAACTCTTGGTCATTCCAGCCAAAAGGACTCATGTCACTCCATTGCTGTGTGACCTTCATTGGCTACCCGTGGCCTCCAGAATCAGATTCAAGTCACTAATGCTTGCATACAGAGTGACTACCTAAACTCCATAATACAAGTTTACGTTCCTTCTCCGCCACTACGCTCCTCCAACGAACGCCGCCTGGCTATGTCCTCCCTTCACACAAAGCAATCACAGTCCTGGCTGTTAGGGTTAGATGGAACGAGCTACCATATGCCATCAGAGCAGGTGCGTCCCTCTCTAACTTCAAGAAGCTCTTGAAAACTCATCTCTCCCGTCTGCAGACACTCACTAACTACAGGAGACCATTCCCAAACACTGCTGGCACTCAAGGACTGGCTGAAGATCTGAATGGATTTTACTGTAGGTTCGATAAGCCCACAGTCACACCTCTTCTGCACTTCAACACCAACTTCACAGTCACCTTCCCACACTGCCCCCCCCCCTGATCTTCAACAGATCAGTTCCCTCCTGCTTCAAACTCCACAATCAACCCGGTCCCCAAAAAACCCTCCATCTCTGGATTAAATGACTACAGGCCTGTCACACTGCCATCTGTAGTCATGAAGTCCTTTGAAAGACTGGTGTTGGCCCACCTGAAGGACATTACAGTCCCCCTGCTGGACCCCCTGAAGTTTGCCTACAGGGCTAACAGGTCAGTGGATGATGCAGTCAACTTGGGACAGCATTTCATCCTTCAACACCTCTACTCTCCAGGGGTATGTGTGCAAGGATCCTGTTCGTGGACTTCAGCTCAGCGTTCAACATAAGCCCAGACTTCCTCAACACCAAGCTCACCCAGCTCACTGTGCCAGCCTCCACCTGCCGGTGGATCACAAACTTCCTGACTGACAGGAGTCAGCAGGTGAGGCTGGGGAACATCACATCCAGCACCCGGACTATTAGCACTAGCGCACCACGGGGGTGTGTGCTCTCCCCCCTGCTCTTCTCCCTCTACACCGACTCTACAACGGCTGCACCTCAGGAGACCCATCTATCAAACTCCTGAAGTTCACTGATGACACAACGGTCATCGGCCTCATCCGGGACGGTGATGAGTCGGCCTACAGATGGGAGGTTGATCAGCTGGCTCTCTGGTGCGGCCAGAACAACCTGGAGCTTAACACACTCGAAATTGTGGAGATCAGTGGACTTTAGGAGGAACCCCCCTACTCTGCCCCCCATCACCATCCTAAACAGTCCTGTGTGTGCTGTGGAATCGTTCAGGTTTCTGGGATCCACTATATTCCAGGACCTAAAGTGGGAGCCCAACACCATCATCAAGAAGGCCCAGCAGAGGATGTACTTCCTGCGCCAGCTGAGGAAGCTCAACCAGCCTAAGGAGCTGCTGATCCACTTCTACACAGCCATCAGCCAGTCTGTTCTCTGCACATTTCAGGACTGCTACCAACAATCTGGACGAGTTTACAGAGGATGTGACGTCCTACATCAGCTTCTGTGAGGACACATGTATACCAACACGCACCAGGGTGAGTTACAACAATGACAAACCCTGGTTACAACCAAACTCAGACAGCTCAGGTTGGAAAAGGAGGAGGCATTTAGGAAAGGGGACCGAGCCGGGTGCAGGGCGTTAAAGTACAGGTTTAGTAAGGAGGTGCGAGAAGCTAAACGACTGTACGCAGAGAGGCTAAAGAACCAGTTCTCTGCAAACGACACCACTTCTCTCTGGAGGGGGTTCAGACAGACACTAACTACAAACCCAAAGCCCCCCACTACATCAACGACTCTCGCCTTGCAAATGAGCTGAACCAGTTGTACTGCCCCTTTGAGAGTCAATCGGAGACCATCCCCCCATCACTGACTTCCTGACGGACAGGAAGCAGCATGTTAAGCTGGGAAAACCTGTCTCTGATTCCAGGACCATCAGCACCGGTTCCCCTCAAGGCTGCGTCTTTCCCCTCTGCTCTTCTCCCTGTACACCAACAGCTGCACCTCCAGTCACCAGTCCGTCAAGCTCCTGAAGTTTGTGGATGACACCATCCTCATTCGGTTTATCTCTGATGGTGATGAGTCCGCCTACAGGTGGGAGATCGACCATCTGGTGACCTGTTGCAGCCAGAGCAGTCTGGAGCTCAATGCTCTGAAGACAGTGGAGATGGTCGTGGACTTTAGAAAGAGCCCAGCCTCAAGCTCCCCCATCATCCAGCGTGATTCCCCAGTCGCCACTGTGGACTCCTTCCACTTCCTGGGCACCATCATCTCCCAGGACCTCAAGTGGGAGCTGAACATCACCTCCATCATCAAAAAGGCCCAGCAGAGGATGTACTTCCTGCGGCAGGTGAAGAAGTTCAGCCTGCCAAAGACAATGATGGTGCACATCTACACCACCATCATTGAGTCCATCTTCATCTCCTCCATCACCACCTGGTACACTGCTGCCACTGCCAGGGACAAGGGCAGGCTGCAGCGTATCATTCGCTCTGCAGAGAAGGTGATTGGCTGCAATCTTCCTTCTCTTCAGGACCTGTACACCTCCAGGACTCTGAGGCGGGCAGGAAAGACTGCAGCTGACTCCTCCCACCAGCTTCTTCCCGTCTACAGCTAGCCTCATCAACAAGGCCCGGGACCCCCACTGACACTCCCCCTTGCAAATAATACATATGTCTCTGCACATGTAAACACTATTTCATTTCATATCATGCACAAACCTGGCACATTGCACACATTTGTTAGTAATTGTTAACCTTTCTTGTTGAATATTTTTTACATTGTCAATTTATATATTTCGTGGCAATACGTCCGCACTACATAAACCCAGAATAATGCACATGTTCTGCAAATAGTTATTGTTTTTCTCTATTCTTTTTAATATTCTTATATAACTTGCACTGCATTGTCTATTCCATATTTTTATATTTCTACATTTATTTATGTCAACTATATGTTTGTAGCACCTTATCACCAAAGCAAATTCCTCAAATGTGTAAAACACTACTTGGCAATAAAGCTCCTTCTGATTCTGATTGTCTGTGCAATAACCCAGTAACTCTGTCTCTAATAAGCCACCTGTTTACTGGCTACCGCCTATTATTTATTCATCTCTCTCTATTTCAGAGCTTTTCATATTGTATATTATATATACTGTATACCAAATCCACCTACCTCAAGTACATAATACCTGCACATATTTATTGCAGCATCCTTTGCACTATGCTCCATCACACTGTGTACATGTGTACATGTATGTGTATGTGCACCTGTATATCACATCCACTTCCTACATAATAACATACATAATACATACATAATAATAATAATTATGATCATTACACTATTGTCTCAATATGTCTATATTGTTTTTGTTTATAGTGTATGTATGTGTTCTCTATACTGTAGCCTGTGTGTGATTGATATATATTTTTTTATCTTATTTTATAATTGCATTATTGTATAAGTAAGCACATTGTGAGCATTTTACAATCCTGAGTCAAATTCCTCAAATGTGTACACATACCTGGCAAATAAAGCTGATTCTGAAAATATGACCATTTTGGGTGAAATATCAGTTTAAGCCTTATCTGTAAAGTAAGAGCATCTTAAAAAATCAAAACTTATCAATCACAAGGAGTGATCTCCGATGAAGGAGCACTGACATTAACCCACACAACACATATTGTATCTGCATGCATGAGCACACACACCCACACGTTCGCTGTCCAACAAACTGGAGTTCTACCTGTTCAAAGTTTACTCTCTTTTCAGGAGATCCTTTTCCAGCACATTTTAGGTTACATAATCTAGTCTGAGATGCCTTTTTCAGGAGAAAATGTCATTTTTTTCTCTACTGAAATATTTACTGAAGAATATTTGATGAGTGCATTTGGCAGATGCCATGACACACCCATAAGAGTTAGTCAGCAACCTCGTTAGATTAGATATCCAGTCCTGCATCATCATAATTCAACCTTATATGGCCCTAACTTTCATCTGCTGCTTACTGCAAGATTTATACATTTCTTCTCAATTGTTCACTAAACTGGGAACCCTGCTATGGCTTAAAAAGGACTTTAAAAAGTAAAATGCTGTTGGCAAAGTAAATGTCAATATCATGTTGCATCGCAAGTGGTATGAAATTGAAAACGGAATTGTATATGAAGCATTACTTCAAAATCCATCAGGAAATACTTATACCTATGCCATGTTTTAAATAAATGACATGAGATGGCCAGATGGTGGTGCTATAACAACAAACTTTACATTTTGGCCTGTCACCTTTGAACTGCAAGTCTCAGGAACAAATGTTTGTTTTCTGGATTCTGTGGGTCCAGATGAAACTATCTATTTGCAATTTTCCCGTCTCTTTTTTTTCACACATATTTTGTGCTGTCATCACCAAATGTAGTACAGAATATCTCTGGACCAAGCTGGAGCCAAAGTTCCTTTCTCAGATTTTTGAGATTCAAAATATAGAAGCTGTTCTATAACTGGCCTCCCGCAAGCAGCCATACATGGTTCTCAACAACACTGTAAGCAGCAATTCCAGGGGCAAAGCAATCAGCCCGCTCAAAACAGCCACTGCACTAGTATATTATTTTTTTCTGCAAAAACAAATTTTTAGCTGATGCTCACCACCATTGGTTGAAATAAAAACAAACTGGCACCACAGCCCCTTCTCTAATCCCCTCCTTTAGTGTTATATACCAACACTGCAGCTTCACAAGCTATAAGCATGAATGGAGGAAATTTAACCATGTGACAACTAAGAATAAAGCAAGAGAGTTGAAGCAAGTTGAAGCAAGTTCAGGCTGAATCTGCCCAGGAGCAGCTATATTTTAGTGCAAGGCTCTAAGGAAAAAAATGTCAATGTAGAAAACCACACTCTTAGATCCAAAGAATTGCTCTTTATATATATGGTTGGAAAAGGAGACCATACAGCTGAGCAATCCAACCCATGACAGAGGGAGTCAGTTTATCAGAATATTTCATCTAAAGGCTATTCATCTTTTTTAGAAAGCCACGCCTGCTGAGGCAGGTGAGGCGTACAGGTGTGTGTGTGTGTGTGTGCTGTAGATTTATTAACATGAATCATATAAGATGGCGAAACATGATTTGAGTGCAGATGAAATGTTCTGAGAAAATGTCTCCTGAAGTACAAGCAGACAGTCCAGAAAGAAAAGAGAAGAGAGAATGCCACAGTTTCCTGGGAACTGTTAATTGAAAATGCAGCAAATGGCGCCGATATTAGTACAATGATTTTAAGAGAGGGTTGTACACAAATATGGAGAAAAGAAAAACACATTTCCAGGAAACACCAACTTAAAACCAAATTGAAAAAATGAAGAAATTGAAAAGAATCAAATGAATAAAATGCAAAAAAAGCTTTTTTGCTTCAGGGGGAAAGTGTCTGAGGGGAAAATAGATTCTCCAAACTTACTGCTTTTTTGTTTTCCTTTTTTTCTTTTACTGTTGCTTTATTCAGTAGAGAGTGGCAAGTAGCCTACAGAACAGAGATGAGCACAATCATGGTCACAGCAGCAGCTACACACACACACACACACACACACACACACACAGCCCTAACCACTCCAGGTGTGCACACATTCACATCTAGTAAAACAGAAAAATCCAAACTGCTGTTAGAAGAGTGTTCATCACTGGTCAGGGACTTGAAGCGTGTCCATGCATGCGCTAGCGTGGTTTGACTTCAGCAGACTGTTTTAGTGTGTGTGTGTGTGTGTGTGTGTGTGTGGGCGCCTACACAGTTGCAAAAGGAAATCCAAGATGGAGAATGAGAAATCAAAGATTTCAACACATAGAAATATAAAACCCAGACCACTTTTATGGGGATGGGTATGAGTAGAAATTAAATCTTCCTTTCTTTTCACTGTAGTAAGGGCAAGGCAGCGGTAGCAGCAGAGTGAAACTGCCTGGACATTCAGGTGGCACAGACAGTCAAAGTGAGAGTGCAGAGGAAAGTGTATGTGTGCACTGAAGTTGGACTAGAGCACCATTTGCTAGACATATTTGGTGATACAGGCCAGTCAGCTGTCACTCTCCCATGTTGTGACCACACCTAAGCCATCGTTAGATTTGGGCTGAAGCAGAGGGATAACTGGAAAGGCTTATGCAGAGCTGCCAAATTTGGATGTTTTCTGCAAAAAGAAGACATGCTGATGGACAGAGAAAGAGTAAGGTGTGAGGGACACGTGCCCTGACAGGGCAACCCTCTGCCTGTTACATGCTGTCTGTGAGCTCAATACACAGCAGCAAATGGGAAGCCAATGGTAGTTATAGTTATCACAGTCATTGTTAGACATAACATCAGTCACATTTCAGTGGTCTAGTGTTAGCTCGTTTGTGTTCAGAACATCGAGCAACTTTATTTAAAATGGCCCCAGAAAGTTAGTGATGGGGATCTCCAGTCCTTTTGTAGAAGGTTTAAAACCTAACCTGCTCCTTTGGTATCACTGCTTATAACCTGAAGAATGTGTCGCCAATGCAGTTTAATGCTATGCTAGTACTATATATCTGCCCAAATCTCTCCAATGTCCATTATCAACATACAAGCAGAATGAATCCTGCTACAAAATTATCTGATCAGCTGAAACCATGGCAGTGCAAAGGGTTAGGTGTGGCCATAGTGAGATTTTTTCTGACACTAATCTTTGCCAATAGTCTATAAAAGCTGGACTGAGCCTGTCTTACCCCAGGTGAACTTGTTTTTCTTCAACCACAGCCATATTTAACTAGCTTTTGTCACTGTCACTATGATAATATTAGTAATAACCATGTATCAACATGGGAGCCCCTCTCTGGACATGATGTGTACATCACAACATGTGATCACAGGCTTCTGCAGTTACACCTGCCTGTTTCATGTATAAGGCCTTTTACTCTGAGAATGGAACTGCTGCTCACTGGGACCTGCATTAGTGTCACACAGAGCTCGGCTTACTGCTCAAATGAGCCCGTGTTGTGCCTGCCGGGTGGTCGGAATGCCCTTTTCTTTTTATCATTATTATTATTATTATTACATCTAGTTTTATTCTTGGTAGGGAAAATCAAGCCACGCTTCAACACAAACACTACACTGTGAAGACTACTTTCACAGTTCTGTGACTAGGGATTTTTAGTTTTTATTTTCACTATTGATAAAGAGATTTCTTAGGGGCTTAATTTAGATAGCAGGAAAGGGAAGGCAGGTTGGAGTTATAAGCTTTTCCCACAAGTGTGTGTTCACTGATCTCTCAGCTCTAGTTCTTTGCCTCTGTAACTGTCCTTCTTTATCCTGATTTATACTTCTGGGTCGAGTCTACTGATCCAAGCCAACCAATCACAGTTTCTGCGGTCTACATCGCTGCGACGTGTAGTTAAATTTTTCGGGAGGTGCACGTCAGGCGACGGCATAGATTCAATGGAGAAGTAGGCTTTAGGGTGAATGACAGTCAGGCGCCAGGCTTGCAGATATCGGTGTTCTCTGGGAAGCTTACATGACCTAACCTTACTGGCTCCTTTAGATTCCAAAGTGTCATAAGGAATGCATTGGAGCCTCAGCATCAGACAGATGGCTGCTCAGGTTTCAGGCCAGTCTCTTTAAACTTCGCTGTGTAAGACATCTGTCTCTGAAAACCTTCTTCCTCACACCTGACAGATGGCTCATAACATTTCTTCTCAGCTGCTGTTCTTACATTATGCTGTGAGTGTGTGTATTAGTATACATTAGTATGGGTCCAACTGGAAAGCAGCACTGTCTAACCATCATGATGGCAAAAGCTAGGAAAACAAGGGCCTGTTTTAGAATCCCAGTGTTGGTGTATGGGCCCAGTAGAATGTGTGTAGAGCTGAAAGGTATGTAGTGGTGCAGTGAGTGGAGAGGCAGCAGCTTGAGATAAGTGACAGTGCACACACACAGGTAAGGGCAGAGAAGCGGGGGGGGGGGGGGTCTACCTGGTAGAGACAGTGGCAGACACTGCGCAGCTGTGGGGGGAACTCGCTGGATGAACCGATGATGGCCTGGAAGAAGCGCTCCGTGATCTGCAGGAGGTTCCGCTGGTTCTCCTCCAGGTTCTCTCCTTGTTCCAGCCTGATGAGACAAACAAGGAGCTCCTGTCAGTGACGTCCAGGTGTAGACTTACAAAACTTCTCATCACTTATGATACAAACAATTACCCTAATAAGTAGGAATTCCAATCACAGTCTCAGTGCTGACTGCGCTGCTCCACACTGTTGCCTACCCACAATGCCCTCCCTCTAGTACTCAATCAGCTAATAGCGGGCCTCCAAAGGTGATGTGTCATGGCTGCAATCAAATCAGTCATCACATACCTTATCATAATTAAGACTACCCAACTTGCATTGTATCTAACGTTACATATGCGTCACTGTACTGAAGATATTTCCCTATGCACATGTATGCGTTGAAATGGTTTTGGTTTTCTGAAACAGAACACCTCACCTAAAAATGAAACAAATGTATTTTTCATGTTGTTTTTACAACTTTACATTCACTATAGCTCTGTTAAAAACTAATACATCAAAACAGGAAGATGTATTCATGCTGAATCCATCATGTCATAAAGTGAATGCCATCTTTTTCACATCAAAAACTTGTGACTGTACATTTCAGCTCAGATCCAAGTGAGTGGACCTTGCGTGGAGATCATTTTCTAACACATACTGATCCTGAAAAAGAATCACTCCTATACAAACGCGGTTTAAATTATTGGTAAATAGTATGTACTTGTACATCGCCCTTCTAGTCTTGAGTCTTCTTAGTCTATATAAAAAGAAACCGAGACACAGATCCTTCCCTCATGTCATAGTTTGCCCAGCAGAGGGCACTCTGCAGCTCCCGTATTGAAAACAGCAGGACACATCCACCACAAAACAAAACAATCAGCTGACCAGAGCAGAATTTAGAAATCCAGGATAACAGAAAAAGTGAGGCTGGACCTAGGGTATCCTGGCTTTATCTGTTTCACAAAGGCCAAACCAGGCTGATGAGGAGCGACTATGTCAAACAAGATGGAAGTAATTCAGATAAATGCATGTCAACAGCTTTATTCAAGAGACCAAACAGTCGATCACAGATTTATTGATCCTGGAATGGAAAACATGTGTGCAGTGTACTTTAAAAACAGTGAGAAACTGCGAATAAAGGTTCACGATGAAAAAAGCACATATTAAATAAAATAAACACAGCCGCAGTATTAAAACAGCAAGAAAAAGCGTGGCAGACAATAGAGGAGAGACTGAATACGTAAGTAGCTAAAAATATCACTGCTCTTAACTGAAACTATAATAATTATAATGTTACCATTCATGATAAGGTTCTGTCATAGTTTTAAAAGTTCAGTGTGTAAGTGATTTAGTGATATCTAGTGGTGAGGGTTGCAAATTGCAGTAAATGTAAAAAATGTAAATGCTCTGTATTTGTATAGCACCTTTCTAGTCTTTTCGACCACTCAAAGCGCTTTTACACTACATCTGCATTTACCAGTCATACACTGGTGGAACAGCCACTAGGGGCAATTTGGGGTTCAGTATCTTGCCCAAGGACACTTCGACATGCAGCCTGGAGGAGCCGAGATTGAACCACCGACCTTCTGATTAATGGGCAACCGGCTCTACCTCCTGAGCCACAGCTGCAAAGCTGTCTATTTCACAGTAATAAATATACAGTTGTCAATAAGATGGTGACCTGCATGAGAAATAAAGAAAAAGAAATTGGTTATGATAATCATCTACTTATAGTGATCAATCTGACCCAGACAGACGTGATCACAGCTTTAATGTATGGTGTCTGTGTTGAGCAGAGTGCCCTCTGCTGGTAACCGGTTCACAAACCTCTGCAGCCCTCTCAACTAATGTTGGAGTTGTGACCAAGCCTAAACACTTTCTAAGAATAAGAGCAAAATTGCACAAATGCCAGAATTATGTTACCATGGTATTACTGAATAGATACTACATGTTATCAGAGCAGAGATGCAGGTGCTTACCTCGTGGGGTCCACCTCAAAGCTGATGTGTTCATGGGTGGTGATGACCCCTCTTAATAAAGGCTCCAGTAGCTTCTGCAAGTATGCTGCACCATATACCTGCCATAAGACAATAGAAAATAAAGCCAGTAATGTACATACAACATGTCCATTTAGGCTGCCATTTTTTTAATTATTTCATGACAGAGGCATGCTGGGTTTTCTACCTTGAAACAGAAGGTCATTATTTTGCTGGCCAGGCTGTTTCCTCTGAAAAGAGTCTGCATGGAGTCGGCCAGCTCCACCTCTTTAGAGAACATGTTCCATAGCAGCTGGTAGAGGAGGTGGCGAGAATCAAACAGCGTCACCAGGACTCGGGCTAGCTCATCCTAAAAATACAACACGCGCACACAAGTGTTGGAAAATGTATGAATGCATTGTACACACTTTATTAGGTTCACCTGTTCATTTGCTTGTTAACCCAAATAGCTAATCAGCCAATCACATGGCAGCATTTAGGATGCAATGCATTTAGGCATGTAGACATGGTCAAGACAACTTGCTGAAGTTCAAACCGAGCATCAGAATGGGGAAGAAAGGGGATTTAATTGACTTTGAATGTGGCATGGTTGTTGGTGCCAGACGGGCTGGTCTGAGTATTTCAGAAACTGCTGTTCTACTGGGTTTTTCACACACAGCCATCTCTAGGGTTTAAAGAGAATGGCCCGAAAAAGTGAAAACATCCAGTGAGCGGCAGTTGTGTGGACGAAAATGCCTTGTTGATGTCAGAGGTCAGAGGAGAATGAGATGACAGAAAGGCAACAGTAACTCAAATAATGGAAAAATGTTGCCTGGTCTGATGAGTCTTAACTTCAGCTGCGACATTCAGATGGTAGGGTCAGAAACAACATGAAATAATGGGTCCATCCGCGCTGTATTCAGGCTGCTGGTGTTGGTGTAATGGTGTGGGGGATATTTTCTTGCACACTTTGGGCCCCTTAGTACCAACCGGGCTTCGTTTAAAGCGGCAGCCTTATTCAGTATTGTTGCTGACCATGTCCATCCCTTTATGACCACAGTGTACCATCTTCTGATGGCTACTTCCAACAGGATAATGCACCATGTCACAAAGCTCAAATCATCTCAAACTGGTTTCTTGAACATCACAATGAGTTCACCGCCTCCACAGGCACCAGATCCCAGTCCAACAGAGCACCCTTTGGGACATGGTGGAACAGGAGATTTGCATCATGGATGTCTCATGTGCATGACTATTTACACCACACATCGCTTCCCCGGAGTCTTCTTCTTCGCCCACCATGGCAATTCCCTGTTCGATTACCCTACATTTCTTCAGACAAACGCTCTGCTTGCCTATTTTCATACCACTTCTCAACGACAAACAGGATCCCCTCAATGTGGTCACAACGTATGTCCTCACAACTATTCACACAAATCTCTTCAACCTCCGTCCTCTCCCCTAGTCCTCCCAACAAATCCCAAAATAACGCCACCTGACACTGGCACTGCTCAACAATTGATCATTAAGTAATAAAACCCTCATCCTGAACAAATTCATCACCAACAATAAACTGGACTTCCTCAGAATCACAGAAGCCAGGCGAGCCAATGGAACTGGTAGATGAAAAAAATCCACCAGCCAAACATATTTTTCACTGGCAAAAATAATTACATGCCTTTTTATGTCATGTAAACATTCATTTCAGTACTTTTAAAGGTCCAGTGTGTAATATTTCTGAGGATCTATTGACAGAAATGTGATATAATATCCATGATTATGTTTTCAGTGGTGTATAAAGACCTTACATACGTACGTCGCTGTATTTTGTCGTAATGTTTCTACCATAGCCGACAACGGACAAACAGCACTACAGAGCGTGTTTCGTCATCACCGTGTTCTTCTTCTTCTTCTTGTATAATTCCGGCAGTGTCGACGCCCGTCAGTAGATTAAATGCATCCGTAGAAGAAGAAGAGGAAATAATAACAATAATAAACAGTCTCTGAGTAGTCTTCTGGTTTATTAGAAGTAAGAAGAGAAGTGATATTTGGACAAATGAACAAGGATACGTGTTGAAATGAAGCCAGACAGAGTCGGGACAGATGCAGACAGATGATGGCAAAAAATCACGGATGTGATTTTCCCAGATAGAAGGCTATAATGTGGGACAGATGTTTTCAAAGCGGTGCTGAAGTTGTATGTTTTCTGCTGGACAGGTAATTAACTTAAGTTTGTCAGACTTTAGCGATGCAAATGAAAGTTGTTGTTTGTTAGCTTTAGCTTGAAGCTAGCCCTAGTCACGAGAGACGTGAGGTGTTTCCCCTGTCAATATCTAACTTTGGATTAATTTCATGTCGCCTACTTATTCTCCAGCCTGTGGGTTGGCTTTGCCGATTACATTAGCGAGACAATCAGCTGATCAGTAAATAAAACTATAACGTTAGCTTAGAGCATGGAAGCATCAGCCAGCTGAACTTTTACCTTTTAACTCACCCAACCAGAGAAAGACATTCTGGCCAAAGGATTAAACTTTGCCATTACACCACAGCAACTACCTATATCACCTCATCACAGCTACAGAATCGGCCATTAGGAAAAAACAAATCAAACAGAAGCGGAACAGCTCAGACTAAAGGTATCTGCAGCCCTTTCTAATGCGAAGGCCCCCCTTCCAACCTCACCATCCAAGAAAGGAAGGCTGTGACATCTCTGAGCAAGGATCAAAACATCACTATCTTACCTGCTGACAAAGGAAGATGCACGGTAGTCCTTAACACAGTGGACTACCAGAACAAAGTCAACATACTACTAATGGACACAAACACATATGAGACACTGAGACGAGACCCAACCGGATTACCGGATACAAGAAAAAGGCCATAGAATGTCTACAACAGCTACAGAAGGACAACACCATCAACCGTGAACAATATTACCGTTTGTATCCTGGAGAAGCCATTCCAAGCATTTATGGACTACCCAAGATAAACAAAGACGGAGCCCCACTCAGGCCGATTATCAGCAGCATTAACTCAGTCACCTACAACATTGCCAAACACATTTCTACCATCTTAGCTCGTTTGGTGGGAAACACGCCTCACCACATCCAAAACTCTATTGACTTTGTAAACAAAGTTCAAGGACTAAAACTGGATGCAGATGAAACCATGGTATCCTATGACGTGACTTCTTTGTTCACCTGCATCCCCACCATAGAGGCAGTAGAAAGCGTTAGGAAACGGCTAACACAAGACAACACCCTGGACAACAGAACTAGCCTCAGCCCTGAATGTTTCACTTTCAGTGAAATACTCTGGTCAGCAACGCATCATCCGTCCTGAACCCGTCACGCTGCTTTTCTTCTTCTTGTTTTAATTGTGGGTGCTGCTGACTTCCCTTCACAGTTACAGAGATGTTCTACATGCTGACACCGGCTTTACTGGAGGGGAACATAGCTAACAGCGGGCACAAATAAACCGGAGAGGGGAAATATTTTAACGGGAGGACAACGGGAGAGAACAGTAAAATACGGGAGAAGCCCAGGGAAAACTGGAGGGTTGACAGATATGCACATTACTGTGGTAGCCAGCTAGCTAAATGCTAAAAACACTGCAGGTACTCCAAGCACGACTTGACGGCTCCCGGCTCAATCCCCTAAAGCCCACCCTCTCACATATCTACGCCAATCAGACACAAGTAACCTGAAATGAACATAAACAACAACCAATGAACCTCCCTAATCCGTCTGTTACACGATTGTGGATCCCTTGGTACAGTGGGGACCAACACACAACAAAAACAATGCTGATCTGCTGTTGGATACTTGTTACTGTTGGAAAAAGCTATTATATGACGATATCATACCGAATACGTTTACCCGCCAATGTGGCGGGTAGCCTTCCAACATTTAGCTGCCAAACGGAAAATCTACCCGCACGTGGTGCTTGGCGGGTGTTCATTTCCACCCCTGTGTGCATGTAAAGGCAGGCAACCCAAAACTTTTGACAATATAGTGTATATATTATATAGTGATGGGAAAAGTCACTATTTTGAAAGACTTGAGTCACCAAATCTCATTTATTAAAATTAACTAATCTTTTTTTGTCATTTCGTTCATTTTAACTAGGCTGGTTATTGCGGCGCTGCAGCCTTCTAGTGGGCGATTTTTAAAAAAACAGCGCAGTTCTCAAACACAGAAGGCTGCCTTGCTCTAATTGACAAAGTATAATGCACAAATTCACCTCTTGATCTTTCTCTATCATGGTTCTATAAAGCCCCATGGAGCCACAACCAAATTCAAACCATGTAAAAACCACAGAAATATGTTGTCAATATTATTATCGATTAAGCCACTAATCTGTCCATTTTCACAATCTTTCCTGAGTATACAACCAGACCAGCCATATATATATACACACAGGTGCTGGTCATATAATTAGAATATCATCAAAAAGTTGATTTATTTCAGTAATTCCATTCAGAAAGTGAAACTTGGATATTATATTCATTCATTCATTGATTCCACACAGACTGATATATTTCAAATGTTTATTTCATTTAATTGTGGATGCAGTCCACTCTTTGTGAATCTCCCCCACATTTTTGAATGGGATTTGTTTCACAATCCTCTCCAGGGTGCGGTTATCCCTATTGCTTGTACACTTTTTTCTACCACATCTTTTCCTTCCCTTTGCCTCTCTGTTAATGTGCTTGGACACAGCGCTCTGTGAACAGCCAGCCTCTTTAGCAATGACCTTTTGTGTCTTGCCCTCCTTTGCAAGGTGTCAATGGTCGTGTTTTGGACAGCTGTCAAGTCAGCAGTCTTCCCCATGATTGTGTAGCCTACAGAACTAGACTGAGAGACCATTTAAAGGCCTTTGCAGGTGTTTTGAGTTAATTAGCTTATTAGAGTGTGGCACCAGGTGTCTTCAATATTGAACCTTTTCACAATATTCTAATTTACTGAGATACTGATTTTGGGGTTTTCGTTAGTTGTCAGTTATAATCATCAAAATTAAAAGGAATGAACACTTGAAATATATCAGTCAGTGTGGACTGAATGTATACATTATACAAGTTTCACTTTTTGAATGGAATTACTGAAATAAATCAACTTTTTGATGATATACTAATTATATGACCAGCACCTGTATATAATTGATTGATTGATTGATTTTTATTTAGAAGGGACCATGTGCAATTAATAACATAAATGTAAACATTTGATGCATTACACCAGAGTTAGCCTTAGGCTAATTTACATACATACCAATTATAATTACTATCACTATATCTCTAAAGTGCTCATTCATACAGTAACGCCTATCCATGAGTAAAATCTATATATTAACATCAGATTTACAGGGAATATATTGAAGTAATAAGCCTGACACACTAGATGAATAAAACACACTCTTATTAAAATTTAACAAATTTAATAATGATCTCAAACACTGCAGGTTGTTCACCAGTGAGGAGCTGTGAAACAACAGCACAGCTCTGTCGATAAGTAAAAAGTAAAAGTTAAGTTGCGTTCTCCGGCGGACCGGATCAGCTGTTAGCTGTAAACAAACCACAGGGCTAACGCTAACGTTGCTATGTGGCTGTGTTTTAATGGCTTAATGTCCGGGTCTGTTTGCTTTGGAGAGGAGACTACCTCTGTGGTAATTCAGCTCCCGGCAGAACTGTGTCAGAGCTCTGAAGTGGAGCGGACCCAGAACAACTCTCATCAGCTGTTGGCTGTAAACACTAGCAGAACTAAAGTTACGGTGCAGCTGTGTTAAAACTATAACTTAGCACAACATAACTGCGCTGTAATAACGTTATGCTTTATAAAATGTCACAAAATTATCAAAATAGATATTAGATATATGTCAGTCCAGTGACTGTTACCTGACAATAGACTTGCCTCTCATTCCCCGGTGCAGGCAGGAAGTCAGACTCCGAGGAGGACCCATGTGAGCGCTGAACGATTAGTTCATTCCTGCTCCACAGTAGCCGAGATGTCACGTGAAAACTCAAACCCAGAGACCCACAGTTGAGAGTCGTGAACTAATCATTTCTGTTTCCTGTGCTGACGGAGACCTTGCAGCTGCTGTGTAACGAGTGAACGTAAGAGTCTAAGACTATTCACGCATGCGTGAAAATGAACGAATTACTCACTGAGACAACCCGTTCCTCCTGAGTCACATACAAGATTAGGTCAAATGAACGAAACGTTCTTTGAATGACACAACACTAATATTATACCCACTGTCAATGCAATGTTTGAAACTAATCCTAAATGAAGAAGAGTTACGCACCCACTGGGACCCAGGAACCACATTAGCCAGTGCCATGGCGATGGGCAGCTCTCCCTGGTCTCCCATCATGGTGACCAGCTCCACCAGCCTCTCAAAGCGATCAGCCAGAACTGTCTCTGCCAGCGTGTCAAACTCTGTTCCCTGCTGCAGGATCTTGGTCAGCACTTCCATGAAGGTGGCTCTAGTCTGCAGGTCCTTGTGGTAACCAAGACCTTAGGAGAAAGAAATGAACACTGGAACTCATGGAAAACACTGTTGGTAATGTCTATGTACATTTTTCAGTTGCGATGTGTGATGCTGTGGCTGACCTACCGATGGAGTGCATGAGGCCGCTGTCTACGTTAGCATTGAGCAGGTTGGACATGGCCAGGACAGTGCAGTGTCGAAGGGAGGCCAGGCGGCGGGACATTCCTCTCTTTCGTCCCCCCACTGCTTGGCCCTCATCCTCCACCTCACTGCAGTCATTCAGCAAGTTCATGAACAGGGTGAAGTACCTGCACAGCACCACAAACATAAGCTCATTTATTAGAAAAGGTCTTTTGCCCCCAGTACAATATATTCAAAGGCTTTGACACATTCATAATGCTTCAGTCATCCAACCGGACCACACGCTGGAGTGTGTTCTCAGATGATCATGACTTGAGTCTTAGGAGTACTACTGATAATCTTGTGGAGTGCAGGGCAGGCTGGATGGACAACCTGCCTGTATACCCTCATAAAGGATGTTGCCCACAAATGTTGAGTATAAAGCCATCATCATGAAGAGCCAACAGAAGGCTGGATGCTCAGACCGAGCACTCCACATCACACCACCACGGTGTGGAACAGAGGATCCTGGAGCTTATTTTTATGCCACGTCCTGCGCTGTGAGCATTTCTTCTGACAAATAAAGTCACCTCTTTCTTTTTAATTAAATTTGAGGACCATCAGGTGCACATTTTAGACAGAGAAGATGGATGGTTTGAAAGAGGTGTCAAGTAAGCCATCTACACCCGGTTTGAGAAGCCGTCGCTGAACAGAGGAGGGGGTCTACGCCACCACTTATCCCCCACTTTACAATGCAGTCCTATCATCACTTCCCAGGAAACTCAACAAACGTAACCTCTTGGCCTCAAGTGAAGATGCCAACGATGGTCGTTCAGACTTGGCCTCAGGTAGCACTAACGACCATAACGACTGTCGTTACAACAGCCAGGAACACCAACGAACCAGCGGTATTGACGATCCTGGCAAACGACCCCACTGAGGTTAAATAGCTGAGTTTCCCTGCCAGTCAGTCAGAACTGAAGAAGTCCTTTGGATGAGGGACAAAACGTCTTCCAGTATCTTCAACCAAGTCCAGTTGCCCTAGACTTTAACCTTCTTTGGATAACTATGACCTGGATGACTGAGAATCTTCAAAGACGTACAATATATTCATTTCAAGACATGTTAAAGAGGCAATTTGTAGTTTTTTAATGAAGTTACTTATCAATAAATAACTTTTTTATTGCCTATATAAAAATATACCACACACCTGCTTTCTCTGTCCCTTGGAACAACCACTATTGTGCCTCCTATGTAAAGGAATCGGGTCGGATTTTCAGCATGTGCACTCACGAGCCTCTTGCCTACTGATTCTGAACTGGACACACAGCAACAACACTGCAGCTAATGAGATGGAGGACCTCAACCGACAAAACCGACAGAGTTGGCTTTCATCGTGTTGGACAGGTAAACTAACACTACCGCTAAGCATGTGAAACATACTGTGGTGATGACATTGACTCAAGTCAGATAACATTACTTTCCACATTACTTTACCAGCTAACAATCCATGTCACAATCCTGTGTACCACCAGTATTGGGTCAAAGTGTTGATTTTAGCCTGCAAGAACTGATGTAATGGTACAAAGCAAATGTGGAGCGGTTTGTTTTTACAAGCCTATGGTGATGCTAGACAGGGTCAGCCAGCTAACGTTACATTAGCATGGATCTGCTCTTCTCCCTCTGCACAAACAACTGCACCTCAGGAGACCCGTCTGTCAAACTCCTGAAGTTTGCTGACGACACAACGGTCATCGGCCTCACTCTCACAACTGTGGAGATCAGTGGAGGAACCTCCCTACTCTGCCCTCCATACTCAACAGTCCTGTGTATGCTGTGGAAACCTACAACACAGACCAACACGGACACCATCATCAAGAAGGCCCAGCAGAGGATGTACTTCCTGTGCCAGCTCAGGAAGCTCAACCTGCCTAAGGAGCTGCTGATCCAGTTCTACACAGCCATCATCCAGTCTGTTCTCTGCACGTCCATCACTGCCTGGTTTGGATCTGCCACCAAAAAGGACAGGAGCAGACTACAACAGACAGTCAGGACTGCAGAAAAGATCATCGGTGCCAACCTGCCCTCCATTCAAGACTTATACATTTCCAGAGTCAGGAAACGGACACGAAACATCACTGCAGATCCATCTCACCCCGGACACAACCTGTTCCAGCTCCTCCCCTCTGGTAGGCGCTACAGAGCACTGTACGCCAAAAACAACAGACTCAGGAACAGTTTCTTCCACAAGCCATCACTCTGATGAACAGGAAACTCCAGACACACAGTGTCAGGAACAAATCCTGTGCAATAACCCAGTGACTCTAACATCTACCTGTTTACTGCTTGCAATTTATTCATCACTGAAGTAATTCAGTAGCTCTTCATATTGTATATACTGTATAAATCAAATCCACCTACCTCATGTCCATAATTATACCTGCACAAACATATTAATCCCAGCTTCCTTTGCACTCCACTACACTACACATTTGTCTTGCAGTCTACAACATATATGCATACATATATACAACATGTTGTTGTTTTAGAACTATGTGTGTACTGTCCACTGTAGTTTGTGTCTGTTTTTGCTGAGGTTGTTGTCCTGTTTGGCTATGATTGTTCTCTGTCTGTACATTTAAAACAATGTAAGACCAGAGTCATATTCCCTCAGAAGCTCCCCATCTCTCAAGACATCACAATATTCAGATGTTTTTCAATATGAGGGACGTGTCCTGATACAGACTGAGGGTGTGCTGAATATTTACATCTCTTCATTAATGAGACATCTTGTTAAGATTAAGTGCAGATATGTTCTTACTTGAGGAAGAGCTGCGATTTGGCCTCCATAAGTTCTACTCCGTCTCCCTCCTCTGGCTGCAGAGGAAGACCAGCTAACAGAGACACTACTGCCTCCATACTGGCCTGGTCCAGATCCCTGTGCGTGCGCACGCACACACACACACACACACACACACACACACACACACACACGAGAAAACAGTGAGGAGGAAGCTCTCCCAGCTCTTTACGATGCATTAGCTGAGCTCATTGAACAGAGCTGCACCTTGTCAGACACTTGATGTCATCATCAGCAGCTTGGTTGGAGGTTCCCATCACCCAGTCTGTCAGGTACTCCACCATCTTGTTCCTACAAACAGCAAATGAAGACAACAGCCTGAGTGAAAGTTCCACAAAGGAGCATGGAGAAAGAAATGAGCATCTGAAGAACAAGGTTTTTAGGTTTGGGGTTACATTATCCCCCTTTGACGTTGTTTCACATGTCTATGTCCTGCTCAGTTTTAAGGCCCACTAAACACACCTCTAAAAAGAGGTGGCTTCATCACTGACCAGCAAAAATCCAGAATGATGTGTGAATACCTAACGATAACCTGTTGTCACAGACCTGAACTTCATTTCCTGGCAGAAGGACAGGTCATCTCGTCTCTCCATCATCACCTCCACCAGCTGGCACAGCTTGGTTTTGATCTGGATCGCATGAACCACGTTTCCCAGGATGCGCACATACCTGAAGGATCATACAGGTCAATACAAAAAATGATTAGCTAATTCTCAACACACACTGACAACCAAAAACAATTTGAGGAAGCCTTTTAATTCTCCCGCTTTCTTACAGTGCATGCTTTTGCATTCTTTTGCTGAAACTCTCTTTTTTTTCTGCTAGAAATTATGAGCAGCGGCTCTTGGATACTTTTAAATCACTGGGACTGTCAGATAAAGCTGGCTCTTGCCATACTTTAAACATGCGAGTGCGGCCTATCAATAGCACTAGCCTGTACTGCAGTGACTGGAGTTGTAGCTAATGCTAATTAGCAACAAGATGCCCCCCCCCGTCTCCACGGACAACTTCCACTCTAAAGAAAATTACTGTGCTGGAAACCAAAATCCACAGGTTAGAAGTAAATGCGGAAGTGAATGGACTATTTGGGAATGACACTACTTTACCACTACTTTACCGTGGACCCAAAACAGTGGACAAGAGCATGCTAACACACACCTAATTAGCACCAACAAGACAACCAAGAAGCAGGAGGCCTGTGTACTGGGCAATAAATCTGAAAGTGGGAGTTCTTCCTGGAACGCTCTTGGTGCAAAGCCTAAGAGTAAATCATTTCCTTGGGAAATGGGAGGACGAGTAACAGGCAGAACCCAGCGCCCTGAGATTTGTGATGCGACTGGCTGGCCTGCATTATCATCCAGGCAGAGCGCCTCTTCAACCCCTGTTCTTGGTAGGACACAACCGTGGACAGCTGCGAAAGGGAGAGTTAGCAACAAACCTCCCCAACAACCGAGTGTGCAACAGCAGAACAGATTTTCACCACTATTGCAGGACCCTGGATGTCCGTCTGATGACCTGGATAACATCCCGTCCTCACACAGAAGGGTAAGGACTGAGAGTAAATCTGTAAAAGTAAAACTGCAGCCTTTTACTTTCTGATTTACTCTCAGTCCTTACCCTCTAAATCTAACGACTGGGCCTCAAACTCTGATTGTGGGTGACTCTGCTGTAAACGATGTAAGAAGCATGCGCAGTAACAACACCAAAATACTCTGCTTTCCGAAGGATACAGTGTCTGACTTGGCAGAAAGAATCCTGCATATCGTGGCTGAACATCCTCCTGTGAAAAACATCATACTGCACATCAGGACCAATGATGTTGTGATGCAACAGTCTGAAGTGTTGAAAGAGGACTTTAATAATCTGTTGAACAAAGGTGTTTATCAGTGGCCCTATACCGCCGATCCAAAGAGGAGCTGAGAGATTCAGCAGATTGATGGCACTGAACACGTGGCTCTCAACAGCATAATTGTGGTTTAAATTTTTCTTAATGTCAACACTTGAGGCCAAACAGTGGATTACTTAGCAAATCTGAGGTAGAACATTCAAAACAATTATGATAAAATCTTTGTCAACAAATACACACGAGTTAAATTAAGTAAAAGATTTGATTAATTAAGTCCTTTTTCCGCAACAAAATAAACATCAACAAAAAATCTAAGTCCTAATTCATGTATGATTCAAGTGAATAAAGTCAAACATTTCTTGAACATTTGTTATATTGTTACTGAAAAATACACTATTTGTGTATCTTTCACTGGAGGCTCAGCAAGGTGAGCACAGCTACATGTATTGGATGATAACATAACCGTTAGTAAGCTGGACTGATTATAAATGAGATGGTTGTCACACTTAGACACACTTGTCAACAGTTGGACCGCATTAGGAACTTTACTGTAACGTTAGTTGATGGCTCTTCTACTGTGGTGTTGTCCTTCTCCAAAGTTGCATTATTGTATATTATATGGGTCACATAATACAGTGACTGAGATGGTGGAGAAGCTGTGTACCCGAGTATCTGTAAAACTGCAATAAATCTAAATTGAATGTTCCAAAGCATTGAGCAGTGGATCTGTGCTAAAGTAGCTGGCAGTTCGCTGTAGTCAGAGAGAGGCTTGGGAGCACACACATGTCTAACATGCCGACCCGGAGCATTCTCATTAAAAGAAGAATAGTGGCTGTTCCAAGAAAAAGAGAAAACACGTGTGTGTTTCCTTTCTAAGAGAGGCTACGGCTCATTGACAATAAGGCAGTGAAATTGTAATTTTTTAGGTAATTTCACTGAAAAACTACATACAGCCCCTTTAAAACATTGTGAATGGCGTGTTCAATGCTTTGCCATGAAACACAAAGTTGTTGTAACTTCAGTGTACATGCTCACATCTGTACCAAACTTTACATGTTTGATGACAGTCCCCCCTGAACACATCTACATGCCACTATTTAGGAACGAAGTCCCGTTTAACATCCTTTGTGCAGCGTCCAGAATGTGTGACGATTCAGAGCTGCGGCAGCGCAACCGTAGCACCCCCCGAAGCACATCACAGCGCGAGGGCGCGTTCAACACTGCTTGCAGCTTAAATTTTCTGGTTATTTTTTCACTTTAGTATGTGACTATTTTTTCAGCATGCTTTTTATTGCTCTAGCATTGACCGTGTGTTAGGGTCTTCACGCCATCCTCCACACCCCCGAAGCCATGTTTCAATATGTTTACACACAGACACAAAGAATGTTATCCATTCAGAGATCACATGTTGAACGTGGAAGACATAGAATAGTGGCTTATGGCTAGTTTTGCTAACATGTAATGGCTCATGACAGGTTAGCCAGATGATATGCAAGCTATTTTCGAGCTACAAGGGGTGTCACTGCCCCATCTAAATGTGTCATTTCCAACAGTACTCTGGCATCTGGAAAAGGTTCCACCCGTCACTACAGGGTGCGCCAAAGCACTACAACAGAAATTTGGACACATGTTGTAGCAGTCTCCCGCCAGAGCCATTCAGTACTCAAATTCCACTCAGACAGTACTGGGCCATGGGAGAAGTACTACAACCCCAATTCCAATGAAGTTGGGACATTGTGTAAAACGTAAATAAAACCAGACTACATTCATTTGAAAATCCTTTTCAACTTATATTTAATTAATACACTACAAAGACAAGATGTTTAATGTTCAAACTGATAAACTTTATAGTTTTTTGCAAATATTCACTCACTCTGAATTTGATGCCTGCAACATGTTCCAAAAAAGCTGGGACAGGGGCAACACAAGACTGGGAAAGACACCTGTTTGGAAAATTCCACAGGTAAACAGGTTAATTGGAAACAGGTGAGTGTCATGTTTGGGTATAAAAGGAGCATCCCCGAAAGGCTCAGTCATTCACAAGTAAGGATGGGGCGAGGTTCACCACTTTGTGAACAACTGCACGAGCAACAGTTTAAGAACAACGCTTCTCAACGTACAATTGCAAGCATTTAGGGATTTCATCATCTACGGTCCATAATATCATCAAAAGATTCAGAGACTCTGGAGAAATCTCTGCTTCAAGGCCGAAAACCATCATTGAATGCCCGTGACCTTCGATCCCTCAGGCGGAACTGCATTAAAAACCGACATCAACGAAAAGGGTATGGGCTCAGGAATGTAAATGTAAATGCTCCGTACTTGTATAGCGCCTTTCTGGTCTTTCCGACTACTCAAAGCGCTTTTACACTACATCTGCATTCACCAGTCACACACATTCATACACTGAGCCTAAGTGCTCAAATGGAAACTAACATTCACACTCTAGCACTCTAGCATACTCATACACGGTGGAATAGCCGCCAGGGGCAATTCGGGGTTCAGTATCTTGCCCAAGGACACTTCGACACGCAGGGGGAGCCAGGGACTGAACAGCCGACCTTCCGATTAACGGCCAACCCGCTCTACCTCCTGAGCCACAGCCGCCCCAAGGAACACTTCAGAAAACCATTGTCAGTCAACACAGTTTGTTGCTACATCAACAAGTGCAAGTTAAAACTCACCATGCAAAGCAAAAGCTATATATCAACAACACCGCCGGCTTCTCTGGGCCCGAGCTCATTTTTTCTCATGTTTTTGGAAATTATAAACGTCGTGTCCTCCGGGCCAAAGAGGAAAAGGACCATCCGGACTGTTATCAGTAAGTTCAAAAGCCAGCATCTGTGATGGTATGGGGGTGTGTTAGTGCCCATGGCATGGGTAACTTGCACATCTGTGAAGGCCCCATTAATGCTGAAAGGTACATACAGGTTTTGGAGCAACATATGCTGCCATCCAAGCAACGTCTTTTTCAGGGACGTTCCTGTTTATTTCAGCAAGACAATGCCAAGCCACATTCTGCACGTGTTACAACAGTGTGGCTTTGTAGTAAAAGAGTGCGGGTACTAGACTGGCCTCTCCCATTGAAAATGTGTTGCGCAAAATACAACAACGGAGACCCTGGACCCTGTTTTGGAACTTATTGCAGGCATCAAATTCAAAGTGAGTTAATATTTGCAAAAAACAATAAATAAAATTAAATATAATAATAAAAAATTAAATATCTTGTCTTTGTGGTGTATTCAATTGAACATAGGTTGAAAAGGATTTGCAAATCATTGTATTCCGTTTTTATGTTTTTACACAACGTCTCAACTGGGGTTGTACAAGGGGTAGCAGGGGGTACTGACCTGACCAGGTTGAGCATCATGGTCTCGATGCTGGCCTGTCCCAGGTGTTCAGAGCTGCCCTCTGTGTGGTTATCTAACAGGTTCTTCATGATGGCTATGGTCTGCTCCACAAACTGGGTGTTAGTATCGTTAATAGGAACCTGGAAACAGAAGAACCACATACATTGCAGAGAGAAAGATAACGAGGATAAAATACACAATCACCAGCCACCAACAACACTTAATGTGACAAAAATACAGCAGGGCCTTTTTGGTTTTTTGGGGGGTTTTTTTAGAGGTACTACTCAGACATTATTCTAGAGCATGTTACCAGGATGAAACTCCTTTAATCAGTGTTTTTAATGTTTTAATAACTGTGCTCATTTCTTTTGGAGAGGAGACAGCCACGGTAATAATAATAAACCTCAACAGAGGTGATACCAAAAAAGTACCAGGTACCATTTTCCCCAATGGAAAACAAAAAAAGGAATAAGAGGCGAGGCGAGTCGGTACCATGTGATGGAAAGGGGCAAAAGACATGCCGTTACAAGCTTAAAGATGAATTCTAACTAATAAAAAAAATGACCAAAGTTTAAGCCATGACATGATGATATGGAGGACCAGAGGGCAAATATTGTCCCAAAAACCCCCAGATTCATTTCAATTTTAGAATACATCATTTATACCTGAATGACTACTTTTTTAAAGGTCCAGTGTGTAATATTTCTGAGGATCTATTGACAGAAATGTAATTTAATATCCATGACTATGTTTTCCAGTGGTGTATAAAGACCTTACATAATGGACAGTTATTTTATCTACATAACCGCGGGCACCCCCTTCCATGGAGGTCGCTGTATTTTGTCGTCATGTTTCTACCATAGCCGACAACGGACAAACAGCACTACAGAGCGTGTTTCGTCACCGTGTTCTTCTTCTTGTATAATTCCGGCAGTGTCGACGCCCATCACTACATTAAATGCGTCCGCAGAAGAAGAAGAGGAAATAATAACAATAATAAACAGTCTCTGAGTAGTCTTCTGGTTTATTAGAAGTAACAAGAGAAGTGAAATTTGGACAAATGAACAAGCATACGTGTTATTTAGCACGAGAGCAGACAGCCTAATTTCATGTCGCCTACTTATTCTCCAGCCTGTGGGTTGGCTTTGCCGGTTACGTTAGCGAGACAATCAGCTGATCAGTAAATAAAACCGTAACGTTAGCTTAGAGCATGGAAGCATCAGCCAGCTGAACTTTTACTGCCCTGGTAGAAAAATCACGTAAGGTTACTTGCATTGGTTTATTCTCCAGCGCTGGCTTTGGCTTGTGGTGTAAAATATGTAGTTTCATTAATTTCATGTAGTGACTCTCTCTCCAGAGCTCTGTTTTGGTTTTGTCAGTTACGTTCTTGATACAATCAGCTGATCACTAATTGGCAATGAAACGGTAGCTTACAGCTGTCTAGTTTAGACAGCTAAACTTTTACTGCACTGGTAGAAAAAATATGTAGTTGGATTGTAATTTAATGTAGTTCTTCTCCAGCCTCTGTTATGGCTTTGTTACGTGGACAGAAATGTGTCCTTACCTTCCTGAGAAAGATGATAAATATTATTGGCAATAAAACAGCAGGGAAGCTCAGATCAGCAGCTAAACTTCACATTTTACTGCCCTGGTGGAAAACATGTATTTCTTTTTACTGCTAATGGTGATATAAAACAAGACCGTGTGTCTATCAAGTGACCAATAATGAATACTTTCAGAATTTGCATTATATTGTTATTGGATATTGCTTCCCACTGTGCACACAAATGTGTAATTTGTTCTTTCACATGCTAAATGCCCATTAAAAAACGTTGCACCGTTTTACCACAAGCTGAAATTATGGCTGTCAGTGCTACTTTGTGTTTCTATTGCATTATAAAAAAATAAAAAAGACATGTTGGTATGTTTTGCAGATTGCTTATCTAATCAAGCAAAGCCAGAGGAGCCTTGATCCTCACCTGACTATGCCTTTGTAAACTTCATGTATTATGTAGTTTTAATGGACTGTGGTGCAGAAACAGTGAGGCTTACATCGTCCCGTTATCTGTCAGTGGTCATACTTGATGCACTAGATGTGATAGTGTTTGAGATGTTCTTCATTTTCTTTGGTTTGTTAGTCCAGATGAGCCAACCCTCCCAAGTTGTAAAATACTGTATTACAGGCGTATGAGTTGGGATGGGGATCATTCATTTTTATTGATACCCTTATTGAGACTGCTTAACGATCCGATTCTTTATCGATACTTTACTATTATTTAGTGATGGTTATTTGGTAAGACCAGACCCAACGGGCATGAGGTAGGCCTGCAGGTTATGAGGAAAATATTCCTTATACCTTACAGACAGGTGTATTGATAAAGTATTGTCTTTTTACTTGCGAAGGTTTTATTGCACGTACTTACAGTAACGAGCGTAGCTGTCATCAACTAACGTTACAGTAGTTTGGAGCTAACTTCACCCTCACCGTATTCCACTGCGACAGCGCAGCCTCTCGCTCTGCTGCCACTCTGTGCGTGTGTGTGTGTGTAGCAGCCGACAGAGAGCAGGCAGAGACTGCAGTCTGATGATTTTGCGTTGCAAAATAAAACCGAATTGATGCTCGAGACATAACTTTACATCATAGGACCCGCAAGTCTCGATAGCAGTATTGATAAGCTCGAACCTTATTGATTTTCGGGTTTTGAGAAATTTTGGAACCGGGTGCTTTTGAAACTGGGTCTCGATCCCCATCCCTAAGTATGAGACATCATGTAGCACTTCATTTCTTGATGTGGCCGTTGTTTATTAAAGAAAAGGAACAATAATATTCAAAAAAATATTTGGTTTTACTGAATAATTAAGTAAATATAATTTCTTAATATATCTAGCTAAAGAAACCTGATTTCTTGACTGGTAACTCTCTATCTCATAGATTCAATTCAATTCAATTTTATTTATATTGTGCCAAATCACACAATCTCACAGTGCTTTTCATAAAAGAGCAGGTCTAGACCGTACCCTGTGATGTTATTTACAGAAGCCCAACAATTCCCACCAAGAGCAGCACTAGGCAACAGAGGCAAGGAAAAACTTCCTTTTAAGAGGCAGAAACCTCGAGCAGAACCATGGCTCAGGGTGGGCGGCCATCTGCCTCGACCGGTTGGGGGTGAGAGAGAGAGAGAGAGAGAGAGAGGGCGAGAGAGGGCAAGAGAGGGAGCGAGCGAGAGAGGGAGCGAGCAAGAGGGGGCGGGAGAGGAACAGAGAGAAAGAGAGAGGGATGGAAGGGGATAGAGAGGCAGATGACACCTTTGTCCTGTCTCAGGCCCCGTAGCTAAACTACTGGCTTGGATAAGGGAGGGGGGGTGCAATTCGCAACTCTCACCACTATATGTCACTAAAACTTACACACTGAACCTTTAATTGTTGTTCCAACACAGACATGTGAGATGGGGTTAATATGTGACCACCAACAATGTCTTTAATTTTCCTACACTCCTCAGGTCCACTTTTTCTACCCATCAGTACAAGCCCCTGTGAGTGAAAAGAACTGTAACATTATTACAAGCACTCCTATAGCACTACTCACCGGGCCCTGTGTGTCAAAGAACTTGCCAATGCTGTTTCTCAGCTTGTTGAACAGCATCGGGTAGAGGGCAGGGCTAAGCTCCAGACCCAGCAGGTCCTTTACGTTGGTGCGAACGTGGAGGCCGACCCTGTCATGGCCACATACCAGCAGGGCCAGCAGCCGGTCCAGAAAGCGGCTGACGGGCGTCTCGCTGGAGGCCGATGAGGAGCAAGAAGAGGCAGAGGCCACGGGGTTGGACACATCGCAGGGGCCCATGGAGATCATGGAGTGTTTGCGCTCGCTCATGGGGCCCATAGGTGGGCTATAGGTGGCTGGCCCAGGGGTGCTGCGCTGTTGGAGACATACACCGCCCAGAGCACACAGGAAGCCCGTCATGTTGATCCACTCCTGCTGTGGGGGGACACAGACACTGAGCGGCAGGAACACAACACCAGAGAATCCTCAATGCACAGGTTCACAAGACCAATTCAAAAATGTAGTCAAACGTATCCGAACTGTTGCCCATGTGAGAGTTCACTTTTGTTCTTCAGCCACATGGTTTAATCATCACAGAATGATTTTACAGCAGTCACTCAGAAGGCTTTGGCTGAGAAAATCTACAGCAACATAAAAACATCAGACATAAAGTCATAGTCGTAGTATCACTATAGGCTGCAGATTTTTACTGCATTTACCAGATATATGAACACACTCCCAAAGAGGTGAAGACAGGTCTCTGAACTGCCTCAACTAGAGCAGGGGTCCCCAAACCCCGGGTCATTTGGTACCGGGCTGCACAGAAAGAATAAATAACTTACATTATTTTTGTTTTTTGTTTTATTTATTATCTGAGTCTGAACGATGTTTTATTTTGAAAAATGACCGGACCCTTTTTACACATGGCAAGACGCTTGTCTCGGTCACGTGATACGTTACCGCTAAAAATAAACCCACAAGCTAGCAAAATGAGTAAAAAACAAACGTCTCTGGAAAGTTTCTTTGCGTAGGGGAAACGGCCCAATGAGGAGACAGAAGAAGAGCCTATGACTTCCAAGAAAAAGAAAGCTGCATTTAACAGACAGTCCTACTTGAAAAAATGGATTTATCGCAACAGGTGATATACACGCACCAAGCCCGCTCTGCATAATATGTGGTAACTAGCTCTCTAATGAGGCAATGAAGCCTTCAAAACTGCTTCGCCACTTGGAGACCAAGCACCCCGCATTAAAAGACAAGCCTTTTGAGTATTTTGAAAGAAAAAAGTGTGAACAGAACAGAAGCAATTACTGAGGGCCACCACATCAGTGCTGGTGGCAGCACATTTCAGTGACAGGAATGGGTCGCAAAACTCGCTTACTTATGCGACATATTCAACCTGCTCAATGAACTCAATCTGTCACTTCTGGGGAAAATGACAACAGCAGGCAGATAAAGTTGCTACATTTAAAGCCAAACTGGATTTGTGGGGATGGCGCGTGAACAGAGGTATATTTGACATGTTTCCAACATTGGTGGGCATTTTGGAAGAGACTGAGCCTGAGCCTTCGTTCTCCTGGCTGGTGCACGATCACCTGTCTTCGTTTTTAAAAGAGTTCGAGCGCTACTTCCCAACCACAAAATACCCACAAACTGCCAAGGAATGGATTCGCAACCCATTTGTCAACACACCAGGTGAATCCAGCATGTCGGTGCAAGAAGAAGATTGCTGGAGATCGCAAATGACGGCGGGCTTAAAAGTATGTTCGAGACAACAACTCTGCCGGTGTTCTTGATTAAAGTCATGGCAGAATACTCTGAGATCGCCACAACAGCACAGAAAACCTGTTGCCATTTCCGACATCCAATCTGTGTGAAGCGGGGCTTTCTGCAGTGACAGCAACCAAAACAAAATTACGGAGTAGACTGGACATAAGCAACACACTTCGGGTGTCATTGTCTCCCATTAGCCCTAGATGGTACCGTCTTGTTACAGAGAAACAGGCTCAGAACTCCCACTGATTCAGCGTTATGGTGAGTTGTATTTTGCATGCACTTTATATTTGTTTTTGTGGTGTATCTTATTTTGAAGCCATGTGTAAATGTTACCATAGTGACCAGAGAGTGTTAGGGGGCAGAGAGGTTTTTACTCATGTTATGGTGTTGGCACGATGTTACGAGGATGCTGCTAATTGCTAAAGTTGCGAGTAGGCCTACACATTGGATTCACGCTTATTATTATTATATTTAAAAATACCCCAGTTTTTATGTCAGTCGTATCATTTTATTTTGTTGTATTTATCTGCCACACCTTAAAGGCTGGTCCGTGAAAATATTGTCTGATATTAAATCGGTCTGTGGCGGAAAAAAGGTTGGGGACCGCTGAACTAGAGGACCCCAGGTCAAAAAGTCTTAATATGGGCTCTAGCCCTTATTAGTTATTATAGTCCTCTGGGCTTTGCTTGGCTGTTAACTTTCCAGCCTTATATGATGGCACCCCCATCTGGCCAGTTGAGGTAATTTCTTTGAACACAGAGCAAGTTTCAGCTAAAATCAGACCAGTGCCATCTGAGCTATCACATTTGATCACAACTCCATCACTTAAAGGTACACAAGCCTACCTGTCCATCATCTGCCTTGTTTTTGGGGAAGTTGAGAATCTGTTTGGTGGCCTGGTCCCACTTAGCATATGTGTCCTCCCAAGCCTGAAGGTAGAACCAACAGACAAGTCCATGGGTTTGAATTCGACGTTTGGTTCACTTGCTGTGAGGTTTTTCACAGAAATAAAGATTTTTTTCCAGGAAACGTTTCCAGTTCCATGTCATTTAGAGAATCAGACACTGTGCTAACTCATTTCTATAACAAATATGATTTATTTTCTTCATTTTGTTTGATCAATTAAAAAGATTTATTTTAATATCATGTGTGTAACTCAGATGCAATCTCAATTAACAGTGATCAATGACGGTGAATAATTTAAAGAAAGTATAACACCTCCTGCATTATGAACTGAATTTCACCTCAATGTTGCCTGGTGTGGGATGCTCTACCCTCCTCAGCAGTGCCATCACCCTCTTCTGCAAGGTGGACCTCCCTGTGGAAATGAGAGACAAACTGTTAGTGGATAAACAGTTAAATAAAGTCCTTCTAGGCAAGTCCTGCCATTCGGCCGCCATCTTGGCAACGCCTCCATGCAGCCATTTCGGACTAACAAGACCAGGCCCCTGTCTGAATGAATGGGGAGAGAGCCAGAACTGCACTTTCTCTGCTCACCGGGACATAAAAACTACATGAATAGAATCAGCATTAAAATCTGATAAAAATCGCTGAAAGAGTTTGACAACTTTACCCCAAAATAAGGTTTGAAAACGTTTTTTCCCCGACCGATTATACTTCTACTACGCATGCATCACCTCTTACACAAATGCGTAAGTAAAACAGACCCTTATGTCAGTGGCACCACACGATTGGCTGAAATACGTTTCCCACTTTGGCTGTTAAAAGCAGACGAATGGCTTTCTAGCGGGAGGGGAGGGATAACTGCCATCTTTGCAGTTACGGGCTTTCCCCATAGAGTTGTTTTGAGGATGTGAGTTGCGTGTCTCCTCTAAAACGTCTCTGGTATTACTGAGCTCTCCAACCTGGTCTTCTCAACCACTGAGAATGCACCTTAGTAAAAAGCAGTTTTCCCAGTTGGCAAGTCCAGGGGCTAGGGCTCATTTTACCTGTAGGCATCCCGTTCTATTTTGGTTCCCTGCCTCTGTCGTCTGTCAACAGAAACTGTATGACCCTTTTAGGCATGAGAGTTTTATGTCCTTCCAACAATTACAGACAGAGATTTTAACTTCTTTTGGTATCTGCAGGACGTTTTATCTATCTTTGGGGTCTGCACTACAGCTTGACAGAAAAATTATTAAACACTAACCCAGTGCAAATGTTTGTAGTAGACAATTCATGTAGCTAATCTCCTTCCTTAGATCACATCGCGCTGCAGGGGGAAGAAGAAGCAAGCTCACAAATATTAGGAATGTTATGGTAAATGGACTGCATTTATACTGTTTTCTGGTCTACTAAACACTCAAAGTGCTTAACCCATTCACACACATCAAACTGTGATGGCATAGGCTGCGCCATGCAAGGTGCCATCAACCTTCCATTATGACATGGTTCTTCCTCCTGAACCATGTCATAACGGCTGTTAACAACTAGTTTGGTAAACTCCTCATCAACACGCATCAAGCATGCTCTACTACAGTTTAAAGGACGTCACAGGCTTCATTTCCAGGAGTAGATGAGAAGCAGATGCAGGCGAGAGCCAGGTGTTTTGGTGGTGCCCACGCCTGGAGTACTCAATTCTAAACAGCATCTCTAACGTATGTTGCGCAGTTACGGATCCTAACCCTCTGAGGGCACTTGAAGATCACAGCTCACCAAGTTGAGGCTGTGATCTCCTTAGATGGAGAAGACCACACCCCTGACTAGAGAACTAGAGAAGATAATGGCACCACTCAGAGCTCAACTGGAAAGATCTGGCAACACAAATCTCCATTGACAAAAGTATATTCTCACCCCTCTATTATTGCATTGTTCTTTCTTCTCATCTAACCAGCTTTGATATTTCTTAATGTAAGAAGGAAGGAATGTAAGGAATGTTAATGAGGTTGATTTATTTTATGAAAATGCAGGAAAAATAACTGAATAATTAAACAATGTACCATATGTCAGAACGCTGAGCTAAGTTTTAGTATTCAAGCTGAGAAACTTCATCAGCTCAGTTGAAGAGGGTGACACTAGCAGTACTGACCTGTTCCCATCATGTTACTGACAGAGGCCAGTTCACTGAAGGTGGGGTAGTTGGGCAGAATGGTCTGGACAGGAACCTCATCAGCGGCGCTGCGGATGTCAGCCTCCTCACAGAGGTGGCGGAAACATGACATGGCCACCAGCACCGCCTCGGTGTCTGGACTCCACAGGAACATGTAGAGACACACCTCAAGCTTTGTCTGTGCCTGCCGGCAGATGGGGATCCCGCCGCCCACAGTGGCACACTCCTGGAACCATCAAGTCAGTTTATGGTAAACCTCTCTGAGCATTCACACAACCAAAAATTGGATTCTTAGCCAACGAAAGAGACTCAGCAGCAGCTCAGTGTGCAGCTGGCCTGCGCCATTTCCACTGAAAAAATGATGCATCCCTTTGGGCCGGTTGTTGGCTTGTCTGCCTTTTAGCTGACCAACGAAGTAGCCTGTTGCTGCAGTTAAGGAACTGGACTGTACCTTGTTCTTGAGCAGAAACTTGTTCCTGCAGATGAGGATCTCCCGCAGCCATTTCAGAACTTCTGTCCCATTAACCATTTGCTGACCAATCAGTTTGCGGCAGATAAGGAAGATCACCTGTGAACTGAAGAATGAAGCAAAAAAAAGAGACAAGAGAGAAGTCATTACAGAACAGCAATAGGCAGGGCAGGGCAGGGCAGCACAGGGCAGGGCGGGGCAGGACAGGGCAGGGAGGGCAGCACAGGGCAGGGCAGGGCAGCACAGGGCAGGGCAGGGCAGGGCAGGGCAGGGCAGGGCAGGGCAGGGCAGGGCAGGGCAGGGCAGGGCAGCACAGGGCAGGGCAGGGCAGGGCAGAACAGGGCAGCATAGGGCAGGGCACCATAGGGCAGGGCACCAAAAGGCAGCAAAAGGTAGCGCAGGGCAGGGCGAGGCAGCAAAAGGCAGCGCAGCGCAGCGCAGGGCACCAAAAGGTAGCGCAGCACAGGGCAGGGCAGGGCAGGGCAGCATAGGGCAGGGCACCAAAAGGCACCAAAAGGCAGCAAAAGGCAGCGCAGGGCAGGGCAGGGCAGCAGAAGGCAGCGCAGGGCAGGGCAGCACAGGCCAGGGCAGCACAGGGCAGGACAGGGCAGCACAGGGCAGCACAGGGCAGGGCACCAAAAGGCAGCGCAGGGCAGGGCGGGGCGAGGCGGGGCAGCACAGGGCGGCACAGGGCGGGGCGGGGCAGCACAGGGCAGGGCGGGGCGGGGCAGCACAGGGCAGGGCGGGGCGGGGCAGGACAGGGCAGCACAGGGCAGGGCGGGGCAGGACAAGGCAGCACAGGGCAGGGCAGGAAATCCTTTCTTAATTGAATTTACGGAACAATTGTGATGTATACCCATTACACTGGTAAAAAATCGTATCACCTAACCCTAGTCTGAAGAAGCTGCAAAGCTACAAATCATGGTTGAGTCACATCAGACTACTGAGGCTCCATAGCCATGACTGTGGATTAGAGGCAGGCATTTGATGAGAAGATTGTTGAGTACCTGATGTCCCAGAACGTCTCTATGGGGGCATCAGGATTCCACAGCTCTATGGTCTCTGGCTGGTGCAGAACTAACAGAGCCTGGAAACAGACAGGAGAGTTAGAGAAAGACGAAAAAACAACAAAAATCAAACACCTTAAATTACTTTTTAGACTTTTTTAGACTACTAACTGCATTCAACGTAGGATATTCACATCTAGTTAATCTCTGTACCAGCACTTAATATCCAAAGCTACGAGAGTTTCTCAACCACCAGCTGGCTCCAAATCATCCCGTCTATGTTACAGTGAGCTGCTGCTGAATGCATGTAATACTATGTGACTGTCTACAACGAGGACCTGCAACTTTGAGATTTCATTTAACTGTCCACTCTGGTTTAATCATTTTTTTAATGAAGCAGCTAGCAGATATATTTAGCATACGTTAAACGTTTAACAGCTCATTAACGTTAGTGCTCCTACACTGATAAACACGGCATTAGCTGTGTAGCTAATTTAGCAACGGGCAGAGTTAGCTGCTGTAACGTTACGTGATATTAGAGGACATTTAGAAGTAATGAACTAGGAAGAAAAGAGGACCATTCGCTAGAACAGCCACACTGTTTCAGAAATAAATCTACAATCATGTCTGTTAGCTGCGTAGCCTCCAACACCCAACTAACTTAACATTAAACATGATGCTGTGAGCTGGAAGGAAGCCGGGAGAGGGCAGTGAAAAACGGGAGGGTTAGCAATTCATGAATGTTTTCAGGAGAGGAGAAGTGATGGCTCTGTTTTTATTATAATTATTTAAGTCATGTAATTAACGTGACAAAGGGCTGACTCACTGCTAACACAGCCACTCTGCATGTTTCTGTTCTGTTCAGCTGATTGTTTTCTTCTGTGGTTTTTGTGGTGAGGCAGTGTTGTTAACGGAGCAGCTGCAGAGCTCCCTCTGGTGGGCAAACTATGCAACCCTCATTACATGACTGAAGGATCTGTCTCTCTGTTTCTTTATCAAGTGACAATGTGTCATGTTTGGGGAAAGTTGATAACTACAAAATAGTCAGAATTCTACAGATTGTAGCCTTGTCCTCCTCCCCCTATGCCATAAACATAAGAAGTGTTAGTGAAAGAGTAGGTTGGTCTCTGACCTCCATGGCTTCTTGTGAGAGCTGAGTGGTGTTGGTTAGAGGCACTAACTGCACCAGGCCAGTGATGAGCTCTGCTGTACTACTCTGCATATCTGGAGCTTGCTTCACTGGGTTCTAACACACAACAACACACACACAAAAACTGTTCAGGAGCAAGTTTACATTTTTGTCATTGAAGAAATATACAATACAGCTGACATGAATGAACAAAACACATCTAAAGCATATAGGTGCATTAAAAATGGTGTGGTCGAAAAACCGGTCAATGTAGAAAGTTCTTATAATTAAACTAATAATAATAAGTGTCATTCTGACATAAACGTCGTGGCAGACTCACGTGCAACATCAGTTTGGGGTCAGCGTGGATGAGTTTGACCAGAGCGAGAAGGAGGCACTTGTAACTTCGAGTGTCCAGTTCTGTGGCTTTCTCTTTGAACTTAAGGCTGGTGGTCATCTTCCCTTTGAATGTCAGACTCTGTGGGAGGGCAGGAGACAACAGGGAGGACTCTGATTAGGTTCAGGCAGATTGCTTTCAAATTACATTAGTGCATACAGAGAATATGTTGATTGGGACTGGAATCCAGTTATTTTCTAATGTGTTTCAGGACTCAAGATACTGACTGATAAATAAAGACAATGTTCCACTGATATTTATTCTACAGTTTTATCCGTGTCAACAAATCTCTATCCCATGTGCAGAGCTAAAGCAGCACAGGAAGGATCCTTTCCTGTTCCTCCTCGCCACAGAGCTCCATTGTTGTCCAATTGTTATATTACTACATAACTGAAGTACTTAAAAGGACAACTGGAACTTTCATATTAAAAAATTATAATAAACACACGTTATTTCCTACTTTCCTACTATAGATAAACTTTTAAATAACTACTGAGGATCTTGGAAGGGTGGTCCAGAGTCTGACAACTGTTTTTTGAAATTGTTTTGAACTGTTTATCTAAGGATACTTCAAGCATTGGTCTGATACTTCAGCATTCAAGCAAGTACAATTTGGTATTTTTCTTCACTCAATTTTTCAATTGTTAAACCACTTTAAAGAAGCCCACTCAGAAGACCCATCTATTATCAGTAGCTAAAGACTAGCAACCAACAAAGTACATGAGGGGTGACCCTGAATAGTCAAAGATCTGAAGGTGATACTTTTTATAAAACAAGGATCATGCCATTTTGGCTATTTGGGGGTGCTTAATATCTGATTTTACATACAACTACTGTTTTTCTCCCACTAAGTTAATATTCAGCCTATTATGATATAAATATCAACATATAATGTAGGGCTGAAGGATTGAGGAAGCATGAACTTTGCATGCTACGCTGTAGCCTCAAGCCTGACAGAACCTGACGCTGCGGAAACTTTAGTGTCAAACGAAATGAACAACAGTGTTGGCGGAGAATTACTAAGCTTGTCTAGTAGACGCGAGAGGCATCACTTGCTTTTATTTTGGGCAACCTTTGTACAGAAACAGTATTTCTTATTTGCTTGCTAGGATACAGAGAGAGATGTTGAGAGATGGAGATTTGAGTTGATTTAGATTTGATGTGGAGATTTGAACTTAGATAAGAACTCATTATTTGGTGGTTGGGCAGTGGGTTACAAAAATTGCAATTAGATTATTTAAAGTGTGTGAATAAATAAATAAATTGTTATCTTTAAGGAAGGGGGGGGGGGTGGAGTCAGTGTCCATGTGAGGTAGAAGAGGGAGAGAGACAGAGCACCAGCTGCTGTGAGTTGTGTGTGTTCTTCGCAGGATGTTGGAAGCAGTTATCACCATTGATGAACCTCACAAAGAATATTATTTCATTTTAAACAGTACTTGGAATACACCCGCGAGGACACACCTAGATCAGCCATTGTACAGATACAACCATGTTCAGGGTTACCATTAACAACCCAAGCTTTGATTTGCTTAAATCGCTGAACTCACCCTGCCTGGCGTCTATATGGGAGACGCCTTTAATTCCATTACCATGCTGGTAAATCTGAATGAACTACTTTGGTGCTCATTGTTTCTGTAAAGTGATCTAAAAGATTGTGGCGAATCTAACCGATCTAATTATGTGTGTCATGTCCATACTGGCAAAAGTTTAAAGATTTATATTGGTATGCATGATCTAAGCAGTTAACGACTAGCTCAAGCAGGTGACCCAGAGGTTTTATACATCCAAAGTTGTTTCATAAAAACCAGACCAGGCATCTAATTGGGATTAGGCTTTTAACTGAAATTTTACAGTATTAGTGATGGAAGAATAAACAGTGACAATGGTAGAGTTTCTATTTTAGTATTTTGTATTTGACGCTTTTGATACAACATTTAATAAGACATCCATGCGAAACAGTGCACATTGGCATTTGTAGGTGAGCAAACCCGTTCTTGAGACTGTTTTCATGTCTAGTCATTGATCCACTGTGGTGCTCCATGTTTACTACTCATTTTTGTAATCTCTCTAATAACACTCTCTAAAGTGTGTGTGTGTGTGTGTGTCTGTTTGTATTGCAATTATTTCAATAACCTTCACACGTGGCGGGTGTGTTGCTGCTGTTTGGCGCAATTTGGACAAGGGACATGTTCAGAATTAATAATTATACAACACAGCTCAAAGCGAAAGGCTCACATGGGCGGGGCTTATGCCGCTCCGCTCTGCAGCAGCGAGGGCTTGGTAGGCTCGTGGGGGCGGGGCTTATATGCTTCGATGTGGCAGTGAATTGTTGAAACAGAGTTATCGTCATAACACAGATTTGATATAGTTGTATGAGTGTAATGAAGTTCTAAGGAAGTGGTGAATGTCTAGCTGTACCTCCTCTATTGTTGTGTTGTTTCAGTGTTATTAATAATGTAGGTGAAACCACATGAACAAAAAGTTCAGGGAGGTGTCACATTGGCCCCAGTGAACAGGCATATTCCTATTAATATTCTTAAATATCGAGTTACACTGTTTTATTAGTTCGTTCCCTGTCAGTCTACAACCTTACACTGATGATTTGGCTTGTTTAATGTAGTTAAGTCACGCAACATGTTGCTGTCCTCTCACCGGTGTCATGCGTAGTGGAGCGTGGGTGCCAGCGCCTTGGATTACCCGGTTGAGGGTATCTGAGAACATTAAGCGAAGCTCTCCGGAGTGGCAGTACACTGCATCGATCTTAGGCCACCAGTCCAGATGGGACTGAAAGTAGACACAAAGAAAGAGATATGACAAGTGAAATAACACAGAAGACTATTCTAGCATCACTAATGTGTGAAGAAGCTCTGCAGACTTACATTGGTGATTATTCTGTGCAACGAGTTGACCAGGACAAAGTGAAAGGTGGAGGGGGAGGACGAGGCCAAACAGACCTTAAAGTGCTGGTTGTTGTGAGGATTGATGCGGAAACAAGAGACAAAGCAGTCCATCATGAGCTCCACATCAGCATTTTGACTGCCTGTCCCCCTCCAGAAGGGCTTGGCTGGGTTGAACAGCAGAGCCTGGTGGGACAGGGAGGGCCACAGGTCACTTCAGGTCATTCAAAAGCACATTTCCAGCAAGCTCTACTCCAGACTTGTCACAATAGCCTTTTAGAGAGGGTGGTCATTTAGCTGAATTATTGGGGCCAATTACAACTGGTACAAATACGTGGCCATTTATCAGAGGACAGTCATGTTAAATGAATTTATAAACAATCCAGGTTCCTATGGTAATATTTACAGCTTAGAACAACAACAGTCCCTGCTGCAGCATCCAGCAGTACGAGTGGTGAAAAATGGTTAGGATAGGGATGGGGGATAGAACCTTATGTTTCACTTTTAAGAAAGCAAAGCCAGCACGTGTTCAGATCTTTTATAGACTGGAAACATGAACATGTTGGATAATAAGAAACAAGAACTCTTGTCAAAGATTTGTTTGAGGTAATTTACTGTGTCATCAGTGTCTTCATCACATGCTGTAGTTTCTTCATCAGAGAACACAGGCCTGGTGATGTTTACGCTGTAAAATGTCCCGCTCAGCACATACTCTATCTTGGTAACAAAAAAATGTCTTTATGTTGTGTCCTTAGGTAAAGAAATGTATCAAATCCAATATAAATTCTATTTTAAATCTGTCGCCAAGCAGTGCATCACATCCACACGCTGCACACAGCGTTAGCCTCGAAAAGGCAACGAACATGTGATAACAATATATGAAACTATGCACTCGCATTTGCTTGACTGACGCTCTGAAAACAGCATCAATTTAAATGTAATTTGTCCACCTGTTCACCTTATTTATGAGAATAAATTGCACTGCATGCAAGTATTGTATGATTCAGAATTAAACTGTACAAAATATTTGAGGTGTTCTTTTGCAGAAACACATCTCTCTGTTTGTGTTTATTATCCTTAATCTGGATCTTTTTGTGCGCTGCAAGTGATCTTAGATTGTGTGTTTTTTGCGCACTTCAGGGAAAGTCAATCAAACGGGTGTTTGTTTATTCAGAAAGGCTTTAAGCCTGTAATACTCAGACGTAATATTTCGATTTATTTTACACAGTAGTAGGCCTCTTCATGTCAAACAGTTTCATCCTTCTGCCATGTGGGTCGCCGTTTCTCATTTCTCCTCTTTATTTCCATACGCATGGTTCAGAGTTTACTTACAGGACGCACATTCTCCCGTCAAGTTTGTTTTTTACAGATCACAACCTTTGCTTGGAAGCGGCATCCGCACGTTTCCAGCCCTGTTCTGTACGTACGCACTGTTTATAAATGAGACCCCTGGTCAGACCTTGAGATCCATGACGATGGACTGGACCAGAAGGAAAATGGTTGAGTGATCCTCCCAGTTGATATAGGTGGAGGCTTTGCACAGTTTGACACAAGCGATAGCAGCGCTTTCCATCAGCTGCTTACTGCCCTGGCCCGCTAATGCTTTCCGCAAACTGTCCAGAAACAGTTTCTGCAGACACAAAAGGACAAGAAAGCGTGTGAGTGATGGAGTCAGTCTCTGCTCTGTGTGCGTGTGTGTGTGTGTTCTTTCCTCACACCTTGTTGGCCTTGCTGTCTTCCACAGTGTCTTTGGAGATGGTGTGTGTGATCTCTGGACAGAGGATGAGGAGGATGATCTGCAGCGGCCACACAGCTGCCTTCCTCTTGGCGCTCTCTGCAAAGCTGTCCACCAGGTCAAACAACTTTTCTGCAGCTTCTGGACACATACACACACACAGTTAATGAGACAGCAAAGGTCACTGCGGAGTCACAGGCTGTAAGTAGGCCTGTCACCATAACTACTGGTTAAAAACAAATGCATCCCCCCCCCGTTATATATCAAACTCAATGTGCCTCTGGGCTCCGAACCTGGCCAAGTGCCAGGGAAAGCACCAAGAAGAGCAATAACGTTAGCTAAGCACCAAGCTAGAGAACTGGGACCCGCTTAGAACGTCAATCCATTGTATCGAGAAATTCGAATAATCTGATTACTAAAAATGCAAATTCTTTGCATCAATGCTTTCGCACAGACGATTCTTATTGTTGCACAACACACTTACACTGTAAACGAGTGAAGACAACGTGATTTGATGGTGTGGATTGCAAAGTGTAGGGAGAGAGAGAAAATAGCGAGGGACAAAGAAGAGACAGGCCAGAGAAGAAAAAGAAAGAAAGCAGAAAGCACCCGGTCTACGCATCCTTGGAGCGGACCCCAAACAAGGTAACGTTAGCATACATAAATCATGATTGCTAGCTAAGATACAGGCGAGCAAAGGTAAGGCACACTTCTTAGTTGTATGTGTATGATGTATAACCGTGTGTTTGTTGTTATTGTTCTCTGACTAGTTAGAGTGTGAGTTTGGGTTATAACATTACAGTAATCTGAGTTACACAGCTGATCCTTGTACCGGGGGCGCCAAGCAAAAGTATTTCCTATCCGATTACTCAAATCAATTAAATAATCTGTAGAATACTCGATTATTAAAATAATGGATGGCTGCAGCCCTAATTCATTACTGAGAGACAGATAATCATGGTCTTGTCTAGTCCCTCTCATTCTCTCATCAAAGTTGTTAACACTGACACTGGCTTTGACACGAGAGTGAGTGGGGTTCTTTCTTAATTTGCTGTGCCCTACGCACGTGCGTTGTGAGCATATAGGACAGTCCAGCTCTGTATGTGTACAGTCCAGAGAAACTCTGCTTTTAATGTTGGCGTAGATCCAAAAAGACTTTTGTGATGCTCCTGATGTGAATACAGCGTACACAGCACAGTTTGGATTATTGGTTATTGGTTCCATGTTGTTACAGCCTGATCAAAATGTTATACATAAAAACATTAAATCAATTTTCTTAAGACATTTTAAGACCTACAATTCACATTATTTAGATTTTAGACTTTTTCAAGGACCCGTGGAAACGCTGCTGGAAATTTGCTTAACAAAAATAGGTCAACCCTGTCCCTGACAAACATGTCACTCATGCTTCTCATAGATGCATGAGCCATGTTAGCCAGCTGTAGCCCATCAGTACAGGCTGAAAGGTAAGCATCGCTGCAGCTCAGCAGGCCACAGTGCAATGGTGGATTGAGTCTTTTGAGTGTTGATTTCACACTACCTTGTTACCTAGTTGGTAAGACGCAGTGCTGGAAAGTACACAACGTCCCCATCTTTACTCTGTGTAGCAACGAGCGGATCATACTCGTGAATGTTATACATTAACAGGGCAATACTTCTAAAGATGAAATATGTTTTCTGACTGGAGTTCAATCCACTGAAATAATGGTTCGGAATCAGAGCTAAGCTGTAGCATGGATCTCACAGCTAGCTTGATAAAGGAGTGAATCTGTGGTTTAGTCGAGAATGTAACCAAGTACTGTACTTCATTAAGCATTTTCTGCTACTTCCACAACTACACTTCAGAGGGAATTCTGTACTTTTAACTCCACTACATTTCTTATTTCACAGCTATAGTTCCTAGTTACTTTTCAGATCAGTAAATGATTTGACCAGTTAAAATGTACTCTACATCAAAAAAGTGCCCAGTTTAAATAAAAGATTTTACTTAATATTCTTTTGTAAAGTAGGAGCCTACTGATTACCTTTGCATAGTTCTATTGGTGAACAATCCACAAAGAAAAGAAAATCGATTTTCATTCAGCTCAAAGGTTCACTTTGCAGGTCAGTCATATCTGAATTTGGGTTGGGGTCTAGATAATTATTATTATTGATGTCTAGCTTGGTTTAGTTGCTTTTTACAGTTTGTATCTGCAGAGCACTTAAAAACAAACAAAATGTCAATTCAAATCATGAGCAGAATGATAAACTGAATATGTCTACACGATTTATCAAATCACAACTGACCCTTCGCTTAGCAATGGCCTCCTTAGTTACTGTTAAGTCGGACCTGTTGGATTTATCACGCCACTGTTACTGTGTACAACTACACTCCCTGAAGCAATATCGCCAAAGTTTAACTATTTTGAACTGTGATGAGCACACCAAGCGGTGTACTGCACTTTGCTCGACGAAGCAACAAACCACCTAACTTGCTGCGCAAGCCATTGAAAATAATGGCTTTCATAGCGAAGCAGTGTTTATATGTATACACACACATATACATACAGTCATATGCAAAAGTTTAGGCACCCCTGAATATTTCCATGATTTTCATTTATAAATAATTGGGTGTTTGGATCAGCAATTTCATTTTGAGCTATCAAATAACTAAAATACAGTAATATTTCAGTACTGAAAATGTGCAATATGCATCAAAACAAAATTAGACAGGTGCATAAATGTGGGCACCCTTTTCATTTTGTTGATTTGAATACCTGTAACTACCTAGCACTGATTAATTGGAACACACAGTTGGTTTGGTGTGCTCATTAAGCCTTGAACTTCATAGACAGGTGCATCCAATCATGAGAAAAGATATTTAAGGTGGCCAATTGCAAGTTGTTGTTCTCTTTGACATGGGGGCCTCAAAACTATTCTCAAATGACCTGAAAACAAAGATTGTTCAACATTATAGTTTAGGGGAAGGCTAGAAAAAGAGATTTAAGCTGTCAGTGTCCACTGTGAGGAACATAGTGAGGAAATGGAAGACCACAGGCACAGTTCTTGTTAAGGCCAGAAGTGGCAGGCCAAGTAAAATAGAGAGGCAAAGGCGAAGAATGGTGAGAACGGTCAAGAAAAGCCCACAGACCACCTCCAAAGACCTACAAAATCATCTTGCTGCAGATGGTGCCAGCTTCATTTTGGAATAAGGTGCTGTGGACTGATGAAACAAAGATGGAGTTATTTGGTCATAACAAGGGGCGTTATGCATGGTGGCAAAAGAACGCAGCCTTCCAAGACAAACACTTGCTACCCACAGTAACATTTGGTGGAGGTTCCATCATGCTGTGGGGCTGTGGGATTTAGGGGCCTAAACTTTTGCATACAACTGTATATACTAGGGGTGTGATGAGATACTTAACCCAGGAGACAAGATGAGATTGGGTTCACAACATCGAGACAGGACAAACACTATTTTTAAGAAATCTTTAATGCTGAATTATATGAATATTTTTAGTATTGAACACTTTATTTCCTGCATTCTGATTAGATTTTCTGCACCAGCTTATGTGATTTTTTTTTTTATTTATATATATATATATATATATATATAAGCTGGTATAAAGGTCAGTGCAGCGCAGTATCTCACTGGAAACAAATGGAACATGTAAAATAAACTACATTCCTGACATCAAAATACTGAGTAAAGTTAGAATGAAAATCAGTCCCTCTCAGTCCTTCCTCCTCCTCCTCCTCCTCCTCCCTCTGCTGCTGCTTTAGATAGGAGCTGGTTTCTCTCAACAAGCAGCTGAGTTCACAAGGAGTTGCTAAATTTTAAGGTGTGTAGCATCTCAGCTAAACAGGCTACAGAGAGATATAGCTTGTTTATAACTAGCTATTAGCCGAGCTAGCACATGTGCTTGTGAAAAACCAAAACACAGCTGCGTTGGATGACAAAGAGCAGACTAAAATCTTTCTTTGTACTCGTTCCTGCTTGTTGTACTGATGCAGTAGCAGCCTTTTATTAATGCTGCTGGTTTTCCTGCACTTACTTACAGTAACGGCCATAGTTCTGGTCAACTGGTGTATCTACACTGATCTGCTCGGCTCACTTCGCTCAGCGTGTGTGTGTGTATGGGGAGCTTTGCTGAGAGAGGAGGGGCGGGGATGTAGCGTGATGGTTCGCTCATTCTATTGGCTACTTCCGCACAATAGTCAGTGTTGATGGGCTAGGTGATGAACTGAACTGAAGTGATGAACTAGGGAGAAATGACAGGACCATTCACTAGAACTGCTGCGCTGTTTCAGAAATAAATCTACAATCAAGTTTGTCAGCAGCGTAGCCTCCACCACTCGCCTACTGTAACATTAAACATACTGCTGTGACCCAGGAGGAAACCGGGAGAGGGCAATGAAAAACGGAAGCGTTAAGATGTCATGAATGTTTTCAGGAGAGGAGAAGGGACGAGGGCTATTTTTATTATTATTTAAGTCATGTATTTCACATGATGAATGATCAACTCACTGTGAACACGGATTATCTCCTGCTTAACTCCAGTCAGCTGATTGTTTTGTTTTGCATTTGTGTTTGTTTTGAACAGGGGAGTTGCAGAGCGCCCTCTGGTGGGTGAACTATGCAACGCTTATGACAAAAGTGAAGGATGTGTCTCTCAGTTTCTTTTTAAATTGTCATTAATCGTCTCTTTTAAATGCATATACCAATTTATCTGCAATAAGATCATAACTGCACACCAATAAATCGGTCAGACTCTAGTATATGATAAAATGCTTGTTAATAAACTCTGTGTTACTTGAACATGTTTCAATGTGCTTTTGCATTTTCTTTGATAATAAAGCAAGCAGACTCATGATACCATTTGTTACCATTATATCCCAATCTCAACCCAACCCTAAAACTGAATCTCTGCTTAAAGACCCCAATCAAATCTAATTTAGACATATTCATTGTATATATTGTGGGGGTGTCCCCGACTAAGGATTTACACGGTCAAATCATAATTGTCAAGTCTTGCCTATAGTCGACTGATAGTTGAATCTGTATGTGTGTGTTGGAGTGGGCAGGGGGTTAATCTTGAGAAGCTGCAGAGCTGCATTCTCTATTCATTAATCACTGTAACTTACACTGTACAATTCCAGCTAAACTGAGGCTTTTTGTTGACCCTTTTCTATATGCTCTGCTTGCCTGGCATTCACCGGTCTTGTGCAGAGTTGTGCATGTCCGCCAACTCGCCGACAATCATGTGCACCTCGCCGTTACTCACCGATCTCTTCCAAGTACTGTTATTCTATTATATTGTAAAACAATATTCTTCATGTGGTTCATCAACAGTGATAAATGATCCAAATGTCCCGCAAAGTTCAGCACAACACCGGCGTTGCTGTTGCTCTGTCTCTCTCCGCCTTCTACAACATCCACACGCTATGCCTACACATGCGCACCGACGCCCACGATTTTAAGGGTTAGGGTTCCAATTTTGGAATTATTCATGCACTTTAAAATTATTTATTAAAAGCTCCTGTCGTTTCACATTGTTATTTATAGCATTATATGTTCATATATATTTCATAATAGGCTGTATATTAACTCATTAAGAGAAAACCGGTAATTGTTCGTAAAATCAGACATTGAGCACCCCCATATAGCCAAAATGGTATGATCCCAATTTCATAACAGCAGAGACGTTTTAGAGGAGACACGCCACTCAGTCACATCCTCAATACAAGTCTATGGGGAAAGCCCGTAACACCAAAGATGGCGGTTATCCCTCCCTTCCCGCTAGAAAGCCAATCGTCTGCTTTTAACAGCCAAAGCGGGAAACATATTTTAGGCAATTGTGTGGTTCCACTGACATAAGGGTCTGTTTTACTTCTATTGCACATGTGTGGAAGAAGTGACGCATGCGCAGTAGAAGTATAACTGGTGGGGAAAAATTCTAAGCATGACTTGCCTAGAAGGACTTTGATAAGGGCTCTGTGAAGATTCGACTGTGAGATTCGGAGTTGAATCAGGCTCCTCTTATCGAATCTTCGACTATTTGGTGTCAACCCTAATATATTGTGTCTATTTTATTATAGTTTTTACTAAATTCCCTTGTGCTGCTGCCTCAAATTGAATTTCCCCCATCAGTAAAAGGTACATCTTATCTTAATACTGTGAATCCATGCATACCTGCCATATCTGCCTGTGGTCGCTGGTAAAGCATGGTGAACTCATCTGGGTAATTCTCCACCCAATTCCAAAATGCCTGTAGAGACAGAACAGTAGACATATAAGAAGAACATGTACACAGCTGAACTGTCTACTCAAGAACGTTTCTCTGCTAACAAGCGCTGTCCACTGCTCAGCTATTCATTACACACATAAATCACTCAACTTATTGTGACGGTACACTACAACACAAGAGCCAAAGTATTATAGTTTGAGGCAGAAAGAGGCCAGTAGAAGAGGTACCTTCTCTAAACTGTTGATGACTGCAAGCTGGGCAGGCTTCTTGAGAGCTCTAAACTTCAGCACAGTTTCTGGAAGAAAATAAACAGCATAAACACAAACATCAAAGTCAGTATCGTCATCTTGTAACAAATCAGGAATTCTTTATATCAATAGGTCTTGAAGAAGCACTGAGTCTAACAATGCCTGAGTGTAACCAATTGACAATCCATCCCAATTCTCAGCGGTCTACTCCAAATCCAGCTCTGACATCTACTTACATAATACAGTCATATGCAAAAGTTTAGGCACCCCTGAATATTTCCATGATTTTCATTTATAAATAATTGGGTGTTTGGATCAGCAATTTCATTTTGAGCTATCAAATAACTAAAAAAGACAGTAATATTTCAGTAGTGAAATGAGGTTCATGAACAGAAAATGTACAATATGCATCAAAACAAAATTAGACAGGTGCATAAATGTGGGCACCCTTTTCATTTTGTTGATTTGAATACCTGTAACTACCTAGCACTGATTAATTGGAACACACAGTTGGTTTGGTGTGCTCATTAAGCCTTGAACTTCATAGACAGGTGCATCCAATCATGAGAAAAGATATTCAAGGTGGCCAATTGCAAGTTGTTGTTCTCTTTGACATGGGGGCCTCAAAACAACTCTCAAATGACCTGAAAACCAAGATTGTTCAACATTATAGTTTAGGGGAAGGCTAGAAAAAGCTATCACAGAGATTTAAGCTGTCAGTGTCCACTGTGAGGAACATAGTGAGGAAATGGAAGACCACAGGCACAGTTCTTGTTAAGGCCAGAAGTGGCAGACCAAGTAAAATAGAGAGGCAAAGGCGAAGAATGGTGAGAACGGTCAAGAAAAGCCCACAGACCACCTCCAAAGACCTACAACATCATCTTGCTGCAGATGGTGTCACTGTGCATCGTCCAACAATTCAGCGCATTTTGCACATGGAGAAGCTGTATGGGAGAGTGGTGCGGAAGAAGCCTCTTCTGCACGCACACCACAAACAGAGTCGCTTCAGGTCTGCAAACGCACAATTGGACAAGCCAGCTTCATTTTGGAAGAAGGTGCTGTGGACTGATGAAACAAAGATGGAGTTATTTGGTCATAACAAGGGGCGTTATGCATGGTGGCAAAAGAACGCAGCCTTCCAAGACAAACACTTGCTACCCACAGTAACATTTGGTGGAGGTTCCATCATGCTGTGGGGCTGTGGGGCCAGTGCCGGTACTGGGAGTCTTGTTAAAGTTGAGGGTCGCATGGATTCAACTCAATATATATGTAGAGGAATCAGTCACAAAGTTGAAATTACGCCGGGGCTGGATATTTCAACAAGACAACGACCCAAAACTCTGCTCAAAATCTACACTGAATAAATGTAAATGGAACAAGTACAATGTTCCCCAGACCTGAATATCATTGAAAATCTGTGGGGTTATCTGAAGGGGGGGTTGTCCAACTGAACTGGAGATGTATTGCAAGGAGGAATGGTCCAAAATACCTTCATCCAGAATCCAGACACTCATTACAGGCTATAGGAAGCGTCTAGAGGCTGTTATTTCTGCTAAAGGAGGCTCAACTAAATATTGATGTGAAATTTCTGTTGGGGGGCCCAAATTTATGCACCTGTCTACTTTCGTTTTGATGCATATTGCACATTTTCTGTTCATCCAATAAACCTCATTTCACTACTGAAATATTACTTTCAGTTATTTAATAGCTGAAAATGAAATTGCTGATCCAAACACCGAATTATTTATAAATGAAAATCATGGAAATTGTCAGGGGTGCCTTTACTTTTGCATATGACTGTATATTACTAAAGCTAGCATGGAGTGTGGGCTCCATTAAGACGTTCTGGGCCTGATGTAAATGTATACCTGGAAGAATATTGGAAGCTAACCTTGTAGCAGCCTTTTCAGCTTGGAACAGTCCACATTGATGTACTGCATCAGCTCTATGTCATGAACATCCACATTGTCCTCAGAGCACACCGTCAGCTCCTGCAGCCTGAGGAGACACAAAAGCACACATTCAATCAGTCAGGAAGATCAAGACATGTTTTTTTTAACCTTCGTCAGGAAGTGGAAATGATTTTACTGAGCACACAGCTTCTTTTCCAGCATCACCAACAGGAACATGACTGAAAACATTACCATGATATTAAAAGTTATTTTCTGATACACATATGAAGAACAAATTGCATGTACAGTATCTCATGAAAGTGAGTGATCTAAATATTTGATTATATCTTTTCATGTGACAACACTGAAGGTGTGAAGAGACACTTAACCCACGAGATAAGACAAGATTGGAGATTGGGTTAACGAGACAAGACAAGATTTTAACACAATTTTAAGAAATCTTTCATGCTGAATTATTTGAACATTTTGAGCAACACTTTATTTCCCGTCTTTATTTAATGAAAAGTCTACCTGCCCTTAACTCTGCTGTGCATTACGTTTTTGATCCGCTGGCAGTAAACGTTACCCCTTCACACCGTTTGGCCCACACAGTTTGGGACTGCATGTTGCATGTGAAACCGAAAGTAAATGAAACACTTTTGATCAGGCAGAAATCTCACCACAAATCCACACACGTTAACTTCCAATCCAAAACAGAGCAGGCTGCGCTTCACTTTTTAGATGTTTATGTTGCAAAACTCTACCAGTTACGTTACTACTAGTCACAGCTGTCTGGACCATTGACTGTATATAACAAGGTCTGGACTTGCGCGAGCGGGTCCAGCCGATTACTATCACAGCGTATGCCAGTGTCAATCAGCTGGGCGGTGTTGATTCGCTCCGTGAGTCTAATATCAGTTATACATTTGTATTTCACAGCGTGAGTAAATTAATGTGTGGCTTGATAGCGTGTGAAAAATGTCATTTGTGTGAGTCTCGCAAGACAGCTTTTTACCGGATGAGAATTCTCGTCACAATTTGATCTTGTGAGATCTCGTGGCGCGAGATCTTGTCACACCCCTAGCGGCCAAAATTATTTACCAGCACTGCCTTAACCCTTTTGGGCATGGAGTTCACCAGAGCTTCATAGCTTGCCCCTGGTCCTCTTCCACTCCTCCATGACCACATCACAGAGCTGGTGGATGTTGTATTGGTCTCGTCAGACCAATATAAAACTGTTTGTGGGCTGAACTGTGCTCTGAACTACGGGATGAGGGTCTTAGTTTGATATAAAAATAGTTACGGTATAAGACTGTGAAAATACATAATTACAGACCACAAACCCAAGTCGCATTAGTGACGTCATAACTTTCTCTCAATGACTGAAAATTACTAAAGCTAACGTCAAAGAACTTGCAAGTGTAGATGATGTGATAAAGGGATAGAGTTGTTGGATTAAACACATCTGGTGAGATATATTTCTGCATGGAACATAGCTAAGTTATTTAGCTAGCAGCAACTAAGCAATGATATTGTGCGAGAAGAGAGATGTAGTTCAGGGCACAGTTCAAACAGAATCAAAAACTAGAACTGCAAGCAGTTGTAAGCGGGGTCCAAGCCCCCCGGGGCCAGCCGCATGCCTTGCACCACGGAGGACGCGCAAGTCGGCCCGGGTGCCCCGCCGCAGCTCGGGGGCCCAGCAGAGAATAAACGACCAGAGTTTGAAATTAAAGGGATTCGCGGTTATGCAGATATAAAATGAATGGATGTCTATGGGAGCGTTATTTGATACACGATTAATAGCGGCACCTCTCATCAGGGGGGCATATCACACAAAGTCCTCCATGTGCTTGTTAGTGGGACAGTTTTTTGCGTATCAATGTGGGGAGCACAAGCTTGCATCAGCGTGGTCCAGAGATCATCGGAGCCAAGTTTGGTGCCGATTGGACTTGCGGCTTCGGAGGAGTTAATTAAAATAGGTTTTTCAGTTTTCGCGATTTGGCGAAATGAAAACGTCATTGCACAGAAGCGTGTCCTATACCATAGGAATCGGCAGCATCCCCCAAAGACGTAGACATGAATTATGAATGTGCAATGTAGTGACGCCTAGTTATGAGCCAAAATGTGCTGTGTCCAAAATCCGATCGAAATTTTTCAAAGGATTTCAGCTTCCCTTAGGCCGAAATGCACCAAAATTTTGAGGTGTCATCAGGGTCCCGTGGGGAACAACTGACCCAAATTTGATATCAATCGGACATGTGGTTAAGGAGATATAACGTGATTGTGAGTCTGGGAGTGCTATTTGATTTCCAATGAATAGCGCCACCTAAATTGACGCCAAATTTCACACAACGGGAGGTTGTGGCAGATAAGGTCCCCGAGTTTGGTGTAGATCGCCCATTGCAAACGTAAGCTTTGACATGACATCCTGTTTTAGCGTTTGCGCAAACATTTGATAGCTTATAATTCGGACGTTTTTTTATCAAAATTCCCTCTACAAACTTTTATCGGCTTGTTCGAGAGATGGTCTGTGCCAAGTTTTGTGCCGATCGAACTTTTGGCTTCGGAGGAGTTAATTAACATAGGCTTTTCAGTTTGTGATTTATCGCACAGAGGCATGTTTTATACCATCAGAATCGGCAGAATCCCCCAAACACGTAGACATAAGGTTTATGAATGTGCGATGTAGTGGCGCGTAGTTATGAGGCAAAATGTAGCTTGGTTGAAAATCCCATTGAAATGAATGGGATTTTCTGACAGTATTTGAGCTTCGATTATAGCGCCACCTTTAGGCCAAATTGCATTAAATTTTTCAGGTGTCCCCATGGGGAACAATTGCCCCAAATTTGCCAAATGTGTATATAGTGCCCCCTAGTGGTCGAAGTGTGCGGATATTAGGCACCTGAGGTACTTGTCGTGGTTTGAACCTACACTATGAGTGTTTCGTAGCACTTACCGTCTAGGCTACAGTATGAGTTTTAGCGGCGGAATAATAAAAATCCTAATGATTCCAATAGGGTTCCCAGCTCCGCTGGTACTGGGTACTTTAGGCATCTGCGGGTTCCCAGCCAACTCGGGATTAGACCCCTAAATACGTTGTCTCTCGCCACTGACTACCGTACATACTTTTTCCGATATAAGGTCCCATGGGCCGGAAGTGGAAGCGAGTGACTTAGACTCTCTATGGTCTGAGCACTGACAGGCTGACCCCCCCACCCCTTCAACCTCTGCAGCAAAGCTGGCAGCACTCACATCTATTTCCCAAAGAAACCTCTGGATATGACACTCAGTATGTGTACTTACCTTCTTTGGTCCACCATGGCAAGGCCTGTTGAGTGGAACCTATCCTGGTGAACTGCTGTATGGTCTTGGCAACTGTGCTGCAGCTCAGTTTCAGGGTCTTGACAATTTTCTTATAGCCTCGGCCATGTTTATGTACAGCAACCATTCTTTTTTTCAGATCCTCAGAGAGTTCTTTGCCATGAGATGCCATGTTGAACTTCCAGTCACCAGTATGACGGAGTGTGAGAGCAATACCATCACATTTAACACATCTGCTCCCCATTCACACCTGAGACCTTGTAACACTGTCACATGACACCCGGGAGGGAAAATGGCTAACTGGGCCCAATTTGGACATTTTCACTTAGGGGTGTGCTCACTTCTGTTGCCAGCGGTTTAGACATTAACGGCTGTGTGATGTGTTATTTTGAGGGGACAGCAAATTTACACTGTTATACAAGCTGTCCACTCACTACTTCACATTGTAGCAAGTGTCATTTCTTCAGTGTTGTCACATGGAAAGACAGAATCAAATATTGACTAAAATGTGAGAGGTGTACTCACTTCTGTGAGATACTATAATTAAAATGATGTGAAATGTGTTTTTGCCCCCATTTTTGTTTAAAACAAATAGTTAAAAATTTCATGTCAAATCTACCAACTCATTGATCGGTCATTTCAGCTCTACTGGACAATGGCCAGTAACTTCAGTGTGCTACTGCTAATCACAGAAACAGCTCCAAAGAGACAGCAAGGGGTTTGGCACCTGGTGGAGATTCGACTGAAGACGGCGTTAAAGTTGTTGCAGCTCAGAGAGAAGAGGACAGCAGAGGCTGAGGCCCGGAGCTCAGCAGCGTGCTGGTGGCCCTCGCGGTACGTATGGATGAAATGGCAGATCTCCGGCAACAGCTGCTTCACCAGCATGGTCTCATCCAGACGCAAGCAGTCCTTGGATTGCTGAGGAGGGAGCGCAGATAGGAGGAAGACAGTCAAGAAAAGGCTGTTTCATTGATTTGATCCTTCATGCTGAAACTGAGGAGGGGCTAAGTGTCAGCACTCAAAGGAACACACACACACACACACACACACACACACTATGGCCTCAAAAACACTAAATTTTCCTCACTGGTTGCCCATCTAAATCCTACATCACGACACCTAAAATGACAACACTGAGCTTGTACAATTTCTTCTTCAAAATTCAGTCAAAAACCCTTTTCACAGTCAACTTAACTTATCTCAAGGTATATTAACTGCCAATAACAATTCGTCAGCTCTCTAAACGTTCATGATTCCAACTATCAAAAAGCCCCCAAATCAAATCTTTTTGTCAGTGAAATGTCTAAATGACCTCCCTACTAACTAATTGCAATGGAAACAGGGAAGGAGGATGGAAAGGGAAGGCTAACCTATGATGGTACAACCTCCTCTACTGCCATCTAGTGCAACTGACTGAAAAAAGAAAAATATGAAATATTCATTACTAATGTAACAGAAGTGTCTTTAGTTGTAAAAATGCTAGAAGCACAAAAAGTCGATTTTCTAGGAAAAACTAGCGATTCAGGAACAGCCCTAGTAAGTAGGGTCAAATAAATGAAATAAACAATTATTTACAGCAAAAGCATCAGCAATGTTTTTAACAAATCACTGTTATAGACTAATGTTATAATGGAAATGTAAACCATCAGCTGGCTAACAGTTACTTAATAATGAACACATGTTCACAAAATTTAGTCAACTCTGTGTGTGGGCTCTAGTTTGCTAGCACACATCCCTGACATAGATGGGGCAACAAGTGAAGAACTATGAACAATGCAGTGGAAAGCATTTCTCTGCCAGTATATGACGCACTTTGGATAAATGTTGGGACAGATTGCTCAAGTTTCTGTGTTTTATGCTACATTACCAGTTAACTCTGGCAACACTAAAGCAACTATAGGTTAAATACAAAATACAGGAAAAATACAATTGTGTGGACGGCCTACTCTGTTCAGCATCCCTGCTATCACTGCAATAATACACATTTGTTTTGTTCATTTTGGACTCTCGTCATGTACAGTCTGAGCACAGCAAACAGGTGACAAAAATCCTAAAATCAATCCTCAGCACTGCTCCACTGAATATAGTTTATTTCTGTATACCTACGTAGCAGAAGGTAGTAACAAACTGAATTTGTGACATAAATCTAGCTTGGGCCTTATACCGTGTGAAAATGTATCAATCGTTTTACAGCTGCTTATTTGGCCACTGAGAAAAACTGGCTTCAAAGTACGGAGCACTTCCTGAGGGCCAGGAGGAAATGCAATGCTACCAAGTTGACCAACTTTCTTTTTTGGGATTAAAACGTTCATTTATCTTCACTTGCACTTCTTGGCAGTGAGCTACCGTGTGTTTTCGGTTCCACTGTCCACTACTTCATATTTATATAAAACCACACAAAACTGGACATAGCTTGGAGAAAATAAAGTTGAACTACCTAGTAAGTTCGGAAAATATGTGTTATTTTATTCCCGCTATCGTTGTACTTTACTGTGAACAACTTAGCATAGCATAGCCCTGACTGATCTGAAATCCATTCAAAAAACAAACATTTTTAGGTTTTTGTTCTCTTTCTGACAGATCTGAGAAAAAATTACTTCATATGTTTAACAAATCATGTTGTAGTTATTTCGGCATGAGTTAGATCCATTTATTTATATCCATTACTTTAGGCTCATACAGCTGTAGTATTCACGGATTGTGTTTATTGCCTTATCGCATTGTGTGTGAACACTACGCAGTAGTCCAGTCATAAAACCTCCGCGAGGAAAGCGTCGCGAGGATTAAATTTACGTTTGGTCCGAATGCACAGTAAGACTGTCCACGCTGCCCACCTCCCTATTTTGTAACTCATCGGATCTACACAAATCACTCAAATGGCTTATTTTGGATTGCAAACAAATGAAAGGTAACAAGTTTGCATCCCTGAAGTACAGTATAAAATTATGTGGAAAACAAATACTTTCAGTCAAATAACCCCCAAACCCCACGACTACACAACCCCCCACCGCAACCACAGCACCTAAGCACTCCAGAAACCTAGAGAGAAAAACGACTTCCACATACTGTGGATGCTAATACCAAAACCCTGTACCGGAAGCTGGCTTCACCGAGGGATCATCCAGCGATGAGGAGAGCGTGACTGATGGAACATAAGTACTTGAACAGAGCACACAAGCAAGGATATTTCAGAGTTTGATTTTATAGTACAATTGGGAGGTAACAACCCACAATCTACTCCTACAACACAAAGGCCTGTCATGAAGGCGTGGCTTACTGGTCCCATCAGATCAATTCTAAAATAAATTTTTTGGAAAAGTTGTCAATTGTTGTGTTTTCTAAAGATCAAGACAGCAGTGTGCTCAAATGGGAAGCCTCACCCCAGCCAGACACTTCTCCAGGGTGTCCAGGATGATGAGCTGGGAGAGGTAGAGGTTCTTCTCAGAAGCTTCTCCAAATATCCGCTGTAAAGACATTCACAGCATTAGCAAAGCATCAGTATCACAGTACTGATTATGATGATTTCATGGGCCACAGAAACCTCATTACACTGTCAAACCTCCCCCTTCCCCCCTTTATTCACCAATAATGCATACACAGAGACAATATGGACATACCAACACATCCAAAGGTAACAAAACAAAGGGACACAGATAATAGAGGACAGCAGGTGACGAAGAAAAAAATAGTCAAAGCTAAAGTGAGAAAGAAGAGGCAAAGGAGAAGACAAAAAGGAGAAAATAAATAAATAAACGGAGGGGTTGATCTGTTTGAGTTTGGATGCATTTCAGGTGACTTACAGGATGGGACTGGTTTAGTATTCATTCTTTCTGTTCATACATTTACTTAGCTGAAGCTTTTATTTAAAGTGACTTCCAATTGCTGTATTTGTCATAAGTGTTATAAGTGTCTTGCTCAGGGACACATTAGTGGATGTGTTACACTGGGAATCGAACCTGGGTTTCTCAGCACAAAGGCATGTGTTTTATCCAGTGCTCCCTCACCACCCTGCATTTGTTCCTTTCTTTCTTTCCCTTTCTTCATACTTACATTTACATTTATAATTAAATTGTGGCATTGGCTCACCGGCAGCAGAATCGATATATATTTTATTGATCTGTTCAAGGTGTTTTTTTATAGAGCTGATTGTTGTCCTACTGATAAATGTCATGTGAATGTATCCAGATTGCCCAGTGTGCGGATAGTGTAGTGGTTAGGTCTTCTCAGAAATGTTGTATCTGTGGACAGAGGCAAGTTGCCATCGGTGTGTAACGTGTACAATGAGTGCATATGTCCGAGGCTAATTATTATTAATTATATAACTGTGTCTAGATAGGATTTTAACCTGATTACAGACATGGGTCCAAAAAATGCTCTATAACTACAGACTGTGTAATAATTTTCACTGCCATTTCTGAACATCTCTGAGCTTTCCATTTGTTTTCTTCCCATGTATTACTCTCTCTTCGTGGTGCTCCGATGTAACAGCTGGGCCAGAAAGTGAAGCATCGTATCCTTGCTACCTTTCTTTCTGTTGTTTTAGTAGTTCATATTGAGTTTAACTCAACAGTGCACAGATAGGTCTCCAAAAACATGAGAAAGTTCATTAAGTGTGTTCATGCACAAGACCGTACGGACACACACTGTCTGTATGCATCGTGTAATGAGTACAACCGGTCCGTACTTCCACCCACGTAGTTGTTATAAGTGGACTGACAATGCAGTTGCATTTAAACTTGTGTTTAATGTGGTCACTATGTGTCCCTGACCACCTCCGAAGGTGGTTTGGTCAGTCGAATTCATTATCGGATCCTGTACTTTCATGTGGTCAAGCACTATCCCACTGCAATCCCATTACCGGGTGTAAATGGCCTACCTGATCTGGCAAATCCCATTATATGCGTTTTGCGCTGTGTTCTATAAATGGTCTTGTATTGTATTAGCCTTTTGTTAGTATTCCTACACTGAAGAGGTTATTAACAGATTATATTCCAGAAGTGGTGGTGTGGATGTTGAGGTCCTTCTCCCAGTTGTTTTTTGGAATATCAGACACATTGTTAGAGTCAGCAAAACATGAGTTTATACAGTTTTGAGAGTGGTTTGTTTGATTTTGCAATAGTACTGATGCTGTCCCCACTAATGGTGGTTGTTCCAGGTGTGCACTAGACATGTCTAGTTTTACCTTGATTTAATGTTTTAATTGGATATACAGTATTCTAATTATTGTTTTAGCTCAATGCCATCTCTCTGATAAAGAGGGGAATCTGTGTGTGTGTGTGTGTGTGTGTGTGTGTGTGTGTGTGTGTTTGTATTTCCATTATGTCAGTATCTGTTTATCCATTCGACACGCAGTGTTGCAATATTAACACAACATGATTAAAATTAATAAACAGCCTGCACTACAGAACAGCACTGAGCGGAGCTCTGTAGCAGCTAAGGAGGGGAACGCTTGTGGGGGCATAGCGTAGCTGCTAGTGGGGACTTGCGCTGCACAGCTCTGCAACAGCGAGGCTTATAGACTCCAATGTGGTAGTGAATTGTTCAAACGGAGTTATTGTCATCACGCAAGTTTAATATAGGCTCTGTTGGAAACAAATGTGATGAAACAGAGTATATTTTTTTTAAATTTTTTCTCATTTGTTCTAAGGAAGCGCTGAATATCTAGCAGTATCTCCACCACTGTCATGTTGTTTCAGTGTTATTAATGCTGTAGGTCAGGGGTCAGCACATTAGTTTGAGTGACTAGTTTTTGGTCATTATCATCATTCCTCTTTTTCCAAATTGTCTATTAAAGGTTCAGTGTGTATGTTTTAGTGGCATCTAATGTTGAGGGTTGTGAATTGCAAACAGTGGCTCACGGTACATTCACATGCTCTTCAAATGGTCCCATTTCCTGAGCTGTGAAATCGTTCTTCTGACTTCAGTGTTCATGTGCTCTTAAGTCAGAATGCGGAATCAACATGACCACATCTACAAAGAGGTGTTGGATTAACATTACCAGAGTATATAAACAACACCCAGACATCTAGTTCACTCTACATGGACAGCAAACTAACCGTTATAACCATATTACAAATCAGCAAAAAAACATTCTGATTATTCCCACACCACATGAATACACCATCAGTCACTGCTCTCCCTTCAAAAGCATGCAGGAGAAGCTATGGTGGCCAACACGCTCTGTCAGTTCTCGTGCTAAATAATGCATGAGGGCCTCCATTTGTCCAAATTTCACTTATTTTCTTAGACCACTACTACTTCTACTACCGCTACTTCTTGCTCTCACTTTGACTCTGAACCTCAGAGTACAATACCAAGAGTGCCTTCAAGGGCAGACCATCCAAAAGGTGTGTACTAGTGGTCTATATGTGACTACTTGAGCTATTAAGGTATCGCTTCACTACGAATGAAGAAAAGGAATTATTACAGAAACTAGTAACTTTCAGCAGTGACAAAACTATAGAATCTGTCCACTGCCCTTTCCTCAAACCCCACTCACCATGTTGTTGACATTTTTGAGGATGGTGGTGAGCCCACTGATGACGAGGGAGAACTTGTACTTGGAGATGTTGATTAGACATTCCTTGTTGTGCTCTGTGCTGACTTTGGTGTGGGTGTTCTGGTGTCCAACTTTAATGGGAAGCTGAAGGAAAAGAAAAGAGAGGATGACTATGCAGTCGACAGCTGTCAATATTAAATTACAGCTAAGTGAATTTACTTGCATATGCTCCTAAAAACAGATATGTGCGAACCGGAAAAATTATTTACAAGTGAGTAGAGACTACAACCTACTTTAATCTTTTCCATTGCCATCAAAGAAACTGATATTTCACATTAAACCCCTTCCAGCAGCTCAAAGGGCACAGTCCATCCCTTTCCTGAAAGGCTTTTAATGTGAAATGCCTCCATAAGTATTGAGTTTAACTGACAATAGTTTAAAAACTAGAAGCGACTTTGAAAAAAAATTACAAAATTAGTTTGTTGTACCATTGATTTTGGGGTGGGGGGCAAAAAATTAAAACTGAATGTAGCATAACTGTAGTAAGCTCCATCAGGCAGTAACTTCAGCGGTATAAATGTCGAAGACAAACGGAGAAGGTGACGAAACACCACATATCTGTAACATGCCCGCGACACTAGTAGTTTTGGGGTTCTAACATCCCCACTGAAAAAACCTTTTAGGCAAAACACTAGTACTGATGCACTGCTGTGGAAATGGACTGGACACAATTGTGTGATGAACTAAAATTACTTTATTTCTTTATGTTAGCCAAGTCATAGCCTGTTGATCATGATCATTTACAGTAAATATGAATACAGTTTGGACCACTTGTGAAATATCATGTCATTTGAAGTTGTACAACTCCGAGCACAAATGTTAACTCAGTTATGCCATGGTAGTGCCTTTGTCACAATGTTTGAACTTCCAGTAGATATACTGCAGTGTGGCTGACTGAACAATGCTTCATGTCTCTCTACTTGGCCTTCATGTTATGCTACTAATGGTCCATCTGCATCAATGTTGCTGAATTCCAGAAGCATTTTACTAAAAAATTATGTCTCACAAAAATCTCTTCTTTTTAACTGATCATAGTCTCTCTCCACAGTGATGCATGAGACAATAAAACTTTTTCATCAAATCAGCAAGCCTTATGCAACTGATCACAACACAGGAAGCAAAGACGCGTTCAAACATTATGGCCTGCTGAGAAACATCAGGCAGTGAGGGCTGCAACTTAGAATATTTTTCATTATTCATCATTAATCATTTGGTTTACAAATTGTCTGGAAAGTCTTGTTTTGTTTGACCACTGTTGTATAATTATGGTAAAAGTGTGGTGGATGTAAAAAAAATAAAACTAATCTGTTATTTTGTGATGACAAAACACTGAAGCTTTATTAAATTCCAAACTAATTTGCTTAATTTTTTCCTAACTGCCTCATCTGAATATTTCTCTCATATTCGAGTTTTGTCAAACAATTTGCAGCTGGTATGTTGACTCTATACAATCCTCTCGGTTCCATCGTAAAACAGGCCATGGTTCTGTTTGCAGTCCAGCGCAGCACAGCGAGGTCAGTGAGCGCTTTGTTTCACACAGCTAGGCCTAACCATTCCTCTGAAGATCACACATACACTCAGTGTTCAGTTTATATTGTTATTAAAGCAACAATAACTGGTCATTTAATCTTAAAATAACAGCTTCAAAATAATTTTGATGGTAAGCTGACTAGAATGGCGTCTCTGTCATTGCCACTCCAGGCTCGGAGCTACTGATACTGCATTGCATCGGATTGTAACATTGGTAACCCAGGCAGGAAATCTATCATGCCCATGCTTCACAGCACCACATCACACACCAACAAGACTCTTCGGCAAACTAGCTGGTTCCCTTACAGTATCTCACAAAAGTGAGTACATTTTTGTAAATATTTGATTTTGTCTTTTCATGTGATAACAGTGAAGATATGACACTTTGCTACAATGTAAAGTAGTGAGTGTACAGTTTGTATAACGTGATGTCTAAAGATTCTCAATCATCCAGGTCCTAGTTATCCAAAGAAGGTTAAAGACAAGGGCAACTGGACTTGGTTAAAGATACTAGAAGACGTTTCGTCCCTCATCCAAAGGACTTCTTCAGTTCCGACTGACTGGTAGGGAAACTCAACTATTTAACCTCAGTGGGGTCCTTTGCCAGGATTGTTAGTGGTTCGTTAGTGTTCCTGGTTGTTGTAACGACAGTCGTTATGGTCGTTAGTGCTACCTGAGGCCAAGACTGAACGACCATCGTTGGCATCTTCGCCTGAGGCCAAGAGGTTACGTTTGTTGAGTTTCCTGGGAAGTGATGAAAGGACTGCATTGTAAAGTGGGGGATAAGTGGTGGCGTAGACCCCCTCCTCTGTTCAGCGACGGCTTCTCAAATCGGGTGTAGATGGCTTACTTGACACCTTCTTTCAAACCATCCATCTTCTCTGTCTAAAATGTGCATCTGGTGGTCCTCAAACGACTGTCCTCTGTCCTTCAGATGTAAGTAAACTGCAGAGTCTTGGACTGAGGAGTTGGCCCTTCTGTGTTGAGCCATGCGTTTGTGTGGTGGTTGTTTAGTCTCCCCAATATACAGGTCGGTGCATTCCTCACTGCATTGGACAGCATACACTTGATTGCTTGTCTTGTGCTTTTGGGTGCGGTCTTTGGGGTGTACCAGCATCTGTCTTAGCGTGGTCTTGGGTTTAAAAAACACAGGGATGTTGTGTTTGTTGAAAATCCTCTCGAGTTTCTCTGATACTCCAGACACATGGAATCACAATCTTGTTGCGTTTGACCTTCTTTTCTTCATCCCCTGTAGTTTTGTTCTTCCTGGATCTTGTGGCTGTTTTCACAAAGGTCCATTTAGGGTATCCACAGGCTGCAAGTGCCCCCTTCAGGTGTTTCTGTTCCTTCTCTCTGGCTTGGGCACTTGTTGGTATGTTTTCCGCTCTGTGGTGCAGTGTTCTCCTAGCTTATGCTCCAGTGGGCCTGCTTGATTTTGCTGACATGTTAAGATTTTGTTGATTTGGTAATCAGTGCTTGCTTTTGTGCTTCTTCTATGATTATGTAGGCTATGTATCCAAATTATTCTTTTTTTGTCCGATTTACCTGTGTTTTTTCTTGATTTATGATCGGGAGAATGCACAGTGTTTTATTTTGAAAATTAATCGGGTCTATGCCGTTTTCTGTCTGACTTCCTGCCCAGTTCAATCTGCTCTGTGCAGCTTTACACAGCTTAAGTCAAAAATAGACTTGTGTATTCTTTGCGGAGCTGAGCCAAGAGCTGCATCTGGCACATTTCTGGGACGCGTTACTGCGGTGTCTGATGGACTCCCAAGCACTGACTAGAAGGGCCACGACCAGCTCTGGCAGCTGCAGCGTAGTGGACGTTGCAGTCTACTCTGGACTGTAGCAGCAGGAGGGTGCACGTGCAGCCAAATCGCGCCCTTGGCAGTAAGTTTGGGAAGCGCTTGATTTGATAAGCAGCATAGTTTTCCATGAGCAGAGCACGGATTTCAAACAGCAATATCGCCGTTGATCATGTTCATTTAATTGTGGGAAGCTAAAATTGTAATTCCGATCAATATTCGATTAATTGTGCAGCCCCAACCCCTTGGGGTGCATGAGCTGCCTCTAGGGCGTGCGTGACAGGAAAAATGTAATGGTCATGTGGTAGTGTAATAACTACCTGCAACAATTTGTGGACATTTTCATTAAATATCCAGCGTAGTCTGCAGAAGCCGAAGATTGCTTGGGTGGGTGATTTGCAGGCTGATCAACATCCTGTGACCCATGGTTTGACTGGATGTGTATTCAGAGCCAGTGAACAACGGACTTTAAAAATAATAATAAAACTGTTTTAACGTGGCGTTTATTAATTAATGCCATATTTTATTCTTATTTATATATAAATTTTTTTTTTTTTTTTTATGGCATGCTGTTTAGGAAATAATATATAGATATGAAGTTTACCCATCTGAATATATTGATTGAAAGTCTGAATAAAAGTCAGAATATGTGGAATGGAAGTCAGAATATTTTGAATGAAGTATGAATATATTGATTGAAAGTCTGAATAAAGCTGTGTTCGAAACGGAAGGTAGTTGCCTCGCTGCCTCGATACCGTAATAGACAGCTGCCTCAGAAGGCATCACTTTCAAGTGAAGGCAGCTCTGTTTACATTAGTTTCAAACAGCCTTCTAGGGCAGCACTTAAGGCAACGTGTGACGTCAGCACGCCGTCTTGCGTCTCTTCTGGCTGTCAGAAGAGACGCTAGCCTTAGCATCAGCTAACTAGCTACTGAAAAGCCAAATGGCTAACAGACGCCTCAGAAATCATACTGAACAAACTTGGTTGGTTACAGTCACAAGCTAATATGATAGTTCAGTGTTAAGTTCTCGCTAGATTTTCAAAAATCGAAGCGAGAAAACTACTAAAAACCTTTAAAAACGTATATTTGTGTACAAATTCGGCTCGTTTGTCCGCCAACTTGACCAGTTTTCGAAAGCTCCGGCGGCCGCAGACGCGCTGCTTTATGGGTAATAGTCAGCATCAAGTCATCATTGATGCTGCCTTCAAAACTGGCCGTTACTGGGGCAGCCTGAAGGTATCTCAGGAGACAGGAAGCACTCGATGCCTCACTGTCCTGTTAGACACCTTCTGAGACAGCAGTTTAGCCCGTTTCGAACACAGCCTAAAAGTCTGAATATATGAAATGGAAGTCAGAATATATGGAATGGAAGTCAGAATATATGGAATGAAAGATAAATATATTGAATGGAAGTCTGCACATATGGAATGGAAGTCTGCACATATGGAATGGAAGTCTGAATATATTGAATGGAAGTCTGAATAAACTGAATGGAAGTCTGAAAATACTGAATGAAAGATGAATATACAGGTGCTGGTCATATAATTAGTATATCATCAAAAAGTTGATTTATTTCAGTAATTCCATTCAAAAAAGTGAAACTTGTATAATGTATACATTCATTCCACACAGACTGATATATTTCAAGTGTTCATTCCTTTTAATTTTGATGATTATAACTGACAACTAATGAAAACCCCAAAATCAGTATCTCAGAAAATTAGAATATTGTGAAAAGGTTCAATATTGAAGACACCTTTTGCCACACTCTAATCAGCTAATTAACTCAAAACACCTGCAAAGGCCTTTAAATGGTCTCTCAGTCTTGTTCTGTAAGCCACACCATCAAGGGGAAGACTGCTGACTTGACAGCTGTCCAAAAGACGACCATTGACACCTTGCACAAGGAGGGCAAGACACAAAAGGTCATTACTAAAGAGGCTGGCTGTTCACAGAGCTCTGTGTCCAAGCACATTAATAGAGAGGCGAAGGGAAGGAAAAGATGTGGTAGAAAAAAGTGCACAAGCAATAGGGATAACCGCACCCTGGAGAGGATTGTGAAACAAAACCCATTCAAAAATGTGGGTGAGACTCACAAAGAGTGGACTGCAGCTGGAGTCAGTGCTTCAAGAACCACCACGCACAGACGTATGCAAGACATGGGTTTCAGCTGTCGCATTCCTTGTGTCAAGCCACTCTTGAACAAGACACAGCGTCAGAAGCATCTCGCCTGGGCTAAAGACAAAAAGGACTGGACTGCTGCTGAGGGGTCCAAAGTTATGTTCTCTGATGAAAGTAAATTTTGCATTTTCTTGGGAAATCAAGGTCCCAGAGTCTGGAGGAAGAGAGGAGAGGCACAGAATCCACGTTGCTTGAAGTCCAGTGTAAAGTTTCCACAGTCAGTGATGGTTTGGGGTGCCATGTCATCTGCTGGTGTTGGTCCACTGTGTTTTCTGAGGTCCAAGGTCAACGCAGCCGTCTACCAGGAAGTTTTAGAACACTTCATGCTTCCTGCTGCTGACCAACTTTATGGAGATGCAGATTTCATTTTCCAACAGGACTTGACACCTGCACACAGTGCCAAACCAGTACCTGGTTTAAGGACCATGGTATCCCTGTTCTTAATGGGCCAGCAAACTCGCCTGACCTTAACCCTAGAGAAAATCTATGGGGTACTGTGAAGAGGAAGATGCCATACACCAGACCCAACAATGCAGAACAGCTGAAGGCCGCGATCAGAGCAACCTGGGCTCTCATAACACCTGAGCAGTGCCACAGACTGATCGACTCCATGCCACGCCGCATTGCCGCAGTCATTCAGGCAAAAGGAGCCCCAACTAATTATTGAGTGCTGTACATGCTCATACTTTTCATGTTCATACTTTTCAGTTGGCCAACATTTCTAAAAATCCTTTTTTGTATTGGTCTTACGTAATATTCTAATTTTAGGAGATACTGAATTTGGTATTTTCATTAGTTGTCAGTTTTAATCATCACAATTAAATGAAATAAACATTTGAAATATATCAGTCTGTGTGTAATGAATGAATATAATATCCAAGTTTCACTTTTTGAATGGAATTACTGAAATAAATCAACTTTTTGATGATATTCTAATTATATGACCAGCACCTGTATGAAGTGAATGGAAGTCAGAAGATGTTGAATACAAGTCTGAATATATGGAATGAATCTATGGAATGAAATCTAGCGTCATTGCCACATCTTGTGTTTCAGTATCAAATGTGACACTGTGATATACAGAATCAGTAAGAATGTGTCCAGTGTCAGCAATTTTGAGCAACGAAGAGATTATAAACACACTGGCGAATGCATGTATGAGCCAAAATACTGGAAACCCGATTAAGAAACTTATTCTTTCATCGTGGAAGACCAAATGCAGGAAACCTCCCAGGTAGGGCTGGGTATCGTTCAAAGATTTTTTAAGATCAATATCGATACCTCGACTTCGATACTGGTTCCTGAACAAAAACTCATCTCATGGAAACGAGTTTCCTCCAAGTTTCCTCCTCACTAGAGGAAGAGGTGGCCAGGCAACTACAATAACACAACAACAACTATCACATAAGAAAGTAAACTCAATTGGGCGTGTCTTTATTCCACTGCAGCAAAGTCGCAGACATCAGCCCAAGGATCGCTATGTGGCGTCACTTACTGATCCTTCAGACATGCTTGGGAAAATGTAGCGTAGAGCACTGAGATGATGACTGCGCCGGCTGTCTTGTTGCAGTCAAAGACGGAGCAACTTTCTGCTCTTCCATGCACAGTTTATTCCATGCACAGTCAAGGGCTTCACCTGGTTTGTCGTGTCGCCGCTCTTGGCAGCAATTATCTTACATTGCAATATTGCATCGCGCACTGTTGCATCAAGCCTGGTGCAATGCACGCTTTTGATTTTCTCCACGTCTTTTACATCCATGAGCCATGGCTCTGTGCCTAATTCAGCGTGAACTAGTGTTTACATCATCACAGCCAATTACAATCATTTTTAGATTTGGGCACATCAAGCATGCTGCATGCTTATTGGCTCATTGACGTCGAAATTTGGTACCGAAAACCGAAACCAGACATTTTTTGATACTTGATGGTATTGAGGCAATTTGGTCGGTGCCTAAAAAGTATTGAGCTCGATACCCAGCCCTACTCCCAGGTCAGGTAGTTTATCAGGCAAACGGAATGCCTTTAACCTCACAAGTGCCGGTGCCCCCCCACCCACCCCTAACAGCCCATATCAACAACCTTCGTCTGTCCACCCAAAGGGGCTCAGGACACAGGCAGTAACAACAGAATTGAATGTATCTGAATTGTTGTTTAAAGAGTAAGATCATGTGTTTAACCAGAAGTGGCTGTTATATTGCTCACATAGTGTCAAAGTCATGTTACTACACACGCGGTAAGATATTTCAAGGTGAAAGTACTTGAACACACACACACACACACACACACACACAAACAGGATTAAATAACCTAAAAAACCTACATGGGGAAATAACATCGGTTAGAGGCTCCGAATTTCGGTTTCGATTACTTTTCAATTAATTGTCCAGACCTAGTGGAGGAATATGTAGCTGCAGTACCGGAAGCTGCAATTTCAGGACCAGAACTGCATTTGAATGGACCCTTGTATTCTTTGATACTGCGAACTACCTGGCTATGTTACTCTTCACAGCCTCCCGAAGCCAATTACCCTTACGGTAACAATCACAGGGTGTGTGCCTAAACCTAAGTTATTGATTATATGCATGTCGACAGGTTAACCCCGTCTGCGCAGCTGAAGGTCGACTCCTTCATGTTGCTGTGCATTACCACCACCAATCCACTAGATGACGCTGTCGCAAAAGAACTACGGTCCAAGAACTGCTGTACCAGGACTGTGGGGCTCCTGAAAAATGCAGCCTCCAGTACTGCAGCTATATAATATTGCCATTGTGACCGATCAAGAGACCAGGTGGCAAGCTAGCAAATAAAGCTAGCCAGCAACCGATACAAGAGCACTTAGAGTAACGTTACCAATGCCCAAGTGTGTTATCTAGTAAGTTCAATCAACTCAAGGTTTATAGCTAGCGGCAAGTGACCGAGTAACATTATGTAACTTCATCATAAAATAACAGCTGGTGTAGAGCAGGCAATGTAACCAGGCTCAGCAGCCACTATGGACGTAACATTAGCTAATAACAGGTGAAGAGAGACAAGAGGATGTTGACCGAGGAAGCTAAAAAGAGAAAAGGAGGGTGACCAAGCAAGAGGCTGCCGAACGTTGGCGAGAGCTTTGTGAAATAAAAGGCAGTAGGGCAGTTTGAATATGGCAAAAATCATAAACATTTATTATTTTGGTCATAAATGAAATCACAATTATTAACACAATTACAGACCGATTTAGCTTAAAGAGGTCATATTGTGCTTTTCGTCTTTTTCCCTTTCCTTTATTGTGTTATATACAGGGTACAAGTTAAAGTTAAGACTTTTTAAAGACCACTCAGAATGAAATTTAATGCCAACTTCACAGCCATACTGGCAAAAATATGAAGGATATAATGGAAAATCTGTATGGATTTTATGCCCTAGAAAATAATTATTTACCAAGTATTTGAATTTAATAAAACATTTTATTGTAAGACATTCACATTTAATAGACATTAGCCTTGTGAGGTGTGTAATAACATAAATTAAAAAATATGCGTATTTGTCACATTAAGAGCCAACACTGCTCACTATTGCCTCACATACCACCTTTTGGTCATACAAGCGTCTACGTGAACTGAAGCTGATCAGGTAAAAAAAAAAAAGTAGGCAGAGCATGCATTATGATCAGAAAGTGCAGCAATCCCCCATGCAGCTATAGTGTCTGTCTGTGAATGTCACTAGACACAAGAGCCTACAGTCTTCGGAGCTCTGTTCCCTCGGCTGCAATCTGTTCATTCAGGTTCTTAAGCTCAGCCAACTTCTCCTTGTGGCTTCTTCTGAAAGCATTGGACTTAGTAATGAGCTCTGCCATTGTAGCATGCCCTCAGCATCTCTGGCAAGACCTTTAGACACTTTCTGGAAGGCTCTTTGCCTCATATTCATTCTTTCTTCTCTCATTCTCAAGATTGATTCCGTATCTGGTCCTGGCTGCTGTCACAGAGGACAGGAGCTCCGGTGTGAGGGGGACCTTAATAACCACCCCATGTAGCCACACATAATCATAGATAATTCTATGTTCAATGACGGTGTCCTCCTGGATATTACAGATTTCAACTTCTTTGTTGATGGAGACCCGCCTCTCCACTGCAGCCTGGCCATGAGAGAGGAGCAAAAGTTTTTGGAGGAAAGCCCAGAGCTCTGGGTAGCGCTCACTGATGAAACGATGAAGGAACATGTCCAGCCTCTTCTCCATGGGCTTGAAGAACAGGAACTCCAGGGACACGAACTGTGAAAACTGCTGGATGATTAGATCATCTATAGAAAGAGTGAATAAACAAGTATTTCAAAGTAGTAATATTGATATTAAAATACAGACATATATAGATAATATAATCAATAATCTAATAATATGTTTGTGGGTTGTACGGTTGTAAGTTAACATGTTAATCATAAAAATAATGTAATAATAATTATGTACCAGCTGCAACACCTCCTGCCAGCTGCTTGTCTTGGAGAAACTTTTTGACTAGGCACTCATTTGTCTCACAGTCGGGTAAGTCAAGAGGCTCTTCTCTTGAATCTTCTTCACCATTCTGGATAGACCCTCCATACATTCTGGACTGGAGGACAGAAAGCTCCCCTACGATGGGTCTACTCTGCCTCTGGAGCTCCTAAAGATGTAAATAGGCACTAACTTAAGTAAATGTTCTCCTCTCCCTCCTCTATTCTGCCAGCGGATCTAGTGAGAAGACTGGCCAAGTAATTTCCACACACATGATTCTTTCCACAATACATTTTCAACAGACTCTGCTCCAATACCAGTGTCAACAGCCCTCGGATGAACCCTTGACTGCTTGTTGGTGACATCAAGCCGGACCATTTGTAGAGGCGTGACATCACAGAGAAGTTCTCTCTTGGTAAATCTTCTCAGCAAACTCTGCAAAGACAAAAAATACATATTATTAGAGAATAAAAACAAGTTAATAATACTCACATCACCATCATTGTCTTAGAAGGCCAGAATTGTGTTTTCAATCCTCATTGTATTGTTTTTAATGTAAGCTATGTAAATGTCTGTATTCCTGGGCAGCAGCTTTATTATTTATTTTTATATATTATCAAAGAAATTAATCAATCACTCAGTCAGTCTCAGCAGTAGTGCTATGTGCTAGCTGTGAATGAAGGATGATTAAAAATCATATTCACAGTGCAATGAAAGCATTCACCTCACCTTCAGCAGCTCAGCCAGGTCGTTTCCAATGTAAAGCAGCACAGGCTCATCAGTCTGGTACTTGGTGAGGAAAGGTGTCATGCTTCGTGAGACCGCCGTGAAGAAATGCAACTTGGATGGGATGAGAGGGTCTTTGGTTGCCGCTGCAATGGTGTCGTAGGAGGAAGTCCCAGGGTGAGGGAGCTTTTTGGTTGTGACAGCCTCAACATACTTCATCATGTCCGGCCAGATGACGAGGCCCCTATCCACCACTGGGAGGTTCGCGACCCCGCGGTGGCCACAGAAAGGCAGAGCGAAGACTTTGGATTTAGTGAGATTACAGAAATCCTGTCTTCTTGCAAGCACTTTGTGGAAAACTGTGTGCAGGGCCCTGAGAAACTTCTCTATGTGCCAATCAGTGAATCCACACTTGAAGGCATTATGGAGAGTATGGAGACCGCAACTCCCCACCACTGCCAGCTGAGCATCCCCAAACTGTTCCACATGCTCCAGGAAACCAGGTGTGTTAAGCCTTGCTTTACCTGGTCCATGCTTTTAAAATATTCACCGCGTCCCTGTCTTCCAACATATTACGGGATTTACACTTTTCTCACCGTTGGTTTAAGTCAGTGCATATCCCCATAGAACACCACGGTTAATGTCAGCGTAATGTAATGAGGTTTCGTCAACTCAAATATTTCACCTGTCACCTGCTGTGCTCCACTCGACACACACACACACACACACATACAGCATTGCTGTCTTCCTCATGGCTCTAAGATGCTGTTTAAAGTTAAAAATACTCGATTACTAGCCTACTTTGGATAATCGTTTAAAAAAAAAAATGCATTCCATTTGAAAAGTTCTAAATAAATGCATGTTGTTTCCTCAAGTCAATCGGTAATGGTGATTGCAATTATGATCAAAATCATCATGATAATGATTTTTGCCATTTACAGCTGTACGTCTACAATAATATCTTAATTTTAATGATGTGTGAGCAGACATTATTAAAGGTTCAGTGTGTAAGTTTTAGTGACATCTAGTGGTGAGAGTTGCGAATTGCACCCCCTCCCTTATCCAAGCGAGTAGTTTAGTTACGGTGCCTGAGATGGGACAAAGGTGTCATCTATGAGATAGCAGAAAGTTACCAGTCAAGAAATCAGGTTGCTTTAGATAGATATATTAAGAAATTATGTTTAATTAATTATTCAGTTAAACTGAATATTATTGTTCCTTTTTTAACAGCCACATCAAGAAATTAATTGCTACATGATGTCTCATACTCCTGTAATACAGTATTTTACATCTTGGGAGGGTTTGCTCATCTGGAATAACATACCACAGTAAATCAAGAAATTCTCAAACACTATCACATCTAGTGCATCAAGTATGACCACTGACAGATAACAGGACAATATAAGTCTCACTGCACCACAGTCCATTAAAAAACACATAATACATGAAGTTTACAAAGGCCTAGTCAGGTGAGGATCAAGGCTCCTCTGGCTTTGCTTGATTAGATAAGCAATCTGTAAAACTTAACATGTCTTTTTTAATTTTTCAAAATACAACAGAAACACAAAGTAGCACTGACAGCCATTATTTCAGCTTTTCAGCAACGTTTTTACTGGGCATTTAGCATGTTAAAGAACAAATTACACATTTGTGTGCACAGTGGGAAGCAATATCCAATAACAATATAATGCAAATTCTGAAAGTATTCATTATTTGTCACTTGATAGACACACGGTCTTGTTTTATATCACCATTACCAGTAAAAAGAAATACATGTTTTCCACCAGGGCAGTAAAATGTGAAGTTTAGCTGCTGATCTGAGCTTCCCTGCTGTTTTATTGCCAATAATATTCATCATCTTTCTCAGGAAGGTAAGGACACATTTCTGTCCACGTAACAAAGCCATAACAGAGGCAGCAGAGGCAAGAACTACATTAAATTACAATCCAACTACATATTTTTTCTACCAGTGTAGTAAAGGTTTAGCTGTCTAAACTAGACAGCTGTAAGCTACCATTTCATTGCCAATTAGTGATCAGCTGATTGTATCAAGAACGTAACTGACAAAACCAAAACAGAGCTCTGGAGAGAGAGTCACTACATGAAATTAATGAAACTACATATTTTACACCACAAGCCAAAGCCAGCGCTGGAGAATAAACCAATGCAAGTAACCTTACGTGATTTTTCTACCAGGGCAGTAAAAGTTCAGCTGGCAGATGCTTCCATGTTCTAAGCTAACATTACGGTTTTATTTACTGATCAGCTGATTGTCTCGCTAACGTAACCGGCAAAGCCAACCCACAGGCTGGAGAATAAGTAGGCGACATGAAATTAATGCAAAGTTAGATATTGACAGGGGAAACACCTCACATGTCTCATGACTAGGGCTAGCTTCAAGCTAAAGCTAACAACAGCTTTCATTTGCATCGCTAAAGTCTGACAAACTTAAGTTAATTACCTGTCCAGCAGAAAACAGACAACTTCAGCACCGCTTTGAAAACATCTGTCCCACATTATAGCCTTCTATCTGGGAAAATCCACATCTGTGATTTTTTGCCATCATCTGTCTTTATTATTGTTATTATTTCCTCTTCTTCTTCTACAGACGCATTTAATGTAGTGACAGGCGTCAACACTGCCGGAATTATACAAGAAGAAGAAGAACACGGTGATGACGAAACACGCTCTGTAGTGCTATTTGTCCGTTGTCGGCTATGGTAGAAACATGACGACAAAATACAGCGACCTCCGTGGAAGGGGGTGCCCGCGGTTATGTAGATAAAATAACTGTCCATTATGTAAGAAAACATAGTCATGGATATTAAATTACATTTCTGTCAATAATATTTCAAGACCAGTCAAGATTATAACTTTGGGAATATTAATAAATTGCTTGTGCATTGTCTGATTTATTTGTTAAGATCCTAATTTTGTTTGGATGTAAAACTTATTGCTTCAAATGCAACCATTAACCCTAATTAAAAATGTGTTGTTACCATTAACGACTGTCACCCCTCCCCGCGATGATAAGCATGGAGTGTTGGTTTAAGATGCTTAAGTTGATTTCAGTTCTTAGTATTTGTATGTGGGTGTTTTAATAGGAATGTGGGTCGTTCAGATCAATTTGAAAAGTACCTATGATCTCGTTCCACATTTCATTGTGTGTCATGTAATGTGGGGAACTGGTCTTGGTCTTGACTCGGTCTTGCCCTCCCTCGGTCTTGATCTTGACTTGGTCTCCGTTTGTGCGGTCTTGACTACAACACTAGCTTACCCACAACCACGCTACTCTATACCACTCTATATCACCACCTTTATGTTGCAGAGAAAAATTGCACTGCGTGAGGTAAATGGTGATCACACCAGATACTGACTGGCTTCCAGACCCCACCACACCTCCAAAGTATAGTGGAACTGCACATTTTGGAGTGGCCTTTTATTGTGGCCAGCCTAAGGCACACCTGTGCAATCCCCATGCTGTCTGATCAGCATCTTAATATGCCACACCTGTGAGGTGGATGGATTATCTCTGCAAAGGAGAAGTGCACACTAACACAGATTTTGACAGATTTGTGAACAGTATTTGAGAGAAATAGGCCTTTTGTGCACATAGAGAAAGTCTTAGATCTTTGAGTTCAGCTCATGATGAATGGGGGCAAAAACAAAAGTGCTGCCTTTATAATTGTGTTCAGTGTATATATCGTTATCGGGATATGAAATTACCTTTACCAGGATATGAGATTTTAGTTATATCGCAAAGCCCTACTTCAAATGTTGAATACAATGTTCATGCGTAGGCCATGATGTCGAATGAATGTCACTCCAGATCATGTCAATGTAATATTTTCCAAATATGTTCCACGACTTTTCCAAAACCTTTTGTGTTTTTCTATTTTGAAATTCCATGTCTTTGTCATGACCATTTGAACTCAGTCAGTGTAAATATCAGATAATGATTAAAAATGCTCCCGATCCAAAGGATTGGGCTGGGACACCCCGAACATTTTTCTTCATGAGCCACAATGCCAGACAGTTTCTTTACACAGTGAGTTAACAGTTCACATTCCTCAAGTTGTGTCAGGAGCACTCACATCATTTATTGCAGATCACTTGGCTGTGACAGAGTTGGCAGTGAGGACATAAACAGGATGTGGGCCATTGTACCTATGAGCAATGTACTGTACTTGACACAATTCTGCTTGGCCCTTCAATTTTCTGCTTACAGTTAAATTTACCTAAAAATGTGCGACAGCTATTGAAAAGGGAAAAAGCAACTTTAACTCTAAAAGCCTTTGCAGACCAATTTATTTTTCATCCAATTTGTTGCACATTTAAAAGATAACCACAACCTCACGTCAATCATGTATACACACCAACTCTGAAAAAGAAAAGGTCATGAAATGTGGCTGAAATCCTCAGAAACACCAAGTAAGTGGTAACTCAAATATTTAAATAATGTTACTATTGAACTCATGTTCAATGTCAGTAATGTATGTAAGCAGAGTTTCCCCTATATGGATTCAGGAGCTACTAAAATTTCACACAATCATTATTATACCAATGCGCTACTACTTTTCACTCTCACACTATGCGAGCACAGTAACACTCATCGCTTGGCTAGCTTCCTCTCCTCATGCTTCAAAGGACATCTACATTACATGACAGGTGCTGTTATAAGAGCAGCGTAACTCTGAAAGAAAGTGACAGTGAACGCGAGCGGAGGAAAATATTCATATTCTGCCAGTATGTGTATGTGTCGGTTACAGTGTGTTAACCAAGAAAAGTCTATCTGTTGTTTCCCCAACTGCTGGAAAAGTGAAGCCTGTTTGAAGCCTGTTTGTGCTAGCTAACATCTCCCCTCCGCTTCAGACTGCGCAGCAGAGCAGGAAAGTATGTAGGCTAACTTACGTCTTTTTGCAGCTATGCAAGTTAACATTAGCTCAATTTATAGAAAGTAACTGGTAGCTGTATTTTATCACTACCTACTTGTCCAATGTTGAGAACATCATGTGTAGCGAACAGCTCTGCACTGTAGCCCACAGACAGGTACATCCTAAATTATTTTTCAGTTTTAAGTTGAGTCTGAAAAAGTGGTTGTTAGGAAAATAAAGGACGGTGGTGACTGGAAGATCTGAGTTTAGTAAAGGAAATTAGTGATGCAAACTAATCCTAAACTAATGAGTAGACGTTTCTTTTTGGATTTGTGCGCAAATAAAATGCACCTCAGAAGGGAGGTTGTTTCTCATGTTGCCTATTTTTATTATATTAATGTCTACAGATAAATGTCACAATCTGTAAAATGAAGAAACAAAAGGCAAACATGAACAATCGTATCTATAATGATTCTGAGGTTATATTAACAGGGTTTTTGTGCGTGATGCCCAAAACATGGTGTGCCATAAATGTAAAATCACTGTGGAGCGCATCACAGCCAGCCAAATTACTTTCCTGAAATCTAAAGGTTGTAGTTCCTCCCCAGTTGACTGATCTTTGGCTGTTGTTTATTTATTATCTGCTCGAGCTTTTCCAACTATTTGTTCAGCGATATGGTGAAAGTAATGGCCCAATATGATGTGAAATTACACATTTTTCATTGGAAAATTAGACATTTTCTTGGGGGAGGACACCCAAATCCCCCGACTCCCCTGACCATGACTAAAGCTCATGTACAACTATGGGAAAACACTGAAATTTTAACCTATTCTAATGTGCATCGCATGCTCATGGACACAAGAGCAATGCTGCTGAGACATGTTGTGTTGGGGTTTTATATTCAGACATACTACACACTATGCGCACAAAAGAATTTCGCTTCACCTCTGCTGCTACAACTCCATCCTCAGGGAAACACTGGTAAGTGTGCACTGTGGAGTTGTTCTATGCAGATATACATTTGACAGGTCAATAGCAGTGCATCGCACTTAGTATTAGCAAATGTTAAAAGACTGACCATAAGGGCACAAGAAAACCTGAACCTAACAAGATTTTTTGAAATCCATATTTTCTGAATGGCTGGCAACTTAACTTCATTGGCTTTGTTAATTCTAATGTGAAGCTGTATTCTGTAGAAAATTTAAAAAGTTATGAAATTCCAAATATTAACTATACTGTTAGAACTGTAGTTATCTCAATTCACCAAACACAACAGATGATGTTCAGCTTGTTAACAAGAAAAAAATGTTTTAGCATCAACACTAAAACAGCATATTTATTGAGAGGAAATATAAAGGGACTGCTTTAGTTGGGGCTTAGGATAACCATAACAAAGAAGTGGATGTAACACCTTAAGCCAACGGTAGTAATCCAAACTGAGACGCTAAACCCCAGCTACAGTCTTTGATCTGTGGCAACTAACAGCTGACCCACAGACTTCTGGAGACTAAACGAAGCTAAAGGACTTACAAATGGCAAACACAACTTGATTGAGTGCACACAAATTCAAGCCTTTATGGTAAATTTACTGAAATGGCACAGAGCGAGCTGACAGGCAGGTTAGCGAGTTTATCCTGTCAGTTTGTCTCTTTACAAAGACAAGCGTTGCAGTATCAGAGTCCTACCTGAAGAGAGGCTGGGAAGTCTTCATGTTACGCCGTACAAGAACCACATACAACATTATTTATCAAACTGGGTTGGACTTGATAAATTCAGCGTGAGGACACACATGTGACAATGTCCGGTTTTCAAAATAAGGTGACTATACAGGATGGAAATATGATTAATTTGATTATATTCACAGAAAGGTCAAAACATATTACATGTGTCCATTAAAAGTAAACTTTTCTTTACCAGACCCTCTCGGGCCTCTGACCCACCCACCATAGTCTCTGCAAATCCTGTGGGAAACACTGAGTAAAAAGCACATTTTGACTATTTAATTTATGCAATAAAAAATAATAAATAAAATAAATAGGAAATAAAAGGTTAAAAACCTTGCTCGGTATTCTGTATTCGGGAAAGTTTTTCACCATATTTGGTTTCAGCTTCGGACAAGCATTTTGATTTTAGTGCATCCCTAATGTTTTTATTAAATAGGAAGCCTACATAGCTTAACTCTTACAGAGGGTTCTTCTGTTTATGACCGTCAGTATCATTTTACAACAGATGATGCAGACCGTGCTGATATGTCCCAATAAAAACACTCCACTATGAGTACGTGAAAATTCTGTGTCATCTAAATTGTTATCTAGAAATTCCTATAAAAAATGACGTCTCACTGCTGTTTATCTTGCCATATGAAGCAGACAAGCTGCCAGCGGTTGTTCAGAATTGTGTTAGCATGGAGAGGGACGTTTCCTCGCATCCCGGTCCTTTCGTTTGCTCATATGAACGCAGTGTGCTAACCCACTCACATCTTATTTGTTTACATTAGATAGCTAGGCCTGCTAATGTTAGCTGCCTAGCTGGCATGAGGAAAACGTTAGCTAATCGACTTTCACGTTAATACACAGATTCACAGACGCCTGCCAAGTTTTAAATGTCCCTGACATACTTTACTGAGTATTATTCTGCAGTCCATCGGTTAAGTCCGTACATATACCAGGACAAATGTGGGATAACGTTAACTGTGCTAATTGATCGTGGAGACGGCGCTAGCGAAAAAAGACCTCATCTTCAGTGTTTAGCATCTGAAACAAGCAATACAGAACATTTCAGTCGCGAAACTACTTCTGACCGGAATACGCTCCTGGTTCGTTTTTATAAAAGAACCTCGTCTGTGTAAATGTAACCGGAGTGATGGGGCCTCAACCCTACCAAAGGTTGCTACACCCATCCACTGAATCAACCCATCTTACCTGCTCATCAAATCTAGTAATCACGGCCTGGACCCATTCCACTGGTTTGTGAGCCGCCATGGCCGGGCGGAGGGACACCGCAACACTGTGCTGGTAAATCCAAGGTATGAGGCTGGAGCGGACAGGCTTACTTATGCATCAAAATATGTCCTGAGCCGATGGGAAAGGACGAAAGGGGCGAATATTTTTCCCTTTCTGTAGGATTCACCATGCCACCGCCATGACACACCACCGGAAGTCTTCTTCAGAGAAATTAATGGGAGGTGTTGGACACCAGGTCAAGCTAGCTGAAATGAAAAAGGACACTTCCAGGCACACTCTTCAAAGTAACAATTGTTTAAGAAACGTTTTAGAAATAATAAATACATATGCATATGTGAAATAAAAACACTTGAGAGATTAAACCTACCCTATCCTAAAAAAAATAGAAACTAGAAATCCCTCTGTTTGCTCAAGTTGTTTTATTCTAGCTAGTTAAAGCGGCTCACATCTGATGTTACAAAAACATCTGGATTCACAGCCATAACCCCATATGGTACTTCATTAGATCTTCTGCTCAACCAACTGCAACCGTTTTTAAAATGACGTTCTTTTGTTTTATTTTGAAGTAAGATTTTCCTCACTTCTGCTACTACTGTAGAAAACTCAACAAATTGACGTTTTGAGCGCATGCGTCAAGTCGATCAGGCGTATCAGAATGTTTTCACAACTAAGAGTGGATTTAATTGTTGTCATTAAAAATTGTTAGTCCTTCTAAAAGTTTTCACAAACATAAATGCACACAATTCCAATTTTACACTTTCCCTCTTTTTTGTGTTTTATGCACCATATTTGGGGGGGGGTCAAGTAATTGGTGGCACTATGGCAGTGTGTATGGGGGGGCTATGGGCCTACATGTGGTCTTCTAGATTGCAAGCTTTATTTGACACTGACACATACATACCAGCTACCCACCCCCGCCCCGACACATACACACACTATTTAAATTACAACAGTAATCTAGTTAAACAGAACAAGAGGAACATGGCTTGCCACTTTGAGTGGTCGCAAAGACTAGAAAGGCGCTATACAAATACAGACCACTTACATTTTCAAATCAGGCTTTTAACTTTAGTTTAATGCATTTTAGGGGAATTTTTGAACAATGTAAAACACCAGTGTTGTTACTCCCAAAATGTAATACATTATAGATTAGGCTATTAGTTATTTGAGAGTAATTAGTTACATTGCAATATTACTGTCTGTGAATTATAATGCTTTACACTACTAAGTACTACGTTACTTTCACCAAAATAACTAAATATGACTTTGTATTGTAAAATGCTAAACTTTACATTATAGAAGGTCATTATACATCCAAATGAGTGCAATGTGGCAAGCCCGCCATCAGGGGGGTCAAAGGGTACAGATGACCCCGGCCGAAGGCCCAGGGGGGGCCCATGCAAAGGTCTATGGTTGATCCTTAAATGGGATAAAATACAACACTTTACTTACTGTCTTATGTGAATAACTTTTTAGATGTTTTTACATGATAAATGTATTATTATCATTACAACATATACAACTTGTCATCTGATAACCCACCCCCCGCTGTTATTGTGATAATGGTACAGTCAAAACATTTGGCCATTCAGATGTGTTGGATCTGCAAATGTAAAGCGAGTCGCTTTAAGCGAACACTGCAGCCTGTCGGGCCCAAAAAATTAAAGCCAAAACACACAGAGAAAAATAAAATCATAAGGAGGCAATGGCAAAAAAAATGTGTTAAGAAGCACCATGTAGCCTATGTATGACAGGCAAAGGTGAGGAGCTAACAGTTTGGCAGACTAGCAATGCTTTAGCTTGCTTAACCTTTATGACACCAGAGCTGCCAACTCTCAGGCATCAAGAGACTCCTGCAGTTGACCATTTTAACATGCTCTCAAGCTACACGCAGTGAGAAACAAATGTATAACTGATAATAACGAGTAGACGAGAGTGAACTTCACCCAGTTGATGCACCACGGCATCTCAATAAATGACTAAAGGAGTTTTCCAAAATAAACAAATAAAATCTGTGCAAACTTGCTCTGTTTGGTGTAATGGCAGAAAATTGTGTCCTCTTACATTTAATCTTTTATGTATGATCTTTTAATATTATCATTATTATTACTATTCTCGTTATGGCTTATATATATGTAGTGTGTTTTTATCCTTAATCTTTCCTCTCCTATACTCCTTATGTTAGTCTGTCCACATTTACTAGGGTTTAGGTCAGAGCTGTGAGATTTTTCTTCTCTTGTTGTTTCTCTCCTCTCCTCGAATGTTCATTCAAGGCTGAGAGAGGATCTCTGTTCCCCAAAACATAGAAACCTAGACTGTGTAAATGATGATGCATCCCTTTGCTCGGGGCCAGACGCCCAAAGCTGCCCTAGGCAGCAGGTCTCTGGACCAGCTGTATATGTGTTGTAGTTCTCTGTTTATTCTCTTTTGTTAAATAAATTCTTCAGAGACAACAATTGGTTTTAACTCAATTCTTTACTTAATCCCTCACCAGCAAGATACAATTTCCATGACAAACAGCAGCCTCATAAATGAAAATAGCAACAGCAGAGGTCAGTAATAATACTGTAATAATGTAATAATGCTATGCAACATTAAATTAACATTAAATAGCTGTATTTCATCACTACCTACTTGTTTGGATTGTTACAAATACTTTGCTTTAAAAGTACCAAGTAGTCATGCAGTGAGAAAAATACATCTTTATCCTATTCGTTACCCCTCACCAGGAAAATAATTTCCATGACAATTTGGCACCCCAGATGGGATGGACGAGGGATTCGAAATCTGTTGAAGGACAGAAGCCGGCTTATTTTTGGAAAATCCTCCCAGTAGCGAGAAGCTGTGTTCAGCGGAGCCCTGGTCTTCGCTCCGTTCCAGAAAGAAAAGGAAAAGAACTTACATGGTGAGAAATTAGTAGATAATTGAGAAAAAAGATAAAGAGAGTGAGATTGAACAGAGTGAAGGAAGTGGTCTTAATTCTCGTGCCTGAATGATTTGCAGGACCCTCTGCCCGCTTTTAAATTGACAAGGGGGTGCAGAGTGGTACTGGATCAAAGTGGCTCGCGGACAGGACATGCCCTGGGTTTCTCTGTGGTGTCCGAGGGCTGTTGGGGTTTCCAGCTGATAAGTTAGGTTTGCAGCGCGTAGCCTCAGACTTAACCAAACTCAGTGGACCCAAATATTGCTGTGGCCCTGAGTACAGGCTGACTAGATAGAGAAGACTATGGCAAGTGTCAGAGTAAAGCGAGGACTGAGTCTGAAGATTACCTTCAGCAGTTATGAAATTGATGACTAAAATATTAGACATTAATGGGACAATTTGATAAGATGGTTGAAATGGGTTTCCTACAAAATGGAAGCTTTAGTCTAAAACTATTGAACCAGCTAAAGACATGTTTGGAGAGAAAGGACAGCAGAAATGCAATAGAGCGTGCAGCCCTGTCCAGAGGAAAGGGGGAAAAAATTGCAATTCAGATGGGTAGGCTATATGAAGACAAGAGCTGAGGCCAAGGAAAGCTCAGAACTGAAAATTAGAATAGATTCATGAAGGATCTGATTAACTGATCAATGAAATCACAAGAACAAATCAACTGATTATATCTTCTTTAACCGAGGTACACAAGTAAACTGAATCCATTCCGGCTGATCCAGTCCTGGATGAGGAAATGTGCTGCGGTACAGTGAAAGTCTGATAAAGAGACATTGGCTCTCCCTCCAGACTCCCAGAGAAAGAAATGCCAGGAAAAAGAGGAATATTGACATTTAGGACATTGTTGAAGCCATAGCTCACGTGACCAGCCTGACTGAAACCTTTGACAGCTCCACAGACACAGCTGGAGCAGTTTGGATAAGGTTGTCAAAAAGTCTGGGCCACAATGACTGAGATAAACACAGCGATGAGAAAATCAGATCAAGCTGGACTTCTACAAGATCAGCATTACAATATGATAAAATGTTCCTTTCTTAATCACCATCATTTTCATCACACGTCACTTCAGCCAGACAAGAAGGAAAACAGTTTGAAGTATTCTGAGTACAGAAAAGGACAATGCACAGTCCAGAATTACCACTGGACTAAGCAGCTGAACAACAAGACCAGACCGAATCATGTAGGACTCTCCTAGTCCGCATGACCATCACCTTAGGACTACAGCGGTCTGAAAAGAGATGCAATGAGACCCTGAAAGTTCTGAGTTTAAGTAGTCCAGAAACTGCTGCTGGAGTAAGGAAGAATTGTATTTCATAGCAGGTGACATCATGGAAGACAGACAGCATGAAGGAGCATGCTTAACATACAGAAGATCAACACGAAGACAACTGTCAAAAGAAAATGATTGGTGCTGTATCAAGCCATCCTGGTACAAGGATATGGACAGTACAGGGGACAGGGCGAAGCAAAGGGCAAAAGTGGACATTGGAAAAGAGATGTTGCACAATTTCTAAAACAGACTGACAAGAAGAAAAAAAAAAGAAAACAAATGGACTGAACTGGAGGGGGCGGGACAGACGCTAGTGACAGGATCCAGCAAACACACACTGGGTGAGTTACAGCCCCTCACAGATGAAGTAAAAATCTTAAACACATTGAAACTAAAATGAATTCCATATTAAGATCTTAGTAAGTAATACTAAACTTGAACATCCTGTTTGTAATGAATACTGAGCACAGAGGCGTTGGGAAATTATCAATTATCACTACCCAAGAAGAGGGGCAGATGTTGTATATATGATACTATGTGGTGTGTGGTATTCAGATTTTGATGAAACATGACAAAACACTTTTGATAATCAGAGCACTGGGAATGGGGAGAGAGGGTGACCTCTAAGGCAAACACATACACATGCACACAGACAGCCCTGCTGCTGCATGCAAGGGGTAGGCAGAAACACACACACACACACACAGACTTACACTGCACGTTAGTCTACACAGTTCAGGTGGACAGATGAGATTATAGATAAATTATGGACAAATAATTTAGGGACAGTTAAGAAGAGAAAGAGGGCTATTTTCCTTTTTATTGCAACATATTCTCTGGACACAGGGAGCAGCTGCTGTTGTGTTGTTTCTCTCTTTTTTCCCCTAATTTGAGCTGTTTCAAAGGGTATGGTGACTTGGGCAAATCAAGTGATTTGGAGCTGGAAGGAGGTGGGGAGATGGGTTCTTACCTGGAGTCAGCTGACTGTCAAGTGGCCGGTGGTTGGGCCCGAGAACCGAGACAGCAAGGGTGGTGATGTAAACAAGCCTGTTTTGACACACATTGCTTCCAATAAGATCTTTTCCATACACCATGGGTGTACATTCAACATGACCTCATGTTTGAGGTGCTAACTGAATGACAGTCTATAGCTGTAGGTTTCACAAAGTCTAATTTGATTTGGACGAGTCGAAGATTCTAAAATGATATCTACTAAACGAGAAGCGCTTGAATGTATTAAACATGTTTGTTTGTTTGTTAGTGATTCAGAGGCCTGGTTATGTTTTGAATTCTCTGTTATAGGCTGGAGTCATCATCCCCTGTGATGACTCGCCTGCCCACTGCCACAGCTTTCTATTAAAGGAAAATCTGTGGGGAAGGCCAACCAACAGAGCACAGAGTGGTAGAGTGTTACAGACCAACTAGCAGTAAATGGAGCAGTGCATCCGCGAGCACTAGGTCTCAAATTTTCACACAAACTGTTATTGATTACATCAAATGCCACACATTTCTCTGTTGGTGATTCAAAGGCCTAGTTAAAATTTTACATTAGCCACGCGGCTGGTCAGTTTTGTTCTGCAGTACATCACAACAAGCATGCTGAGATGACCATTGTTTGCTAAAGCGGTTAGCGCTCAATGGCTTCACACAAGGCTAGTCTGTCTCAATTGCAATCGGAACAGACAGGATAAACCTGGGACATGTGATCACAGTGAGAGTACGTCTCTCCCTCCCACAGTGTAGCCTTTTCCATCTATTCCAAAACCAATCACCATAAAGAGGTGATGATGATTATTTTAGACAAAGATTCCTAATTATTGACAAAGGACTTGAAACTGACGACACTGAGATGACAGAGCCTCACTGACTGAAAAGGCTCTCCACAGTCCGGCCGTACTCGGACTGTACTGTCTGAACTGGATGTTTGTGTGTCTGCACCCATTTGCTGCCCTTTAATGATAAAATGCACACTAACAGATTCCCACAGGAGAAGCCAGAACGGAGGCTGCCAGCTCATTCCAGGTTGTTGAATGTTATTGTTTAACCCTTTCAAAACATGTTCCAGAAGGTTGCTCAGGTGTGTCCCAAGGGTGTCCCAAGGGACCATGTGGGCAAAAGGGGGGAGGTTGAATAAGACCTGAATTTCTGAACTAACAGATTACAGTGACATTTGTATATAACAGTGTTAATGCTTTTAACTGTTCTTTTAAATGTTTTCCTTTAATTGATATTGCCTACAGTACAGATGGAGGATTAACAAGGGTTTACACTAAAATCTTAAAGTATGAGGTTGAATCTGCCTCGATGCTAGACTTAGCAGGGTCAAAATTGGAAGGTAAACTGTCTGTGTTATTGGACACGGTGTTATTGGACACTGTGAGCTCCAAGATTAAGACTCATTCAGAGAGGGTGAGACCGGTTTAGAACATCCTACTGTCTAGCCAGAGCTATCTCAGAGAGATTGTGGAGTAAAACAACTACGGACTAATTAAAATCTCATGCTGTAGTAATCTGTGTCTTTCCTACAGGTCCAGACGTGATCTTATGGATTGCACTAACACCATGTGAATAAATGAAATGCTGTCTTGTAATTGTTGGCATGTTAAGTAAATAAGTTAAAGTTTTCCAAAACAGGAGGCCAGAGCGGTGGCTGGTTTTCCTTCCTGAGTGATGGCATCGGCAACTTACAGAGTGCTGGTGCAGTATGACAAAATGTTTTGGTGAAGCAAGAAATTGTTTTCCCATATGTGCAAGCGACATTGCCTTCACAGCTGCCCTTTGTAGCCATGGCTACTCTCGGCGAAGGGAAATTTGTTTTGGACACTGTCCGTTCTGTAGCTTTACAAGACAACACAAAATACTGAAATAAAGCATCTCTCACACATATTGTCATGCAACACAACACATGCTGTCGTATACATTATATATAGAGAACATACACAGTTCTCTATATAGTAGCACATTGACTACTTCTTCTGATGCAAGTTTTGATTGAACAACCCTGTCGGCTGCATTCCCCGCAATGTAGCACAACCCTTGCACAATGAGATATTGCACACCCCCAATAGCCTACATATTGCACAAATGACACATTTCACATAACCTATTCCATACAATGTATGGTATACATGATGACATATTTAAAAATCCAACAGCCCACGTGTGGCACGACTAACATACTGCATACCCCAATAGCCTACTTACTGCACAATGACATCGTGCACAACCCAGCCAGCCTACATGTTAGTGCTGGTAAGCTTAATGGACATAGGCACAAATGAGTGTTTATATCGGTTTAGCCTGCTTTTAGGAACCCTGAATCTTCTACCAGAGGGTAAAAGCTGAAATTCTGAATGAAGTATGTGGGTCGGATCGGAAACAATTTTTTTTGCCTGCCTGATAGTTTTTGACTCCCATAATCTTCATAGCAGTCTGTACCTGACGGACGATCTGTGATTTGGACTGTACTGTGTTTTGTCAGGTGACCATACCAGGCTGTGATACCGTATCTTAGAATACTCTAGTATTGCGTGAAAAAACAACAACATAAATTTCGTCTCGACTCCATACACTCTAAGTCTTTGTAAAAAATGCATCCTCTGTTGAAGTCTGGAGCAAAGAGTATTCACGTGGTCCTTCCAGATAAGTGTAAGAGCTAACCAGGGTAATGGGTAAGTTGTTGATCACTACAGGCATGGTGTCACCTATGGCATTTGTGTTAAGCACCATCTCCTCAGTCTTGGTCACATTTAGCACAAGATAGTTGTCGTCACACCACTGGACAAATTCCTCAATTTTTGTATGATACGCTGCTGGGCTTCTATCTTTGTACATAAGGCAGAGGATTGCTGTATCGCCTGAGAATTTGATAATATAATTGTCAGCATGGAGTGCAGTTTATACAGTATACAGTGTAAAGAGGACTGGAGAGCTGACACAGCCCTGAGGGGCACCAGTGCTGATTGGCCTGGGCTCTGTGAGAGCATTATTCATTCTGACCTGTTGAGTACGGTTTGTTAAAAAAGTAAAATACAAGTTGAGAATAAAAGAGTTTGCATTCATGTGTTTCAGTTTCTGGCATGTGAGTGTTAAAAGCTGAACTAAAATCAACAAACAAAATGCGTGCATAGGCCTTTGGGTCCTCAAGGTTACTGATCAGATGTGAGATGCTGTTAATAGTGTCATCTGTGCCACGCCCCTGCCTATAGACAAACTGAAAAGGGTCTAAAGACACACCAACCTCTTGCTTAAGAAATGACACCATTATCCTCTCAAGACATTTCATGACAATGGATGTCAAAGCCAAAGGCCTGAAATCATTACTCACCTTTGGGCGAGGTTTTTTAGGTACAGGTGTAATTACTGAATTCTTCCAGAAGGCGGGGATGGTGTGTGAGTCTACTGGTTTTTGAAAGATGGGGCACCATGCAGGTGTCTGCTCCTCTGCACATGTCTTTAGCAGAACTGCAGATATTCCCTCAGGCCCAGTGGCCTTCATAGTACACAAGTCTTTAAAAAGCAATCTGACCTCCTATGGTTCTATCACCAGCCTTGTGTCCTGTTCTATGACAGAAATTGTCTCTAAAACATTCTTCCATTCAGAGGAAAAGACCCGAGATTCAAATCTCAGATAGAAGTCATTCAGGTCATTAGCTTTTTGCAGATCATCAGAGGTACTGATGCATTTTTGAGCTGGTGTCATATTAATAATTACCTTCATTGTGTCCCATAGTTATATTGAGTTCATTTCTGTAAAACTCTGTTCAATGAATTCTTTATGTCTCCTCCTGGCTTCCCTGAGCAAGTGATTAAGTTCTGTTTGCACAATTTTCAGTTGTGCTCTGTCCTGGTTCTTAAATGCCAGTTTCTTGCGGTTGATACGGTCTTTAACCTCCTTAGCTATGTACGGTTTGTTGTTAGGATATACAGTTATCTCTTTCTGAGGTATAATCAGAATCAGAAGGAGGTTTATTGCCAAGTAGTGTTTTACACATACGAGGAATTTGCTGTGGTCATAAGGTGCTACACACAGACAGACATACAGTCGACATAAATGTAGAAATATATAAATATGGAATAGAAGAACAACGTTGCAGATATATACATGTGCATTATTCTAGGTCTGTGCCGTGTAGAAGTAACGTAACGGAAGAGAATATTGTGTAAATATAAATATATAACCTGACAACATAAAAATATACAACAAAGATCAACAATCAGCAACAAATATGTGCAACGTTCCAGGTTTGAGCCCGACACGAGATGAAACAGTATTTACATGTGCAGAGACATTTGTATCATTTGCAAGGGGGGAGTGTCAGTGGGGGACCCGGGCCTTGTTGATCAGGCTAGCTGCAGACAGGAAGAAACTGTTTTTGTGGTGAGAGGTTTTGGTCCTGATGGACGTCAGCCTCCTGCCAGAGGGGAGAGTCTGAAACAGTTTGTGTCCGGGGTGGGAGGAGTCAGCCGCCATCTTTCCTGCTCGCCTCAGAGTCCTGGAGGCGTACAGGTCCACAAGAGAAGGAAGATTTCAGCCAATCACCTTCTCTGCAGTCAATATTGTCCACACAGAATTTTATGTAATCCGTAACAGTTCCTGCTGCTTTATCCATGTCCAGTTTGTGAAAGATGCTCCATTCTGTTGAAAGAAAGCAACCATTAAGGGACTTAATGCTGTCGCTAGTCCAGATCTTTACAGACTTGGCTCTTAAGAACAGATCTGTAAGTGTGGATGAGATGGACTACGTTATGGTCCGAGTTTGACAGCGGGGGTTTAGCCCTGCTCACATAGGCATTTTTCACATTACAATAGAAATTAAAGCTGCAAGCCTAAACATTCTCGAAAACTCGTTTCGCACATGGGCGTTGCAAAATGACTCGCTAGCGCCACCTAGAAAATTGGAAAAAATTAGCCCCTCGTTCACGTTCAACCTACATGTACGAAAATTTCTGGGGACATGTATCGTATCAAGACGCACAAATAAGCCTCAAGAACCCATAGCCTAAAGTCAACAGGAAGTCGGCCATTTTGAATTTTACGGCCATTTTTGGATGATTTACACACTTCGTACTTTAACGAACTCCTCCTAGGGATTTAGTCGGATCGACGTCAAATTTGTGCTGTGCCTTCGAAAGGCATTGACGATGAAAAGTTGTGCTATTTGCGCGTTTTCGTCAATGGGCGTGTCCGTGGCGTCGATGATTCGCTATGAAACAGGAAGTTGTTGTAACTTCAGTGTACATGCTCACATCCGGACCAAACTGTACATGTAGGATGAGAGTCCCGCCCTGAACACATGTACATGCTGACATTCACCCACAGTCATAGCGCCACCTGCTGGCAACAGGAAGTGAATTTTAACGAAGCAGCCCCCGCCGCACGTTTTACCTACGTGCACGAATTTTCTGTGGTACGTGTATCTTGTCCAGACGCACAAAAAAGTCTCTTGGAGCCATAGCCTAAACCCAACAGGAAGTCGGCCATTTTGAATTTTACGTCAAATTTTGGATGATTTACACACTTCGTACTTTAACGAACTCCTCCTAGGGATTTAGTCCGACCGACCTCAAATTTGTGCTGTGCCTTCTAAAGGCATTGAAGATGAAAAGTTGTGCTATTTGCAAGTTTTCGTCAATGGGCGTGTCCGTGGCGTGGCGTCAAAGATCAACTCTTCGCCATGACACGGAAGTTGTCGTAACTTCAGTGTACATGCTCACATCTGGACCAAACTGTACATGTAGGATGAGAGTCCCGCCCTGAACACATGTACATGCTGACATTCACAGACAGTCATAGCGCCACCTGCTGGCAACAGGAAGTGACTTTTAACGAAGCAGCCCCCGCCGCACGTTTTACCTACGTGCACGAATTTTCTGTGGTACGTGTATCTTGTCCAGACGCACAAAAAAGCCTCTTGGAGCGATGCCCTAAAATCAACAGGAAGTAGGCCATTTTGAATTTTACGTCAAATTTTGGATGATTTACACACTTCGTACTTTAACGAACTCCTCCTAGGGATTTAGTCCGACCGACTTCAAATTTGTGCTGTGCCTTCTAAAGGCATTGAAGATGAAAAGTTGTGCTATTTGCGAGTTTTCGTCAATGGGTGTGTCCGTGGCGTGGCGTCAGAGATCAAGTCTTCGCCATGACACAGGAAGTTGTTGTAACTTCAGTGTACATGCTCACATCTGAACCAAACTTTACGTGCTTGATAACTCTCCCACCCCGTTATGGAGGACCGATCCTGACACAGTCAGAAATAAATACAGAAATAAATAAATGCTCAATAAATAAATAAGCATCCAATTAAATACACAAAAAAATAAAGTAAATAAATAAATGTAGGTAGTAATTAAATTATACAAGGAGACATAAATGTATATATTTTAATTAGTGCCTTTACTATTCACCTTTGTTATAATTACCTTATTTGTTTATTCAACTTTATTTATTACAATTTTTTTAATGTATTTATTTATGTGTGTTTTAATATTTTTGTCTGTTTTATTCTTCCTTTGTATTTATTTACCTTATTTATTTTCACCCATGGTATTTATTTCTGCCTGTCTTTTTTAAATTTTTGTATGCATTTCTGCCTCATTATGCAAATGAGGAGGGGCTGTGTCTCAAGGGGTCATCTTCTCTGCTATTGGTGGACCAGTCAGACAGGAGAGCTCCTACTCTGCCTGCAGACATCAACGATCTTGCCCCTCACACAGTCAGATGGCTTCCTTCAGTGCGCTGAGGTGTTTAACAACTCTGAAGACAATACTACCAGCAATGTCTTCCTTCTCTTTTCACGTAGACGCTCCGACAGACGGTGCTTTCAGTTTGCTGCATGCATGGACACAGAACTGCGGTATAGGGAGAAGCACACGGTCAGCTAGCTGCAGCTAAATCTGGAGTGCACTCGTATTCAATTCTGTATGGTAAATTCAGTTTTAACGGAGCAGAGCGAGCTGACAGGCAGAGTTAGAGACTTTTTCTGTCCGTTTCTCTCTTTACAAAGACGCATGTTGCAGTCAGAGTCTTCTCTGAAGAGGGCAATGAAGTGTCAGTTGTACCCGATGCGAGCACCACATACAACACAATTTATCAAATTACACAACGGATATACAGTATGAAAATAAGATTGATTGGATTATACTCACAGGAAGTATAAAACCTGTTACATGCGTAACACAGTAATGTCAGGGAAATTACTTTACTTAGAATTAAGTACTGCAGTTGTACATTTGAAATACCTTCCTAACTTTCTGATAGGAAGCCTTCTTGAGGTGGTATAAAACATTTCTTCTTATATTCTGATTTGAGTTGTGGACAACTATGACCACATGAATTAAAAAATTAAACATTTCACTGCCCAAGTCAGCTATAACACAAGTCTTGTTCATCAGACTACATGCTGTGGACAGATTTTGTCCCAGGATTTATTATGCATTTCTTCTTCTTCGTTGCATGATTTAGAATAATAAGGTGAGAAATGGGTCTGTTCTGAGTTCATCCTGCACTGCAGCAGCTATAAAGTCCATTTAATCCCAAAAACGCTTTTCTTTTAGGCAGGCTGGAGCAGAAAACAACTCACCTTTCTCAAGTTGTACAGTAATGTCACATGTGTATGAAGGTGGATCAAACCAGCTAATCTTAAATGTCAAAGTAGAGAGGAGCCTAGTAGGCCTATTTATTTTCATTCATTACACAATATGAATAAGCTATGCAGACAGTTGTAAAGAAAGAACATCTTTTTCTTCTGTTCTCTACTTGTTATAGTTACACAGTATTAGGGGTGTGGGCTGTATTAAAAGTATCCACTGTTCTCACATGCTCTAACACACAGTAACGATGAAATGTGTGCTGTTCTCACATTCTTCCTCTGTATGTACACATAAACAACAAGGCAGGGAAATATAAAAGGAATTTATTTTATTGTTTGGGTACATTATTGTTCAGTGTACATGCTCACATCTGAAACAAACTTTACGTGCTTGATAACTCTCCCACCCGCAGACATCTACACGTCAATACCGATTTATATTCATAGCGGCAAGTGCTATGTAGCTCCACACAGGGGACACAGGAAGTGACATATAACACCTTCATGCGGCGTCATAACCGCGTAGCAAATTCACAGCCGCACCGGCAGAGCTCCAGAATATGCAACTCGGCCGGCTCACACGCGGACGCGCTTATAAGTGCGAGGGCCCGCCCAACGCTGCTTGCAGCTTTAATTTTTTTTTTTTTTTTTTTTTTTTTTTCTGCAAAGTAGGCTCAAATGACATGGCCTAAACATTCTCGAAAACTCACCAAAATTTGCAAACATGTCAGAACCGGTGAAAAATTTCGTATTCTACAAGTTTCGCACATGGGCGTTGCAAAATGACTCGCTAGCGCCACCTAGAAAATTGGAAAAATTAGCCCCTCGTTCACGTTCAACCTACATGTACGAAATTTTCTGGGGACATGTATCATATCAAGACGCACAAAAAAGCCTCAAGAACCCATAGCCTAAAGTCAACAGGAAGTCGGCCATTTTGAATTTTACGGCCATTTTTGGATGATTTACACACTTCGTACTTTAACGAACTCCTCCTAGGGATTTAGTCGGATCGACGTCAAATTTCTGCTGTGCCTTCTAAAGGCATTGACGATGAAAAGTTGTGCTATTTGCGCGTTTTCGTCAATGGGCGTGTCCGTGGCGTCGATGATTCGCATGAAACAGGAAGTTGTTGTAACTTCAGTGTACATGCTCACATCTGGACCAAACTGTACATCTAGGATGAGAGTCCCGCCCTGAACACATGTACATGCCGACATTCACCCACAGTCATAGCGCCACCTGCTGGCAACAGAAAGTGATTTAACGAAGCAGCCCCCGCCGCACGTTTCACCTACGTGCACGAATTTTCTGTGGTACGTGTATCTTGTCCAGACGCACAAAAAAGTCTCTTGGAGCCATAGCCTAAACCCAACAGGAAGTCGGCCATTTTGAATTTTACGTCAAATTTTGGATGATTTACACACTTCGTACTTTAACGAACTCCTCCTAGGGATTTAGTCCGACCGACCTCAAATTTGTGCTGTGCCTTCTAAAGGCATTGAAGATGAAAAGTTGTGCTATTTGCAAGTTTTCGTCAATGGGCGTGTCCGTGGCGTGGCGTCAAAGATCAACTCTTCGCCATGACACGGAAGTTGTCGTAGCTTCAGTGTACATGCTCACATCTGGACCAAACTGTACATGTAGGATGAGAGTCCCGCCCTGAACACATGTACATGCTGATATTCACCCACAGTCATAGCGCCACCTGCTGGCAACAGGAAGTGACTTTTAACGAAGCAGCCCCCGCCGCACGTTTCACCTACGTGCACGAATTTTCTGTGGTACGTGTATCTTGTCCAGACGCACAAAAAAGTCTCTTGGAGCCATAGCCTAAACCCAACAGGAAGTCGGCCATTTTGAATTTTACGTCAAATTTTGGATGATTTACACACTTCGTACTTTAACGAACTCCTCCTAGGGATTTAGTCCGACCGACCTCAAATTTTGCTGTGCCTTCTAAAGGCATTGAAGATGAAAAGTTGTGCTATTTGCAAGTTTTCGTCAATGGGCGTGTCCGTGGCGTGGCGTCAAAGATCAACTCTTCGCCATGACACGGAAGTTGTCGTACTTCAGTGTACATGCTCACATCTGGACCAAACTGTACATGTAGGATGAGAGTCCCGCCCTGAACACATGTACATGCTGACATTCACCCACAGTCATAGTGCCACCTGCTGGCAACAGGAAGTGACTTTTAACGAAGCAGCCCCCGCCGCACGTTTCACCTACGTGCACGAATTTTCTGTGGTACGTGTATCTTGTCCAGACGCACAAAAAAGTCTCTTGGAGCCATAGCCTAAACCCAACAGGAAGTCGGCCATTTTGAATTTTACGTCAAATTTTGGATGATTTACACACTTCGTACTTTAACGAACTCCTCCTAGGGATTTAGTCCGACCGACCTCAAATTTCTGCTGTGCCTTCTAAAGGCATTGAAGATGAAAAGTTGTGCTATTTGCAAGTTTTCGTCAATGGGCGTGTCCGTGGCGTGGCGTCAGA
>NW_024042261.1:2791339-3019201 GCF_014851395.1 Micropterus salmoides | reverse complement strand
GCCTTTTGGATGATTTACACACTTCGTACTTTAACGAATCCTCCTAGGGATTAGTCGGTCGCGTCAAATTTGTGCTGCGCCTTCTAAAGGATTGACGATGAAAAGTTGTGCTATTTGCGCGTTTTCGTCAATGGGCGTGTCCGTGGCGTCGAGATTCGCATGAAACAGGAAGTTGTGTAACTTCAGTGTACATGCTCACATCTGGACCAAACTGTACATGTAGGATGAGGTCCCGCCTGAACACATGTACATGCGACATTCACACAGTCATAGCGCCACCTGCTGGCAACAGAAGTGACCTTTAACGAAGCACCCGCCGCACGTTTCACCTACGTGCACGAATTTTCTGTGGTACGTGTATCTTGTCCAGACGCACAAAAAAGCTCTTGGAGCCATAGCCTAAACCCAACAGGAAGTCGGCCATTTTGAATTTTACGTCAAATTTTGGATGATTTACACACTTCGTACTTAACGAACTCCTCTAGGGATTAGTCCGACCGACCTCAAATTTGTGCTGTCCTTCTAAAGGCATTGAAGATGAAAAGTTGTGTATTTGCAAGTTTTCGTCAATGGGTGTGTCCGTGGCGTGGCGTCAAAGATCAAGTCTTCGCCATGACACGGAAGTTGTCGTAACTTCAGTGTATGCTCACATCTGGACCAAACTGTACATGTAGGATGAGAGTCCCGCCCTGAACACATGTACATGCTGACATTCACACAGTCATAGCGCCACCTGCTGGCAACAGGAAGTGACTTTTAACGAAGCAGCCCCGCCGCACGTTTACCTACGTGCACGAATTTCTGTGGTACGTGTATCTTGTCCAGACGCACAAAAAAGCTCTTGGAGCATGCCCTAAATCAACAGGAAGTCGGCCATTTGAATTTTACGTCAAATTTTGGATGATTTACACACTTCGTACTTTAACGAACTCCTCCTAGGGATTTAGTCCGACCGACTTCAAATTTGTGCTGTGCCTTCTAAAGGCATTGAAGATGAAAAGTTGTGCTATTTGCGAGTTTTCGTCAATGGGTGTGTCCGTGGCGTGGCGTCAGAGATCAAGTCTTCGCCATGACACAGGAAGTTGTTGTAACTTCAGTGTACATGCTCACATGAACCAAACTTTACGTGCTTGATAACTCTCCCACCCCGCTATGGAGGACCGATCCTGACACAGTCAGAAATAAATACAGAAATAAATAAATGCTCAATAAATAAATAAGCATCCAATTAAATACACAAAAAATAAAGTAAATAAATAAATGTAGGTAGTAATTAAATTATACAAGGAGACATAAATGTTATATTTTAATTAGTGCCTTTACTTATTCACCTTTGTTATAATTACCTTATTTGTTTATTCAACTTTATTTATTACTAATTTTTTTAATGTTTATTTATGTGTGGTTTAATATTTTTGTCTGTTTTATTCTTCCTTTGTATTTATTTACCTTATTTATTTCACCCATGGTATTTATTTCTGCCTGTCTTTTTAAATTTTTGTATGCATTTCTGCCTCATTATGCAAATGAGGGGGCTGTGTCTCAAGGGGTCATCTTCTCTGCTATTGGTGGACCAGTCAGACAGGAGAGCTCCTACTCTGCCTGCAGACATCAACGATCTTGCCCTCACACAGTCAGATGGCTTCCTTCAGTGCGCTGAGGTTTTAACAACTCTGAAGACATACCAGCAATGTCTTCCTTCTCTTTTCACGTAGACGCTCCGACAGACAGTGCTTTCAGTTTGCTGCATGCATGGACACAGAACTGCGGTATAGGGAGAAGCACACGGTCAGCTGGCTGCAGCTAAATCTGGAGTGCACTCGTATTCAATTCTGTATGGTAAATTCAGTTTTAACGGAGCAGAGCGAGCTGACAGGCAGAGTTAGAGACTTTTTCTGTCCGTTTCTCTCTTTACAAAGACGCATGTTGCAGTCAGAGTCTTCTCTGATGCGAGCACGACATACAACACAATTTATCAAATTACACAACGGATATACAGTATGAAAATAAGATTGATTGGATTATACTCACAGGAAGTATAAAACCTCTTACATGGGTCTATTAAAAGTAAAGTAACACAAAAATGTCAGGGAAATTACTTTACTTAGATTTAAGTACTGCAGTTGTACATTTGAAATACCTTCCTACCTTTCTGATAGGAAGCCTTCTTGAGGTGGTATAAAACATTTCTTCTTATATTCTGATTTGAGTTGTGGACAACTATGACCACATGAATTAAAAAAACATTTCACTGCCCAAGTCAGCTATAACACAAGTCTTGTTCATCAGACTACATGCTGTACAGTATTTGTACAGATTTTGTCCCAGGATTTATTATGCATTTCTTCTTCTTCGTTGCATGATTTAGAATAATAAGGTGAGAAATGGGTCTATTCTGAGTTCATCCTGCACTGCAGCAGCTAATAAAGTCCATTTAATCCCAAAAACGCTTTTCTTTTAGGCAGGCTGGAGCAGAAAACAACTCACCTTTCTCAAGTTGTACAGTAATGTCACATGTGTATGAAGGTGGATCAAACAAGCTAATCTTAAATGTCAAAGTAGAGAGGAGCCTAGTAGGCCTATTTATTTTCATTCATTACACAATATGAATAAGCTATGCAGACAGTTGTAAAGAAAGAACATCTTTTTCTTCTGTTCTCTACTTGTTATAGTTACACAGTATTAGGGGTGTGGGCTGTATTAAAAGTATCCACTGTTCTCCCATGCTCTAACACACAGTAACGATGAAATGTGTGCTGTTCTCACATTCTTCCTCTGTATGTACACATAAACAACAAGGCAGGGAAATATAAAAGGAATTTATTTATTGTTTGGGTACATTATTGTTCAGTGTACATGCTCACATCTGAAACAAACTTTACGTGCTTGATAACTCTCCCACCCCGCAGACATCTACACAATACCGATTTATATTCATAGCGGCAAGTGCTATGTAGCTCCACATAGGGGACACAGGAAGTGACATATAGCACCTTCATGCGGCGTCGGAACCGCGTAGGAAATTCACAGCCGCACCGGCAGAGCTCCAGAATATGCAACTCGGCCGGCTCACACGCGGACGCGCTACAAGTGCGAGGCCCGCCCAACGCTGCTTGCAGCTTTAATTAGGGCCCGAGCACGACCGTGAGGTCCCTATTGAATTGCTCGGATTATTAGGGCCCGAGCACGACCGTGCGAGGTCCCTATTGAATTGCTCGGATTATTTTTTTTTTTTTTTTTTTTTTTTTTTTTTTTTTCTGCAAAGTAGGCCCAAATGACATGGCCTAAACATACTCGAAAACTCACCAAAATTTGCAAACATGTCAGAACCGGTGAAAAATTTCGTATTCTACAAGTTTCGCACATGGGCGTGGCAAAATGACTCGCTAGCGCCACCTAGAAAATTGGAAATGATTAGCCCCTCGTTCACGTTCAACCTACATGTACGAAATTTTCTGGGGACATGTATCGTATCAAGACGCACAAAAAAGCCTCAAGAACCCATAGCCTAAAGTCAACAGGAAGTCGGCCATTTTGAATTTTATGGCCATTTTTGGATGATTTACACACTTCGTACTTTAACGAACTCCTCCTAGGGATTTAGTCGGATCGACGTCAAATTTCTGCTGTGCCTTCTAAAGGCATTGACGATGAAAAGTTGTGCTATTTGCGCGTTTTCGTCAATGGGCGTGTCCGTGGCGTCGATGATTCGCAATGAAACAGGAAGTTGTTGTAACTTCAGTGTACATGCTCACATCTGGACCAAACTGTACATGTAGGATGAGAGTCCCGCCCTGAACACATGTACATGCCGACATTCACCCACAGTCATAGCGCCACCTGCTGGCAACAGAAAGTGACCTTTAACGAAGCAGCCCCGCCGCACGTTTCACCTACGTGCACGAATTTTCTGTGGTACGTGTATCTTGTCCAGACGCACAAAAAAGTCTCTTGGAGCCATAGCCTAAACCCAACAGGAAGTCGGCCATTTTGAATTTTACGTCAAATTTTGGATGATTTACACACTTCGTACTTTAACGAACTCCTCCTAGGGATTTAGTCCGACCGACCTCAAATTTGTGCTGTGCCTTCTAAAGGCATTGAAGATGAAAAGTTGTGCTATTTGCAAGTTTTCGTCAATGGGCGTGTCCGTGGCGTGGCGTCAAAGATCAGCTCTTCGCCATGACACGGAAGTTGTCGTAACTTCAGTGTACATGCTCACATCTGGACCAAACTGTACATGTAGGATGAGAGTCCCGCCCTGAACACATGTACATGCTGACATTCACCCACAGTCATAGCGCCACCTGCTGGCAACAGGAAGTGACTTTTAACGAAGCAGCCCCCGCCGCACGTTTACCTACGTGCACGAATTTTCTGTGGTACGTGTATCTTGTCCAGACGCACAAAAAAGTCTCTTGGAGCCATAGCCTAAACCAACAGGAAGTCGGCCATTTTGAATTTTACGTCAAATTTTGGATGATTTACACACTTCGTACTTTAACGAACTCCTCCTAGGGATTTAGTCCGACCGACCTCAAATTTGTGCTGTGCCTTCTAAAGGCATTGAAGATGAAAAGTTGTGCTATTTGCAAGTTTTCGTCAATGGGCGTGTCCGTGGCGTGGCGTCAAAGATCAACTCTTCGCCATGACACGGAAGTTGTCGTAACTTCAGTGTACATGCTCACATCTGGACCAAACTGTACATGTAGGATGAGAGTCCCGCCCTGAACACATGTACATGCTGACATTCACAGACAGTCATAGCGCCACCTGCTGGCAACAGGAAGTGACTTTTAACGAAGCAGCCCCCGCCGCACGTTTACCTACGTGCACGAATTTTCTGTGGTACGTGTATCTTGTCCAGACGCACAAAAAAGCCTCTTGGAGCGATGCCCTAAAATCAACAGGAAGTCGGCCATTTTGAATTTTACGTCAAATTTTGGATGATTTACACACTTCGTACTTTAACGAACTCCTCCTAGGGATTTAGTCCGACCGACTTCAAATTTGTGCTGTGCCTTCTAAAGGCATTGAAGATGAAAAGTTGTGCTATTTGCGAGTTTTCGTCAATGGGTGTGTCCGTGGCGTGGCGTCAGAGATCAAGTCTTCGCCATGACACAGGAAGTTGTTGTAACTTCAGTGTACATGCTCACATCTGAACCAAACTTTACGTGCTTGATAACTCTCCCACCCCGTATGGAGGACCGATCCTGACACAGTCAGAAATAAATACAGAAATAAATAAATGCTCAATAAATAAATAAGCATCCAATTAAATACACAAAAAAATAAAGTAAATAAATAAATGTAGGTAGTAATTAAATTATACAAGGAGACATAAATGTATATATTTTAATTAGTGCCTTTACTTATTCACCTTTGTTATAATTACCTTATTTGTTTATTCAACTTTATTTATTACTAATTTTTTTAATGTATTTATTTATGTGTGTGTTTAATATTTTTGTCTGTTTTATTCTTCCTTTGTATTTATTTACCTTATTTATTTTCACCCATGGTATTTATTTCTGCCTGTCTTTTTAAATTTTTGTATGCATTTCTGCCTCATTATGCAAATGAGGAGGGGCTGTGTCTCAAGGGGTCATCTTCTCTGCTATTGGTGGACCAGTCAGACAGGAGAGCTCCTACTCTGCCTGCAGACATCAACGATCTTGCCCCTCACACAGTCAGATGGCTTCCTTCAGTGCGCTGAGGTGTTTAACAACTCTGAAGACAATACTACCAGCAATGTCTTCCTTCTCTTTTCACGTAGACGCTCCGACAGACAGTGCTTTCAGTTTGCTGCATGCATGGACACAGAACTGCGGTATAGGGAGAAGCACACGGTCAGCTGGCTGCAGCTAAATCTGGAGTGCACTCGTATTCAATTCTGTATGGTAAATTCAGTTTTAACGGAGCAGAGCGAGCTGACAGGCAGAGTTAGAGACTTTTTCTGTCCGTTTCTCTCTTTACAAAGACGCATGTTGCAGTCAGAGTCTTCTCTGAATGAAGTGTCAGAGCGAGCACCACATACAACACAATTTATCAAATTACACAACGGATATACAGTATGAAAATAAGATTGATTGGATTATACTCACAGGAAGTATAAAACCTGTTACATGCGTAACACAGTAATGTCAGGGAAATTACTTTACTTAGATTAAGTACTGCAGTTGTACATTTGAAATACCTTCCTACCTTTCTGATAGGAAGCCTTCTTGAGGTGGTATAAAACATTTCTTCTTATATTCTGATTTGAGTTGTGGACAACTATGACCACATGAATTAAAAAATTAAACATTTCACTGCCCAAGTCAGCTATAACACAAGTCTTGTTCATCAGACTACATGCTGTGGACAGATTTTGTCCCAGGATTTATTATGCATTTCTTCTTCTTCGTTGCATGATTTAGAATAATAAGGTGAGAAATGGGTCTGTTCTGAGTTCATCCTGCACTGCAGCAGCTAATAAAGTCCATTTAATCCCAAAAACGCTTTTCTTTTAGGCAGGCTGGAGCAGAAAACAACTCACCTTTCTCAAGTTGTACAGTAATGTCACATGTGTATGAAGGTGGATCAAACAAGCTAATCTTAAATGTCAAAGTAGAGAGGAGCCTAGTAGGCCTATTTATTTTCATTCATTACACAATATGAATAAGCTATGCAGACAGTTGTAAAGAAAGAACATCTTTTTCTTCTGTTCTCTACTTGTTATAGTTACACAGTATTAGGGGTGTGGGCTGTATTAAAAGTATCCACTGTTCTCCCATGCTCTAACACACAGTAACGATGAAATGTGTGCTGTTCTCACATTCTTCCTCTGTATGTACACATAAACAACAAGGCAGGGAAATATAAAAGGAATTTATTTTATTGTTTGGGTACATTATTGTTCAGTGTACATGCTCACATCTGAAACAAACTTTACGTGCTTGATAACTCTCCCACCCCGCAGACATCTACACGCCAATACCGATTTATATTCATAGCGGCAAGTGCTATGTAGCTCCACATAGGGACACAGGAAGTGACATATAACACCTTCATGCGGCGTCGGAACCGCGTAGCAAATTCACAGCCGCACCGGCAGAGCTCCAGAATATGCAACTCGGCCGGCTCACACGCGGACGCGCTTATAAGTGCGAGGGCCCGCCCAACGCTGCTTGCAGCTTTAATTTTTTTTTTTTTCTGCAAAGTAGGCCCAAATGACATGGCCTAAACATCTCGAAAACTCACCAAAATTTGCAAACATGTCAGAACCGGTGAAAAATTTCGTATTCTACAAGTTTCGCACATGGGCGTTGCAAAATGACTCGCTAGCGCCACCTAGAAAATTGGAAAAAATTAGCCCCTCGTTCACGTTCAACCTACATGTACGAAATTTTCTGGGGACATGTATCATATCAAGACGCACAAAAAAGCCTCAAGAACCCATAGCCTAAAGTCAACAGGAAGTCGGCCATTTTGAATTTTACGGCCATTTTTGGATGATTTACACACTTCGTACTTTAACGAACTCCTCCTAGGGATTTAGTCCGACCGACCTCAAATTTGTGCTGTGCCTTCTAAAGGCATTGAAGATGAAAAGTTGTGCTATTTGCGAGTTTTCGTCAATGGGTGTGTCCGTGGCGTGGCGTCAAAGATCAAGTCTTCGCCATGACACAGGAAGTTGTTGTAACTTCAGTGTACATGCTAACATCTGAACCAAACTTTACGTGCTTGATAACTCTCCCACCCCGCTATGGAGGACCGATCCTGACACAGTCAGAAATAAATACAGAAATAAATAAATGCTCAATAAATAAATAAGCTTCCAATTAAATAACAAAAAAATAAAGTCAATAAATAAATGTTGGTATTAATTAAATTATACAAGGAGACATAAATGTATATATTTTAATTAGTGCCTTTACTTATTCACCTTTGTTATAATTACCTTATTTTTATTCTCCCTTATAATCTTCAACTTTATTTATTACTAATTTTTTTAATATTTATTTATGTGTGTGTTTTAATATTTTTGTCTGTTTTATTATTCCTTTGTATTTATTTACCTTATTTATTTTCACCCATGGTATTTATTTCTGCCTGTCTTTTTAAATTTTGTATGCATTTCTGCCTCATTATGCAAATGAGGAGGGGCTGTGTCTCAAGGGGTCATCTTCTCTGCTATTGGTGGACCAGTCAGACAGGAGAGCTCTTACTCTGCCTGCAGACATCAACGATCTTGCCCCTCACACAGTCAGATGACTTCCTTCAGTGCACTGAGGTGTTTAACAACTCTGAAGACAATACTACCAGCAATGTCTTCCTTCTCTTTTCATGTAGACGCTCCGACAGACAGTGCTTTCAGTTTGCTGCATGCATGGACACAGAACTGCGGTATAGAGAGAAGCACACGGTCAGCTGGCTGCAGCTAAATCTGGAGTGCACTCGTATTCAATTCTGTATGGTAAATTCAGTTTTAATGGAGCAGAGCGAGCTGACAGGCAGAGTTAGAGACTTTTTCTGTCCGTTTCTCTCTTTACAAAGACGCATGTTGCAGTCAGAGTCTTCTCTGAGATGCGAGCACGACATACAACACAATTTATCAAATTACACATCGGATATACAGTATGAAAATAAGATTGATTGGATTATACTCACAGGAAGTATAAAACCTGTTACATGCGTCTATTAAAAGTAAAGTAACACAAAAATGTCAGGGAAATTACTTTACTTAGATTTCAGGACTGCAGTTGTACATTTGAAATACCTTCCTACCTTTCTGATAGGAAGCCTTCTTGAGGTGGTATAAAACATTTCTTCATATATTCTGATTTGAGTTATGGACAACTATGACCACATGAATTAAAAAAATTAAACATTTCACTGCCCAAGTCAGCTATAACAAGTCTTGTTCATTAGACTACATGCTGTACAGTATTTGTGGACAGATTTTGTCCCAGGATTTATTATGCATTTCTTCTTCTTCGTTGCATGGTTTAGAATAATAAGGTGAGAAATGGGTCTATTCTGAGTTCATCCTGCACTGCAGCAGCTAATAAAGTCCATTTAATCCCAAAAACGCTTTTCTTTTAGGCAGGCTGGAGCAGAAACACAGTAACGATGAAATGTGTGCTGTTCTCACATTCTTCCTCTGTATGTACACATAAACAACAAGGCAGGGAAATATAAAAGGAATTTATTTTATTGTTTGGGTACATTATTGTTCAGTGTACATGCTCACATCTGAAACAAACTTTACGTGCTTGATAACTCTCCCACCCCGCAGACATCTACACACCAATACCGATTTATATTCATAGCGGCAAGTGCTATGTAGCTCCACATAGGGGACACAGGAAGTGACATATAGCACCTTCTTGCAGCGTCATAACCGCGTAACAAATTCACAGCCGCACCGGCAGAGCTCCAGAATGTGCAACTCGGCCGGCTCACACGCGGACGCGCTTACAAGTGCGAGGGCCCGCCCAACGCTGCTTGCAGCTTTAATTTTTTTTTTTTTTCTGCAAAGTAGGCCCAAATGACATGGCCTAAACATGGCGAAAACTCACCAAAATTTGCAAACATGTCAGAACCGGTGAAAAATTTCGTATTCTACAAGTTTCGCACATGGGCGTGGCAAAATGACTCGCTAGCGCCACCTAGAAAATTGGAAAAGATTAGCCCCTCGTTCACGTTCAACCTACATGTACGAAATTTTCTGTGGTACGTGTATCTTGTCCAGACGCACAAAAAAGTCTCTTGGAGCCATAGCCTAAAGTCAACAGGAAGTCGGCCATTTTGAATTTTATGGCCATTTTTGGATGATTTACATACTTCGTACTTTAACGAACTCCTCCTAGGGATTTAGTCGGACCGACTTCAAATTCGTGCTGTGCCTTCTAAAGGCATTGAAGATGAAAAGTTGTGCTATTTGCGAGTTTTCGTCAATGGGTGTGTCCGTGGCGTGGCGTCAGAGATCAAGTCTTCGCCATGACACAGGAAGTTGTCGTAACTTCAGTGTACATGCTCACATCTGCACCAAACTGTACATGTAGGATGAGAGTCCCGCCCTGAACTGCCCAAAAACAGCACTTAGGGAAGGCAAACCTTTCACCTCCTCCTTTGGTCGCTTCAGCTGTCTGTTGAGGGTTGATATTTCAAACCCCCTCCTTTTCTTTCTGTCAGGGAGAGAGAAAGACTTTGGGATCTCCAAATTTATTTAATATAAAATGAACAAATCCACACTGGCTTGTCAACAGTCCCCCATTCAGCCAGATTGTTCTCTCAGATAGCGAACATCTGGACGCAATGAAGAGAAACCAGTGTGGATCCTCAGGCTTCCAAGTTATGTTTTACAAGGCACGCATGTTAAATATCTAATTTGACCTTCCTTTAACCACTAGCAGCTATCGTCCCTAGTTGTTGAGGATTTCTGTTAATCATTAATTTATTAAGACGTTATTGTTCCCGACAAGTCACATGGGATTTTTGTGAAGCTTGATTTGGTCCAGAACAGGTGAATGTTTATATGTGGCCACAGAAGGATCGGTCCAGTGGGGAGAGAACTTGTGGGCAAGTCTTCCTGTTCTCTGGTCGTCCTGTTTCCTTAGTGGGGCAAAGATGTGGTGACAAACTTTGTCCCCCTCTCGGAGCTTGTTATGAGACACATTTTGGTCATAATAGACTTTGCATCTTTGTGTGCTGTTGTCTTAATTATTTGGCCTGTGAGGAAATGTTTATTTCCCCAGGCTGATTCAGTTAGAGGCTCCCTCCAGTCAAATTGTGGGTTTGACAAGGGAAAAGAAATGCCTCGCACATGTATAAATGACTTACTGATGTGTGTTAATGTAAGAACAATGCTTTATAAGTGATGAATTAAAAATGTACTAATACTTAACTGCTTCATAGTGTGTCGATAATAAAGAATAAAACATTTAGAACTGTGTTTATGAATGACTTACTAATGTGCATTAATGTATGCTTTATAAATGATGAATTCCGTATTTACTAATACTTAACTAATGTTTTATAGTGTGTAGTAGAGGTGTGACCCACGACCAGTTCATCATAGTTATTATTGCAGCGCAGTAAGGATCCATTCATATGTTTTTTTATAATGCACCATTTAAATAGCAATGCACCAAGGTACAAGCGCACCTGGCTTTTAAAGGGAATGGAAAATGACACTCCCATTGGTTTATTGCATGTCGCACCCAAAACACACCCATGATTAATTAAGAGTTCAACCCTTTCGAAACATTTTGTCCGCCGCTAAACTCGCAAAGTGGATTCAGACTAATGTGCACCATGTGCCTCCCCCTGTGCGCTTAGATCATTAAAATAGCCCCAAGACACATTGAGATACACTTTTGGCTGGTTCTGCTATAAAGAAAGGAAGAAAGAAATACAGATCAATTAGAAAAGTGCTATATAAATCTAATTTATTATTATTATAAATGTGCATAACCCAAGGATTCTAAAACCACCAAACTCAAAAATATTTTCAGAAAATCATTTATTTGAACTGAAATTTTACAGTTGCAAATCTGTTAAGGCACCTTATTACATCTGCACAGATGTCATGAGTGACTCAATGGTGTGGTTGTTAATAACTTAACCCACTGCAACATCCACCGATGTGTCCCTGAGCAAGACACTTAGACATCCCTAGTTGCTCCAGAGGCGTGCGACCTCTGACATATATAGCAATTGTAAGTCGCTTTTGGTAAAAGCATTAGCTAAATGACTAATTATTATTTATTTTTTAACTTAATGGAACCAGTAAAAGTAACATTCACATTGAAAGTGGAGGAATTCAGGTGTGTTTGAACATAATGGACTGAAGACTACACATTCTAAAATTACATTCAAGATACTTTAGAGTTGCATTCAGCTGTTCAAACAAGGCAGGAGCAAAGTAAATCCTTCTTTTTCCCTAAACACTTTTCTTACACATCATTCCTGCAGATAGGTGTGAGCACTGTCCAAAGAGTGGTACACCAGGCTCATGTTGCATTGACTTAATATTTTCACAACAGGAAAACTGCTTTAGACCATCCACATGTTTCAACAACACCTCTGGTCAAACTTGGCAAGCTGTGCATGAGTATGCACGATATTGCATCAAGACATCAACAGCTGCTCTAAAATGAACAGGATTAAATTCATGTCATATTATATATTGATCTGAAGGCACCAAGGAGCAATCATTTGTCCACTCAGTTACTGCAGCTTGAATACTGCTTAAAGCAAAGAAAAACACTTTGGAGGAGGTTTTCACTAAGAGTAATGGTAGGTCAGTCACTGGCCTACAGAGGAACGGTTATCACACGATGGGGTAATCCTTTGGGTATAGCCATTGTCAGTTTGTCAAACCCCTGTCAGCTTGGGAGTTCATGTCTTTTCAGTAGAACGTGAAAGTCTACTCGATATCACCAGGCCTGGTGGCCACATAGACAAAGACAACGATAAGTACCACCACTACGGCCAGTGTGGGCAGTACTACAGTGGCCACCTGCTGTCGGGCTTCCTGCATGGCCTGCTTACGCTCCTTCTTGTCCTTGGACGTTTCTTTCTTGGGTTTGCCTTTGAGCTGCCTCATGATTTCCCCACGACTGCTCACTCTACTTCTTTGCTGTCCTCACAGGAACCTGGCAGAGACAGAAACATAGTAAAATGAGTCTGCTTACAAGTATGTTGTACAACTAAACGTCACTTCCATCATGCAAGATCATTTTCATATTCTTCTCCTAAACCTCTTGTGCTTTTTTTAGTCAGGTTTGTTTGTACAAGTGTTTCAAGTTGGATTCAAAAAACTCTTAACTGAACAAACTTGTTGTAAACGCCTTATTTGAGCCTGATGAACGACACCTGTTAATGAGGTTTGCATTCTTATGATATGATTGTAAGCATAATCAATTCCTTTAAATTGTGTTTCATTCACATAAATGACACCCAGGAGTAAAAGTCCACACCCTCGAAGCAGCTGTTACAGTGAGACAAAACAGAAATTGGCAAGTCTAGATAACAATCATATGGTGAACAGAATATTAAAGCTGCGTGAAAATTGAAGTTCACAATTTTTTTAAGTCAGTCTTACACCAGTCAGGTGTCCATATGAACAATAAAACATCTTTTGCTTGCTGTAATTATTCCTCCTGCTGGACATAAGGAGATAATTCATAAAGTGATGCCAATGTAAGTGATAAAGTGTAAAAATATATTCCAAAGTTTATTTGAAGCTGATATGAGAGTTAGACAAATCAAGTGGACATTTTCCAAAGTTAGGGTCTATTTCGTATGTGATTCCCTCTGCCAACAAAGCTAGCACACTTAAAGCACTGATTAACAGGATTCCCCTTTGAGGGAACTCGAACACTCATGCCCTGTGTGTTTCCTGTCTGGGGATGCCGCATGCCCAGGCAGCTATCGAGGGGGCTGCTTGCGGCCATTGCGAGGCCCTGCCCCTGAGGGTGCTGAGGTCCCGTGCGGCTCTCTTTTCCGAAGACGGCCGGATGCGCTCTCCCCATGGCTTGCGCCTGGCGGTCACTGAGGCGGTGCGGCGGCTTCGGTCATGGCGCGCCCAGCACTACACATGATTTACACAATGAGTTGTGTAAATCACGGAACAGACCAAGAAAAAAAAAAAAAAAAAGCTGCTCTGTATGGCTGACTGTGTCCCCTCTGCTGGACTACAGCAGCGTGACAGAAACTAAGCAGCACGGCTACGGAACGATGCCTTGGGGGGAGGAATCTTTCTCCCACCCTTGCTTCGTTCCTTCAGATGTCGGCGTCTGGGTCCAGGACCAGGACAGCGACAGCTAAGAGAGATGAGCTCATCCCTCGTCTAGCTCCTACCGTGGAGCCAGAAGCGAAGTGTCGCTTCCTGTAGTCCCCCTCAACAACCTGGGACGCGATGCGGCGCTCTCGCCCACAGCCCCCCCGAGAGGCTGACCGAGGTCCCCTCCCTCATGGCGGCTCAGGCAACAGGTGCTGTTTTTCCCGCCGTCTTGGCGCTCGGGACACGCTAACCGCCAGCGAGCTCTCACCAGTCTGCCCGCCTCGACGGGTTGCAGCTGGAAAACGATCGGGCTCACACACCGTGGGTCGCCGGCGAGTTTTCCCTGGCGGTCCTCCACTTCAGGGTGCCACCGGGGACCTACGCATAACATCGGCCACCAGCACTGAGGGACTGCGGTGCACGCGGGCCAGAGCCAGGTGTTGGGACAAGAATTTCGCTCTCTGCTGGAAAACGGGGCCAGAGAGCTTATTTCCCCGCCAGTCAGGGAGTCCGGGTTCTACAGCCGGTACTTTATAGTTCCCAAGAAGGACGGATGGGTTGCGACCGATTTTGGATCTGCGGTCCCTGAACCAAGGAGATTCAGGTTCAGGTTCGTCTATGGGTTTCGGCCCCATAGACGTGGACTTGTTTGCGTCTCGAGAGACTATGCACTGTCCCCTATGGTTCTCCCTCTCGCCCCCAGCCCCGCTAGGGCTGGATGCCATAGTGCAGACGTGGCCGAGGCTGCGCATGTATGCTTTTCCCCCAGTCGTTCTGGAGCGGGTCCGTCAGGACGGTGTCAGTCTACTTGCTAGTAGCCCCTTTTTGGCCTGCCCGAGTGTGGTTCTCGGACATAATATCGCTCCTCGAGTGCCCGCCATGGCATGTCCCCCTGAGGAGGGACCTGCTGTCTCAGGCGGAGGGCCAGGTCTTTCACCCTTGCCCCGCCCTGTGGAGACTGTGGGTCTGGCCCTGAGAGGGCCCAGTTCCTGGAGGTGGGCCTGATGGCAGGGACAGTCGAGACGCTGCTCAGCTCCAGAGCTCCGTCCACGAGAAGGACGTACGGCCTGAAGTGGAATGTGTTTGCCACCTGGTGTAGAGAACGGGCGGTGGACCCAGTTACCTGCCCGGTGACTATGGTACTGGAGTTCCTCCAGGACCGTTTCTCTGCTGGCCTCTCCCCATCCACACTCAAGGTGTATGTGGCTGCCATGGCCCTCTGAGGGATGGGCCTCTGGGGAGGCTTCCGCTGGTCGTGCGCTTCCTCCGTGGAGCCCGGAGGATGAGACCCGTGACTCGTTCCAGGGTTCCCACTTGGGACCTGGCGGTGGTTCTCGAAGCGCTGGCTGAGGCCCCTTCCAATCCCTGGAGTCGGCTGAGGCAAAGCACCTGACCCTTTCATGATGGCCTTTCTCCTCGCTATCACCTCTCTGAGGAGGGTGGGGAATCTCCAGGCACTTTCGGTTTCTCCTCAATGCCTGGAGTTTGCCCCGGGGAGGGTCAGAGCCATCCTGCACCCCTGTCCGGGCGATGTCCCCAAGGTTCCGTCCAGGTTGGCAGGGGTCTACGGTGCTGCAGGCGTTTCATGCCCCACCTCATGTGATGGCGGAGGACGGGAGACTTCATCTGCTCTGCCCGGTCAGAGCACTGAGTATTTACACTCTGAGGTCCTCCCGATGCAGGAAAGCAGACCAGCTGCTGGTGTGTTTCGGTTCCCCCAAAGCTGGGCTCCCCTCTTCTAAACACACGATCAGCAACTGGATTGTTTAGACTATTCCCTGGCCTATCAGGTGCGCGGGTTACCTTCACCTATGGCCGTAAGGTCGCACTCTACTCGAGGCATGGCGGCCTCTAGGGCCCTCCTCGTAGGGGCTTCGCTCCAGGATTTGTGTGAGGCAGCTGGCTGTGCCACTCCTCACACTTTTTTACAGTCTGGACCTTCCTTCTGCACCCGGCACCCGTGCGCTCTCCTCTTAGTCATGCCTAAGGTTACTGCACGCTGGGGGGGCAGGCGGAGGCGGAGGCGGAGGCGTGGAGTAGTGGGTATTCTCGTTCCCATAGTGTCGTCACCGACGCAGTTCGAGTTCCCTCGAAGGGGAATGTCTCGGGTTATGTATGTAACCCTTGTTCCCTGAGAAGGGGAACAAGACACTGCGTCGGTCCACCACACCTCGCCCCGCCTGGAGTGTCTTGCTTCATAGCAAAGAGCTAATGTGTCCGGTGTGCCGGCGTGCTTATATACGCCTCCAGTTACGCCGTCACACGCTACCGTTCTAGCAACGCCAATAGGATTGGAGTGGTTTCATTCAGGATTTCAGCCCTGCCACACCCAGAGGCGTTCCCATAGTGTCGTCAGCGATGCAGTGTCTCGTTCCCCTTCTCGGGTAACAAGGGTTACATACTCACACAAAGTAAAGACGTCGACGAAGAAGATGACAGTCAACTGTCACGTGCTAGCAGCAATATGGGGGAAGATGTACACATGGGCACAGACTTGGAGCTAAACCAGGATGCGCACCTAGGTGTAATCCTAAAAAAGCTAGGAGAATTCAGGAGAGACTCCAGCCAGCAATTAAACAGCATTAAAGAGGATATCAACAAAATGAACAAACGAGTGGAAGAAACCGATAAGCGGATTAATGCGGCAGAGACCCGGATCCAGTCAATGGAGGATGTTTCAACACATCTGGTGAAACTTCAAGTGCAGATGGAGGCCAAGCTGACCGACCTGGAGGGGCGTTCAAGGCACGATAACATAAGATAAAGTTAAAAGAAGGAGCAGAAGACAATATTGCCAAATTAAAATTCAAAATGGCTGACTTCCTGTTGGGTTTAGGCTATGGCTCCAAGAGGCTTTTTGGTACGTCTGGACATGATATACGTGCCACAGAAATTTCATACATGTAGGTCAAACGTGCGGCGGGGGCTGCTTCGTTAAAGGTCACTTCCTGTTGCCAGCAGATGACTGTGAGTGAATATCAGCATGTACATGTGTTCAGGACGGGACTCTCATCCTACATGTACAGTTTGGTGCAGATGTGAGCATGTACACTGAAGTTACGACAACTTCCTGTGTCATGGTGAAGAGTTGATCTTTGACGCCACGCCACGGACACGGCCATTGACAAAAACTTGCAAATAGCACAACTTTTCATCTTCAATGCCTTTAGAAGGCACAGCAGAAATTTGAGGTCGGTTGGACTAAATCCCTAGGAGGAGTTCGTTAAAGTACGAAGTGTGTAAATCATCCAAAAATGGCTGTATAATTAAAAATGGCCGACTTCCTGTTGACTTTAGGCTATGGGTTCTTGAGGCTTTTTTGTGCATCTTGATGATACACGTCCCCAGAAAATTTCGTACATGTAGGTTGAACGTGAACGAGGGGCTAATCTTTTCCAATTTTCTAGGTGGCGCTAGCGAGTCATTTTGCCACGCCCATGTGCGAAACTTGTAGAATACGAAATTTTTCACCGGTTCTGACATGTTTGCAAATTTTGGTGAGTTTTCGAGAATGTTTAGGCCATGTCATTTGGGCCTACTTTGCAGAAAAAAGAAAAAAAAATATATATATATATATATATAATCCGAGCAAATTCAATAGGGACCTCGCACGGTCGTGCTCGGGCCCTAATAATAATAATCCGAGCAAATTCAATAGGGACCTCGCACGGTCGTGCTCGGGCCCTAAAAATAAATAATAATAATAATTAAAGCTGCAAGCAGCGTTGGGCCGGCCCTCGCACTTGTAGCGCGTCCGCGTGTGAGCCGGCCGAGTTGCATATTCTGGAGCTCTGCTGATGTGGCTGTGAATTTCCTACGTGGTTCCGACGCCGCATGAAGGTGTTATATGTCACTTCCTGTGTCCCCTATGTGGAGCTACATAGCACTTGCCACTATGAATATAAATCGGTATTGGTGTGTAGATGTCTGCGGGTGGGAGAGTTATCAAGCACGTAAAGTTTGTTTCAGATGTGAGCATGTACACTGAACAATAATGTACCCAAACAATAAAATAAATTCCTTTTATATTTCCCTGCCTTGTTGTTTATGTGTACATACAGACGAAGAATGTGAGAACAGCACACATTTCATTGTTACTGTGTGTTAGAGCATGGGAGAACAGTGGATACTTTTAATACAGCCCACACCCCTAATACTGTGTAACTATAACAAGTAGAGAACAGAAGAAAAAGATGTTCTTTCTTTACAACTGTCTGCATAGCTTATTCATATTGTGTAATGAATGAAAATAAATAGGCCTACTAGGCTCCTCTCTACTTTGACATTTAAGATTAGCTTGTTTGATCCACCTTTATACACATGTGACATTACTGTACAACTTGAGAAAGGTGAGTTGTTTTCTGCTCCAGCCTGCCTAAAAGAAAAGCGTTTTTGGGATTAAATGGACTTTATTAGCTGCTGCAGTGCAGGATGAACTCAGAATAGACCCATTTCTCACCTTATTATTCTAAATCATGCAACGAAGAAGAAGAAATGCATAATAAATCCTGGGACAAAATCTGTCCACAAATACTGTACAGCATGTAGTCTGATGAACAAGACTTGTGTTATAGCTGACTTGGGCAGTGAAATGTTTAATTTTTTTAATTCATGTGGTCATAGTTGTCCACAACTCAAATCAGAATATAAGAAGAAATGTTTTATACCACCTCAAGAAGGCTTCCTATCAGAAAGGTAGGAAGGTATTTCAAATGTACAACTGCAGTCCTGAAATCTAAGTAAAGTAATTTCCCTGACATTTTTGTGTTACTTTACTTTTAATAGACGCATGTAACAGGTTTTATACTTCCTGTGAGTATAATCCAATCAGTCTTATTTTCATACTGTATATCCGATGTGTAATTTGATAAATTGTGTTGTATGTCGTGCTCGCATCTCAGAGAAGACTGACTGCAACATGCGTCTTTGTAAAGAGAGAAACGGACAGAAAAAGTCTCTAACTCTGCCTGTCAGCTCGCTCTGCTCCGTTAAAACTGAATTTACCATACAGAATTGAATACGAGTGCACTCCAGATTTAGCTGCAGCCAGCTGACCGTGTGCTTCTCCCTATACCGCAGTTCTGTGTCCATGCATGCAGCAAACTGAAAGCACTGTCTGTCGGAGCGTCTACATGAAAAGAGAAGGAATACATTGCTGGTAGTATTGTCTTCAGAGTTGTTAAACACCTCAGTGCACTGAAGGAAGCCATCTGACTGTGTGAGGGGCAAGATCGTTGATGTCTGCAGGCAGAGTAGGAGCTCTCCTGTCTGACTGGTCCACCAATAGCAGAGAAGATGACCCCTTGAGTTATCAAGCACGTAAAGTTTGGTTCAGATGTGAGCATGTACACTGAAGTTACAACAACTTCCTGTGTCATGGCAAAGACTTGATCTTTGACGCCACGCCACGGACACGCCCATTGACGAAAACTCGCAAATAGCACAACTTTTCATCTTCAATGCCTTTAGAAGGCACAGCACAAATTTGAAGTCGGTCGGACTAAATCCCTAGGAGGAGTTCGTTAAAGTACGAAGTATGTAAATCATCAAAAATTTGACGTAAAATTCAAAATGGCCGACTTCCTGTTGGTTTTAGGGCTATGGGTTCTTGAGGCTTTTTTGTGCGTCTTGATACGATACATGTCCCCAGAAAATTTCGTACATGTAGGTTGAACGTGAACGAGGGGCTAATCTTTTCCAATTTTCTAGGTGGCGCTAGCGAGTCATTTTGCCACGCCCATGTGCAAAACTTGTAGAATACGAAATTTTTCACCGGTTCTGACATGTTTGCAAATTTTGGTGAGTTTTCGAGTATGTTTAGGCCATGTCATTTGGGCCCACTTTGCAGAAAAATAAAAAATAAAAAAATAAAAATAATCCGAGCAAATTCAATAGGGACCTCGCACGGTCGTGCTCGGGCCCTAATAATCCGAGCAAATTCAATAGGGACCTCGCATGGTCGTGCTCGGGCCCTAATAATAATCTGAGCAAATTCAATAGGGACCTCACACGGTCGTGCTCGGGCCCCAATAATAATAATAATCTTAGCAAATTCAATAGGGACGTCACACAGTCATGCTCGGGCCCTAATTAGACATAGCCTCTAACAAGCAATAATCAAAACATACACAATTTATCCGATCCTTATTGTCAACTCAGTGTTGGGCAAGTTACTCAGAAATAATACAGCTACTTACTAGTTACTCAGCATATACTCCTTAAAAAAGTAATATTAGCTACTTCACTTATTACTGGGTGATATAACGCCACTCTCTCCCGATGAGTCCAAGCATCTGTGGCAGCAGCGGCCGGAGTTTTTCCGAGTTTCACGTCGCTGCGCTGCTTTAGCTGATGATGTTTTAATTAAGTAAAGATGTAGAATTGTTCGTGGTTGAAAGCTTTTTGCTGGTCGCACAAAGTTTACAACAGACGACAGTGTTCTTTGCATCTTAGACTGTGACACAGTAATGGCAATAACGTTACTTACAGCTGTCCAAAATACTTCTCTCTCCCTGTTCTCCAGTCTTCCTTTAGCTTCTTGGCTAACAGCTGACTTGAACAAGATAAGGTCCGGTGCCGCTGAGCTGCAGCGCGGTTGCACATTCACGTCAGGGATGGTGCGTTCAGTAGTGTAGCCTTAATATGATTAGTAACTGTAATAACATTACTGCTTTGAAAACAGTAATCCGTTACATTACTCTTTACTGGGAAAAGTAATATTACAGTATTACTGCCCAACACGTTACCACTGATGCGCCTAAAAGACACAGAACTTTTTTTTTGTTCTGGAGTTTTCCACCTGCCCTCAGCTTCCATGGCAGCAGGTGCGCTGCCGCACTGAGCCAAACAACCGAAACCAAAATCTGCAACTCACAACATTTTGTTTGCATAAACACTAAAATTAAAAACAGGCAATACCTTATGTAAACAAATGAAACCCATCCAAGTGTGCATCATCATTTAAGATTTTAAAGAATGCAAGTAATGCAATAACCCAGGGCACAATTACATGAATACAAATGAGTCGTTAGAAGACAGTGAGAGTAACTGCAATGAGCCCAACAGCTGACATACAGAGGTCTGCTGTGCGGACACTTTTACAACTCATTTGATGACTCCCGGACTTTAACTGAACAAGATATGTTGGCTGGATGACTAAACTGTGTAACGTGTTATCATTTTTAGTACTCAAAGCTTCTACAGATTATTTGATCAATGCATCATTTAAGAAGTACTTTTGCTTGGCGGCGGCAGAACATTTCTATGAGACACAAGTACACAGAAGTGCTAATAAACAGTATAAACTAGAGCTTTCACTAACCGTTGATACCCCGACAGCCATCTTGGATCACAAAGTCGGGGTATGCGATTCTCCCGACTTCCGAAGTCGGGATTCCGATTTAAGGGGGCGTTCCTTGATCTTCCCTCTTTCTTACTGGGTAGACTGGGTGTGAAATCGTCATCTTCACTTTAACATGTTTAACCCTAACAATGTGTAGAAATCACTAAAACCTCTCAGACATGTTTCAGCAGTACACACGCTATCCCTCTCAGATCACTGGAGAGAACGCAGTTGGTAACACCTACTATCAGAACTAAACATGTTAATGTTGCTTTTATCTGCTATACTTCCTGAAGGTATTGAAAGGTGCACCAACTATAGCCAGCTTTAAATCTAGACCTGTTCTCAGGTGCTTTTTGTTAACTGATCGAATGCACTCAACTTTCTATGTTCATTTAGTCCTTTAGAATGTTTTATTTTCATGTGTCCATCTGTTCCCCCTAAACACAACTTTACTAATTATTGATAACTTCACCCAAAATATGTACATATGTAAATATGACTGCATTAAATGCAGATCTGCTGGACTGCTCACTGAGTAACTTAATAAAGAAAGTTTTATTTGCTGTGGAATGGAAAGCTAGCTGTTAAGAGGGCAGGAAAAACGTAACAATCTAAGCACTAACGTTACGCCATGGTTTGTAACGCAACATATAAAAACACGAACGTAACAGTGGTATGGTATTTAAAGCTTGTGGGACCTGAGTTACCTCCACATTTGAAAAGTCATGCTCAGTTGAGGGGCTAAAAAATGTTGCTTAAGAGTAAGTAACGTTAGTTGTCTTAGCCCAGCAGCAGTCATGTCCAACAGCTAACATTATAACGTTACGTCAGTAACAAGACGAACCTCACGAACTCACAGACCGAGTGCAAGAGTTCCCGGTAGCTAACACGAAGACGTAACGTTACTGGACGTACAGGTTAGTCATCGTTATCTAACGTTACATGGCCACACATTTTCTCTGTCAGGCGTTATAATATGCTGTTGAGTAAGTTGGTCAACATTACGATCCCGTATCCGGTGGCTCCTTATGCTAGTTAGCAAGTTACTAACTTTAGGACTTGTGAGCTACAGCACTGACAAAATACTGCTGACAATTCAAGAAGTCTGGCACTGAGAGTTATCTTACAGATCAGTCAGAGTTGTGAACAGTTCCACGATGACCTCGCAGTGTTTCTCCCAGAGTTCCAGGCGTCAGGTTTGTTACAGCAAAAAGTACAGTAAGTTAAAAACCTGCCGTTCCCCACGGAGCTCGACGTGGCACCAAGAAAGTCTTGTGGATAACAGCTCTATCAAGTTACCTGGCTTTACAACCAGGACACTTCCGGCCGTACCCTCCATAATAAAACGCCAAATGAAGGCGTTGCCACAAGAAACATGCAGCCTATCAGTACACTATGTAGAGCACTTTTCTAAACCCAGGTCACATGGCAACAAATTAAAATAATTAAATGGAGAGTTAATAGGTAATGAAAGATATTAAAAGGACCAGAATATGATAAAAGAAATAAAGACACAATTCAGCTAAAATCATGATGATGTTTGTAGCTACACTGGTCCCAAGAAATAATGGCCACGCATAATACAAATGTCTTTTGAAGATTTATTTTATCTCACTCTCTCCTTTATCAGCAGACACAGTGAAAATGTGAAAATGTCCTCTTAAACCAAGTGCAGATTATGGTTAATTTGGGGATGTATGTCGTTCCTTGCTCTGCTCTGCATTCAAATTGTCTCTTACCCATAATGCCATGGTTATGCCCTTAACTTAACTCTGGTCATGTGGCCCATTACCCATTACTCTGTTGTTAGTTGAAATAAACCTTACATAAGACATTTTTTACCATTATTTAAAATTGCATATTTGAAGACACATTTCTTGTTAATGTTAGCCCTTTTAACATCTTACTTTACATTTTTTTTTTTCATTTTTAATGGCTATATGAACTCAAATATTCATGAACTTATTGTCCCTGAGACAGTTACAATGCTGCTTACTCAGCCAGCCTTATTTCCTTGGACAGGTACAACCTGCTTCGACTCAAACCTACTGACTCTGACTATCCAACAACCAAAATAGCTTTAGCCAACCTACAGTAACAAATCAACACAAAGTAGCTGACACAGTATGTCAATAACCACACAACAAAAGCAACCAAGAAAAGCACAGCAACTCATTATGCCTACACAGTATGAATGAATGAATGAATGCATTCTGATCATGATCCACATGGCAATTGTTGCTATCCTTCGAGGGCCCTTGTAATCAGCTGGGTCCTGTATCGGCTGATATTTGTGTCAGTAGAAATTGAATTTGAATTGCTCAACTTGAATAATTGCATTAAAAAACTGAATTTGTATTGTTTAACTTGAACAACTGTTTTGAAAAACTGAATCTCCATCCATCGTCAACCGCTTATCCTGCGTACAGGGTTGCAGGGGGCTGGAGCCAATCCCAGCTGACATCGGGCAGCCAATCCCAGCTGACAAAAGGCAGTCCCTGCGATGGACAGGTCGCCAGTCCATCGCAGGGCCACACATAGACAAACAACTACTCCTACTCACACTTACACCTAAGGACAATTTAGGGTCACCAGTCAACTTAGGCCACATGCACCCCGAGAGAACCCACGCAGACACGGGGAGAACATGCAGACTTCACACAGAAAGGCCGGGGAAACCGGGGTTTGAACCCACGACCTTCTTGCTGTGAGGCAACAGTGTTAACCACCCCTGAAAAACTGAATCTGAATAGCCTAATTTGAATTTGAATTTATTAGTTTGAAAATGAATTCCAATAAACTTGAAACTGAATGTGATATCATTAATCTGAACTCAGTTGCGACTGAAACTGTGTTTGAGCCTCACTAAAAATTCAACTCTTTGTGTACTTTCACTTTCAGTTCTCTCAATTCAATCCACAAGATTCACGATTAAGGTCACAGACAGGTCAACGTCCTTGAGGAAGAGTAATTTTGACCATTTCCTGTATTGTATGTTATCTCCTAAAGCCTACACTAGAGGTTAAGTAACTAGTTTGTTTGTAACTAAATCAGCTATGGGTTGCACCACAATAACTTCGGCAGACCTTCATTAGATTAAATTAGGCATAAAGTCTTAACTATGGCAGGTGGCCATGTGCAATAGCTTTCTGGCTAGGTAGCCACTTTGCATCTTAGCACATCATAGTAAGCTAGATGATATTGAAATATCATATCAATAAATGAGGTCACTACTGGAATACCATGTAGCTAAATTACATATATTTAATGACATGTTATGCTGAGGGGCAGAAAAACTGCAGTTTTACCATCAGTGAGTATAATGCTATGACAGAGCTACACCTAGCCTGTGGCCTGTGGAAACTGTTTTTTTTTTATTGTTTTATTATATTTTTTAATTAAGTTAGAGTTTTGTTGTAAATTCTCTCTGTGGTGTGTTTACATTAGGTTAATAACTAGGCTAAGTTTGAACACACAGCTGGTGTAACAGGCTGCTCAACACTGTGTCTTTACTGTAAAGTTACTAACCATTTCATAGAGAGGACCAGTAACGGACCAAACCAGGATTCACTTCAGAACTGAAGCACAGGGATGGGTTGAAGCCTTGTATGGAGTACATTAAAGCCCCCTCCAGCCAGTTTTAACTGCCGTTTTTGGTTAACATTCTTTCTCAAACAGAGAAGGTTGGTGTGGTTAATAGTCGGACGTAATACTTTACCATGACAGCCAAAAACTGACCGGCTGGAGTGTTCACTAACGATATGCTGTGTTAACATGACTGAATGAATGATTTTATTTGGTAAATTTACAATGAAATAACCAAAAAAGGAGTAGGCTGAAGCCAAGGCTTATATTTGCCTACCCTATTTAACCATATACCTGAAGAATCAGCATTATAAATTATAAAAACAGTATACATAATTATACAATACTGCACATACATTTTTTACATAGTATTAACAAGATTTACATACTAACTGAATAATCATTAACAATTTTCTTTTTTAAAGATCTTTTGAAGCTAAACAAAGAAGTATATAATTTCAAATCATCTTTTAGTGAATTCCATAATTTCACACCCATAACTGAAACACATCTAGATTTTACATTAGTTCTTTCTTTTCCACATTCAGACATAAACAGGCCTCTTAGGTTATATCTACCCTCTCTTAACTTAAATAATTTCTGAATACCAGATGGAAGACTTTTGTTAAATGCTCTGTACATTATTTCCAATATTTATATATATACAATATCGGTACATTTTAAGGTATTACTTTGAATAAAGAGTTTGTTGGTTGGTTCGCGATATCCTACTTATTAATAAGTCTAATAGCTCTTTTTTGTAACTTAATTAACACATCTATGTTTGTTTTATTTGCATTTCACCATATTTCTGAACAGTATGACAGATAAGGCATAACTAAGGAGGAATATATAATACTCAAGCCTTTTTTATTTATTAGATCTTTTGTTTTATACAATATTCCGACTGATTTTGCTACCTTGCTTCTAATGTATTCAATATGTGGTTTCAAACTAAATTTATTATCTAAGATCACACCTAAGAATTTGGTTTCATAGACTCTTTCAATTTCAACTCCATTTAACTGTAACTGTAACTTTGCATTACTGTGAGTCCTGTTACCAGAAAATATCATAAATTTAGTTTTATTTTAACATCACTACACTGTAAAGTTTAGTACACTTTACTGTCTAGCGCCTTTACTGTGAGTCCTGTTACCAGAAAATATCCTGTTACCAGAAAATATCATAAATTTAGTTTTATTTTAACATCACTACACTGTAAAGTTTAGTACACTTTACTGTCTAGCGCCTTTCTAGTCTTTTCGACCACTCAAAGCACTTTTACACTACATCTGCATTCACCAGTCATACACATTCATACACTGAGCCTAAGTGCTCAAATGGAAACTAACATTCACACACATTCATACACTGGCGGAACAGCCGCCGGGGCAAATCGGGGTTCAGTATCTTGCCCAAGGACACTTCGACACGCAACCAGGGGGAGCCAGGGATTGAACCGCCAACCTTCTGATTAACGGCCGCCCCGTAAGACTGTAGACTGTATATAAAATGGTGGCAGGTGAAAGTGCGACGCAGTCATCTGTCCTCCAACACCGCACGCACAAATGCCATAATGAAAATGAACAGCACACTAAACCAAGAGGGGGAAACTAAAAAATAAAATGATAAAATGAACTTTCTGCAATAACTATGCTAGCTAACTACACCTGGCTAACTACAACTTAGTTAACTTAGCTAACTAAACTAGAAAGACAAACCGACCATCAGACACAGAGAGACATACCTACTGTAAGTTCTAAGTAAATTACATGATAAATTAAACAACAATGTTTATGGGTTTAATGCTCTGACTTAATGAGGCGTGACGGCGTGACAGTTTTTTAACGAGGCAAAAAATATTTGGCGAACTATGTGGGTAATCAACATTGTAAGGAAATTATGAAATATCATAGAAACATCAAAATACACTGGAGGGGGGCTTTAAATAAACACAGTAGTAGGTGCGTTAAGTTGCTTTAGTAGGACTCTACTGCAAAGCTAATGTTATAAAAAAATTTAACTGTTGCCCAGCTGTAAAATAAAGTAATGTGGAATGTGATGTTGTGAATTGGCTAACTGAGGAAGAGACACGTATTGGAACTAAAAATATCTTTATTGCTCAGTAGTGTAACAAGGTGCAGTGTAAATATGTAAATGCTAATGTTTGTAGCATGATACACACTGATAACTTATTTCTTCTAATTGTTTTGGACTTTTTGTAGCTGTTGCCATAATCACAAATTTGAGATGACCAGACAGACCCACCACAGAGACATACCACCAGGGTAGCAGAGGTATCAGAAGTACAGCCATTAACCTCAACATTTCAATAGCTGTTGCTATTGAAATGTTTCTGTTACATAACATTAGCTTAGTATTTATGCATAAACTCTCTAAACCAACATACACTCTGTCTTACATTTGTCAGGTGGCCTGAGTTTGAGCAGTGACCTCCAGAGCCCAGTGGAGTAGAAAGCATTTGTTTGGAAGGGACAGAGGTAATGTGTTGTGTGCATGTAATATTACATGTATCACAGTAGCTTGTGTAATGTCAACACTGAGGCCGACAGTAATTGTCAGGGTAGGCTGTCCAATATGAAATAAATGGATGTGAAATATTACTCATGTAATTATTTCTAGTAAAAAAATACCCCATAAATGTGCAAAGTCATCAGAGTGATAGAATAGTGATTACTGTTACAACCCAATATCTGTTCCTAATATCTGAGCAGAGTCTCTCCTCTTGTGGTAGCCAGCTCTGTCTGTGGCGACCCTTTTCTATGGCCAGGCTGTGTTCACTCGGTCTGGATGTTGTCAACATTTTTCTTATTTAGGACATTTTCTATCTATCTATCTATCTAATTATTAATAAAAATAAATAAATAATTATAATAAAAATATATAAATATAAAAATTATGTAAAAATAAATATTAAAAATAAAAGTAAATAAATAAAGCAGTAAGCGTGTGTGTGTGAGAAAATGAAAATAATATATTAAATTAAAATAAATAAATAAAACCATAAACGTGTGTGTGTGTATTAATAGACAAAAAATAATTAAGTAATTAATTAATTAAAAAAAACAACTGAAAAAATCAGTATCAAATGTGAAATTTAAAAACAAAACAACAAAGTCTGTATGTTGTCAACATTTTTCTTAGTTTAGTTTAATTTCTCATTTTATTGTGCTCAGGTAATTTGCCAGTGTGAATTCTCTTTTTAGGGTCAGATAACATTGGAATTTACTTTGTGTTTTGGTCGTTTCTTTCCAGTATTCAATATATTTTTCTTTTTGCTTGTTGATAATTTGGTTTGGTCTGCTTGAGTTGGTGTTGCTGTCCTGAAGCTGTTGGGGACTTGGTACTGCAGAGAGCCCCAGGACCAGCTGGCTGAGGGGCTCTTCTCTGGTTTCAGCTCCTGGTATGTTAGGGCTTTGTGATGGGATGTCTGGGCATTAAATGTTTTCAAGTGATTGTAAAATGTAATTGATCTTTTCTGTATTTTTAGTAAGAGGGGGTATTTGCCGAGCTCTGCTCTGCACAGATTATTTGGTGTTTTTCTCTGCACCTGCAGGATGCTCTTACACTCAGTATGGAAAGGTTCTATGATTGTTTTGTCCCATTTGGCAAATTCTTTATTATGTTTCGGCCCCCAAAGTTCGCTAGCATATACATATATTATTGGTTCTAGTACAAATTGGAAATTTTTAAGCCAGATTTCTATTGGAATGTAGATTTTAATGTTTCTTTTTATTGCATAGAAAGCTCTCCTTGCTTTGTCCCTCAGCACATTCACAGCCATGTTGAAGTTCCCTGTGTATGTAATGTTGAGGCCAAGGTAAGTGTAGTGACTCTGTGGAGTGATTATGTATGAAACCCCCTACAGTTTGGTTTCAGACATAATCACTCCACAGAGTCAGTAACCTGTTTATTGCTAGAAAATATAAAACAGTAACTTGACGAAGGTAATGTTGTAGGCGCAGTGTTCCTGGACTTGAAAAAAGCATTTGTAGTGAACAACAGTGTGGATTTGTGCATGTTATATTAAATAAATTTGGAGCAACTCCAAATTCCTCTTTTCTCTCCCAGAGAGAAGCAGGGGGGTTAATTATCAACCCTCTACAGACGGCTGAAGAGACCCCAAAAGAAAGGGGGTGGAAAGGTCACTTTCGCTAAGTGCTATTCCTGAGCAGCCTGATCAGAAAACTGGCACCTTTGATTCCACAGCCTGATAACGCGGTGCTTGACTGTTAAACTGACAAAAGGGACATTAACCAGCGATTAGCATTTGCCTGAACAGCCTATCAGAACTCTCCTTAAAAGGGGGCAGGAAACCCTAAACTTAAGCTTTCCTCATGTAACCTGTGCTCCCCCAAGTGGACGAAATAAGTATTACATACCATCGTCGGAAATGCCGTTAATGTATAAATGTCACTCATTATTTATCATGACCAATAATTTGACAAGTGTTGTCCTGTTACCAAATGCTTAAACTTAGAACTGTACAACTGTTTGACCAGTGAGGTTTGATTTCGGAAAATATTTGATTATAATAGATTTTCTTTTTCTTTTATAGACATTTAAAGTTTAGAAAGACAGTCCCTGCGGGAACGAAGGACTGCCCTCTGGGGAACCACGCCCCAGACAACAAAATAGTGACATACGAAGTCTTTGTTTTGCTTGAAGCTACACACGCGAAGTGCCACGACATCGATTTTCCCTCGTTTAACAGCAACTTTACTTGTTTTATTTTCTTTCTTTTGTTTTGTTAAAGTCCGTTAAGTTACACTGGTCTAATTCAGGAACGACCAAGTTCCCTTCTAAGCTTTTTTGTCGAGCCAACTTCACCGCGGTCAGACCCAGCCACGTGGTCTCGCAAGTGGCAACGAAGGACACCTGAAACAGCCGAATTGCCAGACGGAGGACGGCTCAACCCTTGAGGTCTTTCTTCAATCAGACACGGAGAACCTTGGAGAATCCCCTAGCAAAAAAGCCAGGATCGGGCAGCTAGCGTGGGACCCGTGCAACAGGCCAAAGCAGGCCGCCGACAAGCAGTAAGACCAAACAAAGCATTCTTCAGTCAGGGATGTCCCATAGTGTTAATTTTGTCTTTTTAACTCCTAAACTCATAACTTACTTTCATTAGTTCTCCTCTGCCGTCAAATGCTTCCCACAATCGAACCTCCATTCTCATTGTTTAGCCATTGTTTATTTCCCTGATGTATTTAACCACCTTTTTATATCACCTTAGTTAGTTAGTTAATAAATTCACTGTAACCAAGGAATTGTGTGTATTGCCAAGAGAATTTACCCTTTAGATATGAGACTGACTGATTGATTTAAGATAATTGAGCGATTATTAACTAACTGATCACTGGTGAATAATTGTATAATTATTAAAAGCTACCTAGAGGTCCGGAGACTGTAGGTTAATAACAACTCCGGTGGTGCCCCTTTTGCGAAACAAGAGCTTTTTATGGATTGATATTTTCTGAATATTAAAATTCTTAATTGGGTATTAATTCTCATAAATTTATTAAAATTCATATATAGTTTAGACATGCTACACATTTGATACGGTAAACCACAACATTTTAATTTCAAAACTCTCAATGTTAAACTTGTCAAAATGATCATTATCTTGGTTTGACTCATGTTTAAAGCGTTGTGAACATTGTGAAGTAATTAATAACATCAAGTCTGCTTTCAGCAAAATCGAAACAGTAATCCCTGTGTTGGGTCCCATCCTTTTTAGTTTATATATCAACGACTTGCCAGATGCATGTCCTGATATAGGTATTCAGATGTACGCTGACGATACAGTCGTCCATGTATCTGGCAAAACCTGTGATGATGTTGCAGATAAGCCAACCAAAAACTTAGAAAAAGTGTCAGCTTGGCTTGATGCCTTCTGTTTGACACTAAGCATCTTTTTCTATTAAAAAGCTATCTGAAACCGAATCCCTGAATGTTAAAATTAAAGGTGAGCTTATGGAACAAGTACCAGCAGTGAGGTATCTGGGGATAATTTTAGACTCCCAGTTAAACTTTAAACGATTAAGGCTAACCTTACCTGTTTTAAGATGATAAGAAAATGCTTGACATTTGATTGCGCCTTGATGTTTTTGAATTCAATGATACTTTCTCATCTGTCTTATGGTTTAACTACCTGGTCCCAGGCTAATCAGTCTGTGATTAAATCTATAGAGTGTCTTTACAATCTGGTCAAAAAGCAAGTCAGGTACCATCACTGTCGCATTTTAAACAAATACAAGATTTTAAGTTTTGCAAACTTTATTGATTTTCATTATGTAAAGCTTGTATTTAAATGTTTAAATGGACTTGCTCCTCAGCCTCTATGTAAGTACATTAAGAGACTACAGAGTAGCAGCAGATCCACCAGAGCAGCTTCAAATGGCGATTGTAAAGTTTAATTTTGCAAAACTTCTTTTGCTCAGACGGACTTTGCTGCAAACTTTTACACACTTTTAAAAGAGAAGCCAAGTCCTGGTTAGTTCAGCAACAAATGTGTACTCACATCTAGTTTACTGTAGTTACATTACTACATTACATGTTTTTATTTTATTTTGGCGCATTTTATCCCCTTTTATCTTGTGTTATATTGTAATGTCATCATCATATTGTATTTTCTTTTTTCTTTCATTACTGTTACTAGGGACAGGTGTTGCAAATTAGCAATTGCTAAAAACACTATGGTAAACACATTGGATTGCTCTTTTCCGTTTATCTATTTTAGAAGTATCGGTCCCTAATAAAAATAAACCAAATAATAATATTTTTTGTATATTGTAATTTAGTGGTGTCTAAATAGAAATTGTGTGAAACCTGATTTCTGTATTGTTTCTGAAAGATCATTATCTTAGTCTTTGCTGCGTTTACTGTCAGAGCCCAGGTCTGACAAAATCTCTGCAGGAGATTAAGGTGCTGTTGCAAAACTTCTTTAGTAGGTGAAAGCAACACTAAGTCATCTGCATACAGCAGACCTCTGATCTCTGTATCGTTTAGGATGAGGCTAGGTGCCGTGGAATGCTCTAATTGGTTTGCTAATTCATTGATATATAGATTGAAGAGAATTGGACTCACTCCCTGGCCCTGGGAGAAGAACGCTGTTTGTTTGTTTCCAATCTTTATGGCACATTCACTTTTTGTATACATGTTCTTAATCAAATCATGGTTTTCCTCCAATGCCACTTTCAAGTAGCCTATAGAAAAGGCCCTTGTGCCAGATGGAATCAAAGGCTTTTTGGAAGTCAACAAAACAAGCATATACCTTTCTTTTCTTAATGTTTAATTCTTGATCTATTAACATCTGGAGGGTAAATATATGGTCCGTTGTGCAGCAATTTGGCAAAAAACTATTTGGCATTAATGCAGAATATTGTGGTCATTTAATGATGTTGCAGAATATGTTTCCCAGGTTACTGGATACACATAGTCCTCTGTACTTATTTGGGTCATATTTATCTCCGGATTTATGAATTGGGGTTATTAAACCTTTGTTCCAGATGTCTGGAAAAGTTCCAGTTGCTAGAATAGTAATGGTTAGTAGTTAATAGTTTTAGTACAGCCAATCTGATTTTATGGTCTGAGTATTTGATCATTTCGTTGAGGATTCCATCAATACCACAAGCCTTCTTTCCTTTCAGGGACTGGATGACTTAATTCTTGTTCTGTTACAGGGTAATCTAGAGGCTTTTGGTTGTTTTTTTTATCACTGCCTCCAGAGTTTTCCATTTCCTGAATATCTTGTACTGATCATAATTTTTTGTAATATTACTGTATAATTCACTAAAGTGATTAATCCAAGTATTTCCATCTTGGATCACCAATTCATCCTGCTGGGTTTTGTTTAGGTTGTTCAATTTCTCCCAGAACTGGTTGGACTCTAAGGATTCCTCAATTTCACAGAGCTGCTTCTTGCTGTGTTGTTCTTTCTTAGTTTTTAGGGTGTACTTGTATTGTTTCAGAGTGGCCTCATATTGACAGCGTATGTTGTGGTTATCTGGGTCCCTATGCTTTTCATTTGATCATTTGCTTAAAGTTTTCCTCAGATTTTTGTATTCAGTGTCAAACCATTTGTTACCGTTCATTTGTTGAGGTTTTGGTTTGGAGGCTTTAAAATTAGACAATAAAGCCAAATGATGAAATATTGAATTGATTTTGTCCACAGCAGAATTTACACTAGAATTATTCTGGGGAAATGTTTCAGTTAGAAATAAATGAGTTAAATCATGCATGTTTTGATTTTCCAGTGCCTTTTGGTATGCCCCCATGCTGTCTGGGGTCCATCTGTATGAGTAAACAGTTCACAGGCACTAGGGGCTCCAGACTTAGATTGAGCCCTTTTCAGATAGATAGTGATTTTGCTGTGGTCTGAGAGGGGTGTGAGGGGGCTGACTGTGAAAGGTCTGAGAGACATTGGATCTAGATCTGTAATGAAATAATCTACCGTACTACTGCCAAGAGCAGAGCTGTAAGTGTTGCGACCCAGAGAGTCCCCTCGTAGCCTGCCGTTGTCTCTGTACAGACCCAGCATACGGCAGAACTGTAAAAGCTGCATACCGCTTGTATTAGTCAGCTTGTCAAAGCTCTTTCTAGCAGGACATTCAGGGAGGGGGAAGCAGGTGCTTCCAAGTAAGTGTTTTTCTCCCTGGGTGTTCATAGTGTCAGCTCTTTCCCCTGTTCAAGCATTCAAGTCCCCACAGATTAATACATTTCACATGGCTTTATAATGGTTAACTTCCTCCTCAAGAATAGAGAAAATATCTGGGTTGTAGTAGGGGGATTCTGATGGAGGTATATACTGTAGATGGCACACATGTAGACATGTTGCTCAGCACAAATCATCTGTTTGTTAATTTTCAACCATATTTAAGATTCTTCTTTTTTAATAACTGTGATGGACTGGCTCAGTTCTGATTTACACCATATAATCATGTCTCCTTAATCTCTGCCTTGGTTTATTGTGGGGTTTTTTGTTGATGGTATAATAATCTCAGTGTAGCCATGAGGAAGACCAGTGGAAACATCTTCTTTGAGTCTTTTAACTCTCTATTAAAATCTGTAAATTAGTAGTAACAAACGAGAAGAAAAAAGTGTAAAAAGAGGAAAAGAGTGTTGTAAATGATTAATCGTTTAAAATGATATCCAACATGCTAAACTATGAATTATTATGATGTCTCTAAGAGGTCTCTGCTCTTCCACAATGTAGCTATATGAGGTGACAGCAGAGCAGGTTTAGCATGTGTAATATGTCTGTGAGTTCACCAGAGGGGGACAGGGCTGTTGCTCTTCTCACCTCTGCAGCATAGTTCAGTCCAATAGGCTGCTGCTCCTGTAGTCTTGGTTCTGCTGTTGGCATGGGGGTGTGCTCTCTGGCTTGGTCTCAGAGGCCAGTGTTGTGTTGGCTGTGAAGTGGGCTGTGGGTTGTGATGTTGGTGACGCGGTGGATTTGGTGACTTGGCTGTCCTCTCTGGGGTGGATGCATGGTGGAAGTCTGGATGGTCTTGAAGGTCCGGGTGGAGGGTCGGATGGTGGGCCAACAACACGTTGGGTTTGAGGGCACAGTCCCTGGAGATTCTGATATTCACTCTGTAAATAGTGTGGGGGTGGAAGTCTCTCCTGTGCAGTAGTGTGGACATGACTATCTTGCTGGTAGGGAAATTGGTGGAGGCTTGCTCAATGACTCTCCTCAGAGAGTCTGCCAGGCCGTTCTGTTGGGACCTTAAGTCGTTGGTGCCTGTATGAATGATGATGTGGCTAGGCGAGCCTAGCTCAGGCACTGTTAACAGCTCCAGGGCTGGATGTGGATCTGTGGTGGTGGTTTCAGGTCTGGAGCTCCTAGCTGGGGGCTGGCTAGAGGCCGGGCCTTGGACAGGTGCAGGGGTGTGATGGGCGTCTTGGGGGGGGTTCTTGAGGAAAGGGCTGTGTTGTCCTTCAGCAGGTGTAGTGAGAATTTGGCTGGCTGGATGTGGTCTGGGTCTGAGAGGCGGGCACAGGGGGTTGTGTGGAGTTGTCTGGCTTGTAGACTGAGCCTGTCCCTGTCCTGTAGCTCTTCTCTCAGAGTAGCCAACTCAGTTGTGCAGTTGTCTCTGTCCTTGCTAAGTTCCTTCACCTCCTCACTGAGATGATCCAGCTGTCTTCTCTGACGAGTTAATTCTTGTTGAAACTCTCTCAGCTGTGAGTTGACACTGTCCTGTTCTTTCTTGGCCTGGAAGTCACTGACAGTAGGAGAGGTAGGCTGCTGTTGGTCCAGCTGCTCTCTGATCTGTACCAGTTCTATTTCCATCTGGGAGAGGTGTTCTCTCATGATGTCCAGGGCCTCAGAGTGCTGTAGCAGGAGAAGATCAGTGTCAGCATCAGCAGGCTGTCTGTCTGGAGCAGGGACAGAACAGGAAGGTTTGACTCCCAGGGTTGGAGCGATGCTTGCGAGGACCTCCTTCTCTTTCTCAGCTCTCAGTCTCATAGTAGGAAAGTCAAGCTCAAACTGTCTCAGGTCGCCTTATATCATGGCAGTTCCATTTTTGAACAGGTTTACTGTTATACTGCTGCTGTCAGAGTCATTTTCTTCCAGTACACTTATTTTCCATCCATTACAAATGCTTGCTCTCTTTATTGCTGGGTAATGAGAGCTGAACACATTCAGCCAGACACATGGTTCATCAGTCCAGAAGATTAAATTGTCTTTGTAGTGGTCCAGGAACAGTATTTCTGGTCTCTCTCAAAGTATTGTTTGTTTATATTTTCCTCTTGCAGATTTGCTTTTGATAACTGGGGGATATTTAATGGTTTCAGAGCGTGTAGACATCATGAAACAGTTGTTGATCTTCAAGCTTAAAACCATAGCTGTGTCTCAATTCAGGGACCGCATCCTTTGCGGCCTACGAAGGCCAAAACGACCGTTGCTAAATGAGATGGTCTGGTCTACGGAGGACAGTCTATTGCTTCATCAACTGACCCCGCCCTTACCCATGCGTGGGGAAGACCCGCTCCTGTCGCCTAGCAACCTTCACAGCTGCGGTCCACCGGCATGGAGACTAATATTTTAATTTTAATATTTTACCTACCTACCTTTAATAGAGGAACTAGAGCTACTTGAACTGCCGGCGCCGCTGCATGAGGTATCTCAGGCTGAGAGAGGACCCTGGCCAGGTAAATAGTGGGGGAAAGTAACTAAGAAACATTACATTTTATATGTATTTAGGTACTATAGGCTTCTGAAAGCTAACAGTGATGTTAACCACAGTTAACGTAGTTTATTGCTACTGCCATTTCACTTTAAAAACATAATTTCATATTTAAAGAAAACATAACCTTACTTTAATATTAAAATATTGACAGTGTTTTTGTCATTGATCAGCTAAAGCAAGTTGAATAGAAAGATATACAAGCCTTATCTAACTAAGCTCTCTGCACTTCATAACAGTTGTTCTTCTCCTTGTATCTCTACACCAGCCCAGGCCCCTGTACTGCAGGATAAATCTGAGTGTGCCTGTGCTGGACAGGTTGTTTAGCCAGCAGGACACACGGTTGAGCAGGGAGGCCCTGGGAGTGCTACTGGGCCTCCTAAATCAGGAATGGAGACACGGATGGGGTGCCACGACTGAGACCCTGGTTTTTCTCTTCTGACTGGCAAGTGGGGCATCGTACAGGGTGGTCTCCAGAGTGTTGTAATGCCTCGTCCACAGAGTCACTGAGGAGGTGGTGGCCATTCGCCACAAGGTCATCCACCTACCAAAGACCCAGGATGAGTTACAACCGATATCCCGTAGGTTTGCAGGGCTGGCAAGACACAGAGCCTTTTTTAAAGCAGCTGGAGCAATCGACGGCTGCCATGTCTGCGTCAAGCCACCGAGCGGCCCTGATGGTCAGTGGCTACAGGAACAGGAAACTGTTTCCATCCATCATCCTGCAGGCTGTCTGTGACCATCAGGGCCGCTTCATTGACACGTGGGCTGGCCTGGGTCGGTCCACGACTTCAGAGTGCTCCGCTACAGCCCACTGTACAGGAGTTCACTCTACCCTCCTCCAGGGCATTTCATCCTTGCAGACGGAGGGTACCCGTGCCTCCAACACCCACTCCCCCTCATCACTCCCTACAAGAAGCCAATACAAGGTGTGGGAGCCCAGCGCTTCAACAGCCATCACTCCAGGGCACGCTCCATTATAGAGCGTGCTTTTGGGATGATGAAGACCAGGATCTGGGCCATCTTCCAGCAAGCGCTGGAGGTGCACCACACCTTTGTACCTCACATGAGTTTTTTTTTTTTTAATTATACTAATGAGTAAATCAACAGACTGATTCATCAAAAGCCATACATTTTTTCAGACCATTTCAGGTCATAACAGCATGTTCCATCCTCCACAACATCTGCCTTGGGGCTGGTGACATTGTGGCCCCAGAGGATGAGCCTGAGGAGGATGTGGCAGAGGATGAGGGGGAGAACGGTTTGGAGACGGTCAGTGTCAGTGTCAGTGGTGCTCCCTGGCGTGACCAGCTGTCTGCAGAGGTGTCTGCCCTGGAGGAGGTGCCCCCTGACCACCAATATTTTTAACAGGCAAGTAAAAGATCGGTAAATTCCTATTCATATCCTAACAATTTTGCCTGTTGAAATATTTTGTCAAAAAGAGATTGTGAATTAGTATTTTGTGTGCACGGCCTATTATTCTTGCCTCTTACTAAAACATCTTAGTGACATGGCAGCCGTCGATTGAACCAGCCCTGCAAACCCATTGATGGACAATGCGACAGTGGAGAGATGCATCCACACCTGCAACACACTCTGGAGACCACCCCAGATGATGTCCTGCTGACCAGGGTCTTTATTGTGGCAGCCCATCCAGGTCCAGCAGCATCACCAGGGTCTCCCTGCTCAGTGGAATAAATGTTGTAAATATGTTGTAAATAGTTAAAAAGGCCACCGAAAATAAAATCATTTATTTAACAAATATTTTATTTGAATTGATTAATAAATATATTATTATTTAAGGATTTATTTTTCAGCAAGTCTCTCTAGTAGAGAGAACAGCCTGTCCATCCTCTCTCTGCTCTCCTGTGCTCTCCTCCCCTCTGCCTCTCTCTGCAACCTCATGTCTTCCTTGAGAAGCTGAAGCAGCTCATCCTCTCTGTCCCTCTTTCTCGGCTGGCTCTCCTCCTCTTCTTCCTCCTCCTCCTCCTGGTCACCCACTGCAGAACTTGGCCCTGGTGTGTCCTCAGGGATAGAGGCAATTACAACAGGTGGGGTGGTGGAATGCTTCTGTCCCAACACCTCATCCATGAGGACAAACCAGGGCCAAGTTGCAGCAGTGGGCTTCCCCCCTACACCCTCTCCTGACCCTGGACACTTGCAATCCTAAGGCACAGGAAGTCAATCATGGTAAATAACAACAGCAGAAAAACAAATTTCAGCAACTGTGTTTATTAACATGCATGGCTAAAATGAATGAAATGAATATACAACGTACAAGGTAAATGTATGTATTATCTTAAAACAGGGTTGTAAGATGAATGCAGTTTGTAGTTTCCTTTATGCTAGACAGTGAATGATTTATACAAAAATTATATTAAAAAATGTATACAGAATATATAAATTTCAAATCACACATATACGTATAGGTAAAATCCGGGGGGCTCAACTCCACAGCCACAGCTGACGCCATTATTTACGCTGGACAATCAACCGGCGCGTAATGAATATCGGGATACCTGGGGCTGCGAAGGATCCAGCTGTTGAATCCTCCAAACGGATGAAAAGAAGGCTGCATTTCTCGGCCGCATTTGAAGGAGCCTTCGAAATGGGACAGCCTAGTTACATCGACTGTGACGTATTCGGTCTTCAAATGCAGCCTTCGAAGGATACGGTCCCTGAATTGAGACACAGCTAGTGTTTAAAACAGCACTACTGCTGTTTGATGCCGTTGCTAGGTAACCACAGTCCAGTGTTAGCTTGTTAGCTATTAGTTGAGTGTTTCAATTGGGACTTGTTTTATAGTAATAAATGCAAAAACCTACTGATTTCAGTGTCCAGTAGTTTGCTGTAACTTGCTTCAGTCCCTCTATCCTCTTCTTGTTTGTTTTTGTTCTCTCCTTGTTTGTTTCTCTTCAGTTTGATGCTCTGTTTCTGAGCTCCTTCTTCAAACTGTATCTGTTTTCCCTCTTTCTCTTTCTATCTATCTATCTATCACTCATATTTGTTCATGTCAACTGTGCGGGAGGTTCATTTTTATATAACTTTAAATTATTATTCAGAGTCCTGTACAGACCTGTTGGTCACACCATTAACAGCTTCTGATGAGCAAGTTGGGTGTGGATCCATTTGATTGGGTCACGGATTGCACTTGCTGGTTGGTACATTAAATCAGTTAGGCCTACTGGAACCAGGTTCCAGTTTGGGTTCAGGAGGCAGACACCATATCCACATTTAAGAGTAGGCTTAAGACTTTCCTCTTTGATAAAGCTTATAGTTAGGGCTGGCTCAGGTGACTCCTGAACCATCACTTAGTTATGCTGCTATAGGCCTAGACTGCCGGGGGACTTCCCATGATGCACTGAGCTCATCTCTCCTCTACTTTCTCTCCCTCTGTATGCAACCTCATCCCATTATTGCATGTTATTAACACAACTTCTCCCCTTTCTGGTAGTCTTGTGCTTTCTCGTCCCTCTCCTCTCTCCTCCTATCACTTCCTGCAGGTGTTTCTGGCTCTGGAGCTGTGGAGTCTGGATCTGTGGTTGTGAGTCACCTGCTCCCCCCGTGTTCCTGCTCGACACCCTCTGCTACAATTATTGTTACTAGTCCTATCGTTGTTATTGTAATAATAATCATTAACATTATGATTATTATCATTAACACTACTGTAAATATCTGTACAATTAGTCATTCAGTCCATAGCAACATCACCTTTACTGTCTGTACCTCTGTGTGTTAATTGTGTAAGCTGCCTCCCTCCCCTCTCTCTCTCTCTCTCTCTCTCTCTCTCTCTCTCACACCCCCAACCGGTCGAGGCAGATGGCCGCCCACCCTGAGCCATGGTTTTGCTCGAGGTTGCTGCCACAGGAAATTTTTCCTTGCCTCTGTCGCCTAGTGCTGCTCTTGGTGGGAATTGTTGGGTTTCTGTAAATAACATCACAGAGTACGGTCTAGACCTGCTCTTTTATGAAAAGCGCTCTGAGATAACTGTTGTTGTGATTTGGCGCTATATAAATAAAATTGAATAGAATTAAATTAAATCAAGGATAGGCAGTTTATTTCAGAAGCATGTTTTGTTCTATTTGTTGAAGTTCTCTTTATATTCTGTCTGAATGTTGATCTTATACCATAATGACAGAATCCATCCATCTATCCATCATCAACCGCTTATCCTGCTGGAGCCAATCCCAGCTGACATCGGGCGAAAGGTGGGGTACACCCTGGACAGGTCGCCAGTCCATTGCAGGGCCACACAGAGACAAACAGCCACTCATATCCACACCTAAGGACAATTTTGGAGTCACCAATTAACCTACCCTGCATGTCTTTGGACGGTGGGAGGAAGCCGGAGCACCCGGAGAGAACATAATGACAGAATCCTTCATTATATTGCATTGTTTCGAGTACTTTATTGTCAACAAACAACAATTACAGTATTACAGTGAAGCAGTTGTTGGAAAGTACATTGTTAGTTCTCAGGGTCCCTCCAACAATGCTCATACAGATATGTAGAAAAGAAAATCATTGAAGTAAAAATGAGAAGGAAAGTAAAAAGTAAAAGTTTGTGCAGTAATGCATGTGTAATAAGATCCAGTTGTACAGGTAATCCACAAATATATATATATATATACTGTGGTAGTAAAACAGCTTGTAAACATGTAGTAATATTCACAGCTGTAAACAGGTAAGTAAAATAGTTCAGTAGTCTTATGGCCTGTGGGAGGAAGCTGTCTCTGAGCAGGTGCAGTACTGTCTGCCAGTGTAGAGGGTGGACATGTTCACAAACTGCTAGGCTTGTTGTGAACTAACCACTCGGGCACTCAGCCTGAAACAGTAAGCAGTTAGAAAATGCATCAAAGTACAATACTTAGATGAAAAATACTAAAAAAAAGTTTGAAAAATACTCAAAACAGTAGAAGTACACTGAAACACTACTTGTTCCAGATACAAGAGTAAATGTAATTACCCAATACACTTCTTTTTGCCTTTATGGGAGGCGTACAGTACATCAGCACCCCTTCCAAGTTATCCTCACAAAAAATACACACAGAGAGCACCTAGCATTCACCAAAGTCTTGATCCTGTGTTGCCTGCAGCCTTCCAATTTGGCTGCACCTCAGTTTCAACATTTAATAATTTGTTTCTGGATAGAAAATGGCAAATGCTCTGAGTTATCTTTCAGCCTTCAAAAGTAACAAAGCAATTACTAAACTAACTGGCTCAACAAACCGAACAACAACAGATCAGGGAAGAGGTGTGATTTCTAAAAATCCTGTAAGAATAAAGAAAGAAAGGAGAATGGGGACTCTTAACCCTACATTGGAACACTTCACCACTTCACCACAGCGCTAGCTGTACATCACCCTAGATTGCACAAACAATAGACCAAGACAGAAGATAACGTAAGAACCTAAGAATAGATCAATTTACTAATACTAATGGCTAACATTCACTAGATCATAGTCAACTAACACCACAAAGACAGTTTACCACCACTACAAGAACAGCACACAATTAGATTATGGGCGGGTTCCCAACTTAAGGTCCGGTACCAGAGTAGAACCAATGCCTTTGCTGGCAAATGCAAAAGCGTCCAGAAATTGTAAACAAAAGTCATGTGGTAGGGGAGAGCGGGGTAAGTTGTCTGGTGTGTAAGTTGTCACACTGCTCATAACTCCAACACTAGAGGCTCTATGTCAAAAATCAAATAGCCATTTTGTGTGACTTCTTTTTCTATGTTCAACTTCCTGTTCACATGTGGTCATGGTCACTCTATTCTGAGGTGAGCACAATTTTATAATTTTTTTGCTTCAAAAGTAAAACATTTGCACAACCTTATTAGGTATGAATGTTCAAAATGATAACTTTGCACAAAGTAGAGGACACAATAAAGTGTCTTTTGATATTTCAGCTGAAGTGTTATATTAAGCTAACCTTGAGATTTAGCCAACATTAGCACACATGTCAGTTTGGGGCAAGTTGTCTCAATGACTTTGGGGCAAGTCGTCACATGTGATTACTTGCTCCAGTACAAATAAACACATAGAACATGCTCAAAAAATTGTTGTGAAATTGTGTAATTACCTCTGACACTAGTATTAAATGATACTGTAAATAGAATATTATACTCTTTAGTTTACAGCAGCAGCCATACACCTGGACAAGACTGAATTCATGACAGAGTATATACGGTCTTATACCATAGGCATGTAGTGTGTTCGTAGATACAAACACACACACACACACTACATGATCCAGTTATTCATTTAGTTAGGCAACAAGGGTAATAGACAAATAAGCTTGTAATTGCAAGGAGGAATGTGTTTTTGAAGGAAGGAAGGAAAACAGAAGACAGAGAATGACAGTACACCACCTGACATAATGTTAAAGGCAGGTGAAGTTGAAGAATAAATCAATCAGAAGTACAGCTAAGGATTTTGACGTAAGCCGCTGACATCTCTTTTGGCCTCGTCTATGTGGAGCCATTTTCCTACAGTATTCCAAAGGAGATGTGGATTAAGTGTGTAAAATGCAACAAATGGGCCTGCGATGCTCGCACCTCAGGCCAGGCAATTTATGTGTGCCAGAACTGTGACTCTAAACACGTCTGATTAGTCAGACAGTAGTAGGTCGTACAAAAATACACATTGTTGCATTAGTGTGTTTAAACACCACATCTGTTAAGAAGTTATACATTTAAGCGAGTTATCTGCAGCATTACATTCAGTTACCATAGATCTATTTGCACTCCAGAGAACATTTGATTTTAAAGTTCAAAGAAAGAGGTTGTCCCACTTAATGTCTGCAACATTTTTATTTTGAATGAAATTATTTATTTTCCAAATTCTCTAGGCTTGATTGTTGATTGATTTTACTTTTAGTTCTGGTTACAATTTGAAATTGAAATCAATATTCACAATGAAGAGTTCTAACTGTTTGATAATCCAGTGTGACAACTTACCCTATGCAGTGTGACAACTTACCTGCCGATTCGGCAAATTGTCACAAGTGCACACTCTCAATTCAACAGTCTACAACTCCATAATGAGATTAGATCTGAAGATGTAATGAATACAAAACTTCTCCCCAAGACTTAATTTTTTCATTTGGTATGACATTTGTACCATTGTGATATGCGGTGCTCAGTAAATATTAGATGGTGTGAAAGTGTGACAACATACCCCGCTCTCCCCTACTGGTGATACAGTCAGCAGGTGAAAAGACAACATACAAATTATTAAATTATTTAATAATACAGACATTTGGAGGAAGACGCTCTGCATCAGACGGTCATATCACAGATACCATGACATATTTGAAAACAAAGCGGACCAGCAAAGTTAGCAGGCCACAAGTGCAAACATCCAAAATCATAAAGCTGTGTTTGCTACAGTCCCCAGGAAATCTGATCCTGTCCTCAGTCTCCACTCTTCCAGGAATCCCTCAGCACGCTCTGGACTGCGCTGGAACTTGATTTCAGAGATTTTCTTCAACTTGAACAGTTAGTTCTGTGTGGATTTCACTGGGCCTTCGGAGCAGCAGTCAACCTCGCTGTCACCACAGTCCGCACGCGCCACTGGCTGCGCGCAGTGACAATCAGGGAGACTACCATTACGTCATTGCGGTGCGGTAGACGATTGGTTGGCAGCCCTGCATAATCTCGCCACTGAGAAGCTAAAGGCTTGTTCACCATGTTGGATCAACTGCCCATCTTAGTTGCCCTGTGACCAGTAGTTGGACCATGACAGTGGCGACGGCGCTGTAGAGCTTCCACCGAGCGGCGTCCTCTCCCCCAGCCCCGACACCGAGGGAACGGAAGGACTACTGTTTGGGTTTGGGGACACCGATCAGCTAACTCCACACTGTCATTGTGAAGAACGTTACTGGCGTGTTCTTTGCAGCTGATCCCGCATTAATAGGACTGAACTTTTCTCCGCATTGTTTTTTTCGTTACCCTGGATGTGTGCATGTGAGCCACATCGGCTAAACCCAGACTGTCCATGGGGGAAACAAGTTTCCCGCGAGCCGTCTGCCAGGATTCCTCTGTTGATCCTTTGAGTCATGCTCGAAGCTTCGTCACTCGGTCACAGTGATGGAGATTTATTTCGTTGGAGCGGTGTAATAATATGTGAATGGAGTGGATGGCGGAGGCCTGGGCCTGCGTGCGCTGTTGTATTGTGGCCTGGGCTGGGATCCACCTCCTCTGCACCGGATCAGCAGCGGTAAATAGGGCTCAGAGATTAGCCGTGTTTACAGAGTAGCTGTCTGGCCTGTGCACACACCTGAACAAGAATAGATGCGATTTCTAGGCCGCGTGGAGCTCCTGCCGCGGGATCCGAGCGTGTGGCAGACCTGGACACTTTCAAAAGATGCACGCGCTGCTTCTATGTGACGGGCTTTAGGTCTCACTGAGCTATCTGGACAGGGAAGCTGAATTTCATCAGGGGGGAGGAGGGGGGCGCCACCTCTATCATGAGGGACATTTAGGGCCACCTTTTTATTTCTAGAGCGGCTGCTCATTGCTGTACATGCTCATGATATGGTTTGTTATTAGCCTCAGGCTACATAGCCTAAGCAGGAAAATTTATTTATAGGAAGTGGGTCAGATCCTTGTTGCCATTATGGTAAGGAGGCACATCAAAATGGTAGTTCTCCCCACAGATTCAAAGTAGGCTTTGCTGCTGTTGGATCATTGAAACCCCAAATCTGTTTTCTCAATGTTTCCTGTCAGTTTTATTTGTGGTGTAGCAGCCTGGTAGCCATTCTCATCACCTTTAGAGGCATTCACTATCATTTAATGGCTCTTTGCGGCACAGCGGCTACAAATGTTACAAAAATGATGGCTGCTTACAACGGTGTCTCCTCAGCAGTGGCTGCCCATCACCCCCACCACCACCACCAGCTCCAGCACCTTCCGCCCCCCCACATGCTCCACCACCACTTACAGCACCCTGGCTCTGCCGCCGCCGTGCACACGGTTCAGCAACACACCTCCTCTGCTGCCGCTGCAGCAGTCATGCTCAACCCAGGCCAGCAGCAGCCCTACTTTCCCTCTCCAGCTCCCGGACAAGCCCCCGGGCCGGCGGCAGCCGTGGCTCCCGCACAGGTTCAAGCCGCCTCTACTGTCAAAGCTCACCACCACCACCACAATCAACAGCAACACACCCACCACCTGCAACAGCAGCTGGATATAGAGCCTGACAGGCCCATCGGCTATGGAGCCTTTGGGGTTGTCTGGTAAGTGCACCACTGCATTTTCTTCACAGAGCATTTTGCCTACTCTCCAGGCAGCCACTGGTTTCCATGAATTCCAGTAGAATATGAGAATCAACTTGTAAAGCCTTGAAACCTGAGCTAATTCTTCATATTAAACATCATTTTAGCATTGGTTTTGCCAGGTAAATTATTTTTGTGATAATCCTGTGTAAACATTTCAAATATCTGCACTTAGAACTGATACATTAGAACATCAGAACAGCAAAATAAGGTGTCCTGGACGATTACTTGGTGATAAGGACACTGGCATTGGCCTTGGTAAAACACAATTGTGTTTTCAGCAGCACCTAACCTATTCAGGTTTCACTGAAATGTGCCAATATTGATTTGAAGTTTACCTCCAAAAAGTTGCACTTTATCGAGTGTATGTGAGTAGTTGTGTCTCACACACATGTAGAAAAACGGTCTATAGAAGTGTTTTTAGGATTCAAACCTTTTATGTACAGTTGGGGCGGCTGTGGCTCAGGAAGTAGAGCGGGTTGGCCGTTAATCGGAAGGTCGGCGGTTCAATCCCTGGCTCCCCCTAGTTGCGTGTCGAAGTGTCCTTGGGCAAGATACTGAACCCCGAATTGCCCCTGACGGCTATTCCGCCAGTGTATGAATGAGTGTGAATGTTAGTTTCCGTTTGAGCACTTAGGCTCAGTGTATGAATGTGTGTGACTGGTGAATGCAGATGTAGTGTAAAAGCGCTTTGAGTGGTCGAAAAGACTAGAAAGGCGCTATACAAGTACGGAGCATTTACATTTACATTTACATGATATCTGAGGAGTTACAGTACATGCCATTTCTAAGTGTCTACCACAATAACCTGTGAGCATTAAGGTATCATGTGGGTGAATATAGCTGCGAGGAGCAGTAATGTTGCCAGCGACATTTTGCAGAGAGTAGCAAAAGAATAAGGAGGCATAAAGCAAGAGTACATAAACAATGTTGGATACAAAGGAGAAAGAAGGTCAGGGTTAAAGATGCTGTGGAGCCTTCGGTTTACTTTTTGTCACAATAAATGGAGCTTTAAGGCCTAACAGACATGTTGAAAGTGTCCCCATAGACTACAATAATAAAGAGACGTCTTTAAAATGCAAACAAGGCACATGATTACTACTTGTATAGTATATTTTCAAACTAGAGGCTACATAAGCTTTTTCTGTGTGTGATGTTCTCTCACACAGAAGTTATCTGTGCTGTGGGTCAGCTGGTTGAGCACCGAGCAGCCTGTGCTCCACTGAAGAGCTGAAAAACATCAAAGTGTTTTAGAAAGTGGGTTTAGTTAGAAGTTGAGTTAGTTAAGCGTGAGATGAGACCGCTTTTCTTTACCAAACTCTTGAGTTTCTCTCTGACTCGTCCCCTCTTGTGGAGCCTGAAGCAGCTGACACACGGTTTCATTTCCTTATTCATACAGGTGATATAAAAGCATTTACAAACCACATTTATTTGCAGGTTACGTGTCATCAATATGACATTGATGTAAGGACAGAGAAAATCGTGGATTTATTCTCAGCTCAGAATATAATCTGTTTGTTCTACTTTATAAAACTGTGGACATTAAGGCAGCTGTCAGCTGCAGTGAAACATTTAGTGTACAGTACTGTAGTAACCGGTAATCTGTATGAAGCTTTAGACACATAAGACACTGATGAATGAACAATCATTTGTCATCCTAAATGATGGAACATTCCTGTCATAGTTAACATGTTGGAGAACATGATGAGGATGATTGTGTTGCAGCTGAAATGACTTTACATGATTCCAAATCTGGATTAAATGTAGTTAACAGGGAGATTTTCAGTATTAGTTGCACATAGTGTTTTGACCAAAGACTGTATGAAAAACCATTTGTTTGTTTTGACAGCATGTTGAAATGGTTACACGTTGAAATATACTCATTAAATGCTGTTGAGCACTTTTTTTTTTTTTTTTTTTTTTTTTGTATGTAAAATTGATGTCTAAAAATTTTGTCAGTTTAACGGTTTAGTGTGTACATTTTAGTGGCATCTAGTCGTAATTGCAACCAAAGACTAAGGCTGTGTCCGAAAAGTATAAAAAAAATCTCCTTTCCCAACCACCTTTCCTTGACTCTGATGGAAAATGTCAGGAGGTAAAGCAAAGATGTGAAGGAGAATTTGTAAGGACTTAAGGCCCATTTATACTCCTGCGTAGGGACTACGTGCGTAGCTACGCCGTAGGCTACACGCGTAGCCATGCATTTATACTTGTGCTTAGGTGTGTCCATCATTCTGCAATTACACCCCCAAACGCTAGCGCTACAGCGTCCGCTGTGTTGACTTTTGCCGGGCGAGCAGGCTAACTTCCTGTTTAGCACTCCGCCAACGGGAATGAGGGTAAAATTGTATACGTAAACACAGTGTTTCCCACAGAATGACAGAGTAACTGTGATGAGAGAGCGACCGACCAAGTGAGAGAAAGTGCTCAGCAAATATATGCACTGCGCGCAGCTCTGTGGTCGAATCCGATTTTATTATCGAAAATGTGGCGGTCAGCGTTGATGATGTGCAGGGATGTGATTTTTTTTTTCCAGATTTTAAACTTTGTGTGACCAGCAAAAAGCTTTCAACCGCAAACAATTCTACATCTTTACTTAATTAAATCAGCTAAAGCAGCGCAGCAACGTGAAACTCGGAAAAACTCCGCCCGCTGCTGCCACAGATGCTTGGACTCATCGGGATAGAGTGGCGTTATATCACCCAGTAATAAGTGGAGTAGCTAATATTACTTTTTAAGGAGTATATCCTGAGTAACTAGTAAGTAGCTGTATTATTTCTTGCCCAACACTGAGTTGACAATAAGGATCGGATAAATTGGGTATGTTTTGATTATTGCTTGTTAGAGGCTATGTCTAATGTTTACTTTAACGTCGGATTGATCACTCATGTAGCCTATATAGGCTACACTTTGCTGTATAAATGGTTGCTTTTTAAGTCGTCCTTATGTTAAAGGTTTTGGCACGTTATAAATGAATTTCTTGTGAATGGTTGTGACAGAGTTTATATGAGGCGTTTTCATAAGGCCGTGGGGTCGCTCTGCGCTCCTCATCAACAGGCAGGTAAACAAGCGCTCCGCGAGGTAACCATGGCAACGGCCTCTGTGTAGCCGGCGCAATCCCGTGCAACTGTCGCCATCGTTCTCGTCTCACGCACACGCCCGCCTGCTGTCAGACTTTTTCCCTACAGTTTATCAACAGACAGAGACTGATCAGCTGTTTGTTTCCTGACTAATAACTGTATCTTTAGGCTGCCAGGTCTTAAACAGGCGACAACCTTTGCTGCTGTCTCTTGTAAAATAATAAAAATAATCTATTAACTTCTACTGAACTAATTTGAAAGTTAGTGGTTATATTATTTAGTCATAGACTCAGTTATTTCATGTTGCACATTTAGTTGTTGAAGTTTGGGGGGAAAAAATGAACACAAAATAATAATTATAAATAATTATTATCGAGGTGGCGATGGAGCAGCGGATTAGACACTTGTCTTTGATTCCCACTGCAACACATCCACCAGATAAGTTATTGTCATGGGTTCTGCTTTACCATCCATATGTTATAATCGAGCCGCTGCCAGTTTTATCGGGGTGTGGCGGGTCCCAGCGTATTTTCCTGCTTTTTTGCCCTTTGCCAATCACATGCCTGAATGTGATCAATGCTGACTGCAGCTTGATCATTGCCCTTTATTAAGGCATCTGTGACTGAAGTAAAATTAATTAATGATATTGCTGAAGGCATTTTAGACTAATAACACAGCTGGCATGGGTCTCACTTGATCAACATCCTTTATCTGTCATGGTCGGTGAGTTATTTTTTTATTGTATAAAATTGGAATACAACACTTAATCTATACTATAGCTTATTTCAACAATCCGAAACATAAAATGGTGTTGAAACCGCATCAAATTACAGCAAAGCCAAAAGAAAGAAGGTAATTGAGTCTTATTCAAGAAGCATGTGCCTCTATATTGCAGGGATTTTGCTAAATATGGTCAGTGGATTTTATAATTTCAGTTTGAGAACGTACATCGCTTTAAATGTTGCTGCCACAAAGAATTATGGGACGGCATAAAGGAGATAAGAAAGGACGCATTGAGGCCCCTTTCCTTAGCTTTTAGAGAATTCGACCAGCTCTTATCATGGCTGCCACTGAAATCCTTCCGGTCACTTCACTCAGTTAGGAACCTTCCTAAGCAAAAAAGACCTTTCGGATGCAGCGTAAGTCTAGTGCCCCTCTCCCAAGCATGTAGGATAGCTACAATGGCTTACACAGGACAAAAGACGCCATCTGAGACAGCATCGTAGCAAAGCCAAAATACTGCATTGGAGAATAACATTACATGAAATTACAATCCAACTATATATTTTTCAACATTGACAAGGGAAACGTGTCACTTGTCTCTGAGTATGCCCATCTTCTAGCTAAAGCTGTCAAACAACAGGTTTCATTTGCATTGCTAGTAAGTAAGTAAGTGAACTTACCGGTCGAGCAGAAAACAGACAAGTTCTGCGTCGCTTTGACTCTGTTTTTGCTTCTTTGACAACAAAGATTCCCGCTCTGTCGGCTCGTGCTAAATAATACGTGGGTCCTCCGTTGGTCCAAATTTCACTTCACTTCTTACTTCTAATAAACCAAACTACTCAGACTGTAGACCATATTGACAGTATTACTACTTCTTGTTTGTAAGTATTTGCTGTAGTGCCGTAGAGCAGTTTTGGGCTACTGTAGAAAAATGGCGGTGCAACATGGCGACTTCCATGTAAGAGGATATAGAGAGAAATGGCTCATTCTAAGATAATAAAAAAATAATGGTTCATTATGTAAGGTCTTTATACACCACTGAAAACATAGTTATGGATATTATATTGCATTTATTTCAATAGATCCTCAGAAATATTACACACTGGACCTTTAGACTGAGAACCAATTTTCAACTGCAAATCACCCAAATAATTATTAGGGCCCGAGCACGAACCATGCGAGGTCCCTATTGAAACTGTAAGGATTAATTTTTTTTCTTTTCTTTTTTCTGCAAAGTAAGCTCAATTTTGGGGGCCTAAACATACTCAAACTCACCAAACACACACAAAGCTCCACAGGGTACCTGATTATGAAAATAACTCAAAAGCGTTGTGTGTTGAGGAATTAAAAACATGCAGATGCAGCTGCTAAAATGAATAATAGCATTGTTATTTATAATTTACAGGTGCAGTTCTTAAAAAGCAGTATTATTAGCAATATTTACTTATCCTATTCAATAAATAGTGTTTCTTTATATCTTGTTGTGTAGAGGTCTACTATGACCAATCACAGTTGTTGCGGTCCGCGTCACCGCAACCTGTAGATACATTTTTGGGGAGGTGCGCGTCAGGCTATGGCGTAGGCTACGCTGTAGATTTGACGCAGAAGTATAAATCGAGCTTTACTCTGAGACTGACTGATGGAGCAAGCTGTTTGTAGTGAGAGCACAGGGTGTCAGATGTGACTGTATGGCAAAGGTAAATGGTTTACATGGGTCAGGCAGGAGTGCCCCAATGCAGAATTTTGCTTAGGGCCCCAGCGCCTGTTCTTCTCGGATAAGTGTTGCAGATAGTCCACCACAGAAACTTTAGTGTCACACAGGGAATGAAGTAACACCCGCCGCCTGCGGATAAAATGGTGGTGGTTGAAATCTTCAGGCCAAGTCAAGTTTATTGTGGCGAATGGCGCCTGCGTCAAACACACAGCCACCAGTCAGCTCAGGAAATATCTGTGCACAAGTCCTACAGAGGCCCGGTCTGTCCCGACTTACAGTCTGGTTACAGCCGGTGTGCGCTGCAGCATCGGAGGCTGCAGGGGAGGGGAACTCAAGTGTTGACAGAGAATTACTGAGCAAATTCGCAAAAACTGAAAAAACTGTTTTAATTAACTCCTCTGAAGCCGCAAGTCCGATCGGCACCAAATTTGGCACGGACAATCTCTGGACCAAGCTGATGAAAGTTTGTAGAGTAAATTTTGATCTGACCAAAAATGTCCCAATTATAAGCTAACAAACGTTTGCAAAAATGCTAAAAACAAATGTCATATCTTAGGTTTATAATGTCCGATCTACACCAAGCTCTGTGTCCTTATCTGGCACACCCTCCCGGGGGGCTGTGTGAAATTTGATGTCAGTCAGCCTCTAGGTGGCGCTGTTAATTGTATATCAATTAACCCACCCGTAGACATACATTCATTTCACATCTCCGTAACTGCAATTCCCTTTAATTTCAAACTCTGGTCGTTTATTTGCCGTGGGCCCCCGAAGCCTCAGCGGGATGCCCGGGTCGACTCACACGGCCTCAGCGGGGTGAGAGGGGCGGCTGGCGTCAGAGCGCGTGGCCCCCGCTTAAAACTGCTTGCAGTTCTAGCTTCTTGTGGTCTGTAGGTAGGCTGACCTGATGACATTATATCCCAGGGTTCGAGTTACGTGGGTGGGAGATCAGTTCCCATAAGGATGGTCTGAGCTCCAATGGAAGCAGTAAAATCATGCATCTGTGGGGGTCTCTAATTAATTTATCAACAACCATTATTTTGAATAACAAATAGCCTGATGTATTTTTCATTGTAATTAGTACTATTATATACATTAAAAAGACAAACGGGCTTAAATTAACAAGTTTTCCTAATGAACTATGCTGCGGACCACATGACTGACAGGATGGCTGCACTTCTCCACCATCAGCCACTATGGTGCGCAGTACAGTTGTGACCGAACAGGTTGAGTGACCCGCATTCTTGAACTCGGTTGTATTGTACTGTATTAGAATCTGTATTGACTGCTGCTTGTTTGTTTAGTATTATTGGCTTTATAATGTATCCTCCCAATTAGTACAGCACTACATATGATAATATGCTTAACTGTGTGCCAGCTGCAAGCAGTGTGTAAAATAACACCTTTTATGATACCATAAAGGGCGGAATTGTGTCTCTCCTTGAGCAGTAGTCTTTGATGGCATTTTTCAGGCTATTGTTGCAATATCACAGACATCTGGGGCAAGTAGTGGATTGCTGTGTGTGTGCGTTTGTGTGTGTGTGAGAGTTAGAGACCCCCACGAAACTCAGATTATAACTCGAATCCTGTTATATCATATTATTTAATGACATGACTCAAATTATCTTTCTCATATTGTTAATTTTCTTGCAAAGCCTAAGAGTAAATCATTTTTTTGGGAAATGGGAGGACGAGTAACAGGCAGAACCCAGCGCCCTGAGATTTGTGATGCGACTGGCTGGCCTGCATTATCATCCAGGCAGAGCGCCTCTTCAACCCCTGTTCTTGGTAGGACACAACCGTGGACAGCTGCGAAAGGGAGAGTTAGCAACAAACCTCCCCAACAACCGAGTGTGCAACAGCAGAACAGATTTTTACCACTATTGCAGGACCCTGGATCTCCGTCTGATGACCTGGGTAACATCCCGTCCTCACACAGAAGGGTAAGGACTGAGAGTAAATCAGAAAGTAAAAGGCTGCAGGGAAAGCTAACGACTGGGCCTCAAACTCTGATTGTGGGTGACTCTGCTGTAAACGATGTAAGAAGCATGCGCAGTAAGAACACCAAAATACTCTGCTTTCCGAAGGATACAGTGTCTGACTTGGCAGAAAGAATCCTGCATATCGTGGCTGAACATCCTCCTGTGAAAAACATCATACTGCGCATCGGGACCAATGATGTTGTGAAGCAACAGTCTGAAGTGTTGAAAGAGGACTTTAATAATCTGTTGAGCAAAGGTGTTTATCAGTGGCCCTATACCGCCGATCCAAAGAGAGTAGATTAAGTGTACTTCTCTGTTTATTCTCTTTTCAAAATAATTGTAACTCAATTATTTGCTCAACCCCTCGGCCTGTTTTTATTTTCCATTTAACTCTTTTAACCCTGATTGTACACTGCAATGTAACTTTTATTATATTTTAATGTGTATTTTTTCAGTCTCAATATGTTGCTTTTGTTTTATGTAAAGCACTTTTAATTACCTTCAATACATTTTTTTTTTTTTTTTTCTAAATAGTAGGCCTATTAAAAAATATTCTTGTCTTGTTGTCATGGCCCCAATCTTGTGCAATGTTACGTCTCATGGGCTAAGTGTTTTGTTGCACCCCTCATCTGAGCACTTAAACGGAAGGATGGTGTGTTGGTGAGGGTTGTCCGACCGATTTGGTGGGCTGCCTGTGCCAAAAATGCCAGGGCCGATTTTTATTTTTTTGTCCCAGTCCAGCCCTGGACCCACATGACTTCTGTTTTTGGTTTCAAATGAAATTATGAATTGACTGAAGTACACAGACCTCTTCATTTTTGTATTTGTAAAGGAATACTAATAAAAGGCATTGCTAAAACCCCAAAACGGAATATCTTTAGTTTTTGATTCTGACACCAAAAATGGTTTTGGTTTTGAAACAAATAACAAGACCACCTAGAAGGGTTGACTCTGCTGTAGTGTGCTTGTGGTGTGAGGGCGGGCAAACAAACGAACCACAGGATTTTGTGATAGCAAATGTTTGATTTTAGCATTATTTTAAAAGCTAAACTACTAAATCCATCTGCTGATTGAGAGAAGTGTTTTGGAAGTGATTATTATACAGATAAATAATAAGCCATGCATATATTTATGCAAATCATTTGGTAACCACCTACAGGTGCTGGTCATATAATTAGAATATCATCAAAAACTTGATTTATTTCAGTAATTCCATTCAAAAAGTGAAACTTGTATAATGTATACATTCATTCCACACAGACTGATATATTTCAAGTGTTCATTCCTTTTAATTTTGATGATTATAACTGACAACTAATGAAAACCCCAAATTCAGTATCTCAGAAAATTAGAATATTGTGAAAAGGTTCAATATTGAAGACACCTGGTGCCACACTCTAATCAGCTAATTAACTCAAAACACCTGCAAAGGCCTTTAAATGGTCTCTCAGTCTAGTTCTGTAGGCTACACAATCTGCTGAGTGGTCCAAAGTTATGTTCTCTGATAGTAAAATTTGCATTTCCTTTGGAAATCAAGGTCCCAGAGTCTGGAGGAAGAGAGGAGAGGCACAGAATCCACGTTGCTTGAAGTCCAGTGTAAAGTTTCCACAGTCAGTGATGGTTTGGGGTGCCATGGTGCCACTGTGTTTTCTGAGGTCCAAGGTCAACGCAGCCGTCTACCAGGAAGTTTTAGAGCACTTCACGCTTCCTGCTGCTGACCAACTTTATGGAGATGCAGATTTCATTTTCCAACAGGACTTGGCACCTGCACACAGTGCCAAAGCTACCAGTACCTGGGTTTAAGGACCATGGTATCCCTAATCTTAATGGGCCAGCAAACTCGCCTGACCTTAACCCTACAGAAAATCTATGGGGTATTGTGAAGAGGAAGATGCCATACGCCAGACCCAACAATACAGAAGAGCTGAAGGCCACTATCAGGGCAACCTGGGCTCTCATAACACCTGCCACAGTGCCACAGACTGATCGACTCCATGCCACGCCGCATTGCTGCAGTAATTCAGGCAAAAAGAGCCCAACTAAGTATTGAGTGCTGTACATACTTTTCATGTTCATACTTTTCAGTTGGCCAACATTTCTAAAAATCCTTTTTTTGTATTGGTCTTAAGTAGTAATCTAATTTTCGGAGATACTGAATTTGGGATTTTCATTAGTTGTCAGTTTTAATCATCACAATTAAATGAAATAAACATTTGAAATATATCAGTCTGTGTGTAATGACTGAATATAGTATCCAAGTTTCACTTTTTGAATGGAATTACTGAAATAAATCAACTTTTTGATGATATTCTAATTATGTATGCACTTCAGCACAGGGGTGTTCCCTGACTAATAGGTCAACAGCTGAAAGTGCGTCTGGTTTGAGAATGTGAGCTTATTGGTGGTTGGAGCTTAGTCTTGAAACCTTGGATCGTAGTCCACTGCCATCTGTTTGCCTTGACTGATCCTATTTAAAAAGGTTCTCTGAAGGTCGCGTTGAAAGATGTAGTAGCTGTAGTGTGTAGAGATGCAATGTTCTTACTTACACCTGCAGTGTTCCACACAAGCCTTTGATCTCTCCATTTTTGTTCTTACCAAATGTGCTCAACCAACAAATAAAACCAGCCATGTTTTGACCACACTCTTTGTAAGAAATGCAATGTATAATGTAGTGATGGGTTAGGATTTATCGATAAGACTACTCTTGATACTCTTATTGAGTTTGAATGAGATATATTAAATAGTTAGGGCCCGAGCACGACCGTGTGAGGTCCCTATTGAATTTGCTAAGATTATATTTTTTCTGCAAAGTAGGCTCCATTGACATGGACTAAACATACTCGAAAACTCACCAAAATTTGGAAACATGTCAGAACCGGTGAAAAATTTCGTATTTTATGGGTTTGCGCATGGGCGTGGCAAAATGACTCGCTAGCACCACCTAGAAAATTGGAAAAAATTATCCCCTCGTTCACGTTCAACCTACATGCACGAAATTTGCTGGGGACATGTATCATATCAAGACGCACAAAAAAGCCTCAAGAACCCATACCCTAAAGTCAACAGGAAGTCGGCCATTTTGAATTTTACGTCAAATTTTGGATGATTTGTACACTTCGTACTTTAACGAACTCCTCCTAGGGATTTAGTCCAACCGACTTCAAATTTCTGCTGTGCCTTCTAAAGGCATTGACGATGAAAAGTTGTGCTATTTGCGAGTTTTCGTCAATGGGCGTGTCCGTGGCGTGGCGTCAAAGATCAAGTCTTCGCCATGACACAGGAAGTTGTTGTAACTTCAGTGTACATGCTCACATCTGAAACAAACTTTACGTGCTTGATAACTCTCACACCCCGCTATGGAGGACCGATCATGACACAGTCAGAAATAAATACAGAAATAAATAAATGCTCAATAAATAAGCATCCAATTAAATACACAAAAAAATAAAGTAAATAAATAAATGTTGGTAGTAATTAAATTATACAAGGAGACATAAATGTATATATTTTAATTAGTGCCTTTACTTATTCACCTTTGTTGTAATTACCTTATTTATTTATTCTCCGTTATAATCTTCAACTTTATTTATTACTAATTTTTTAAATGTATTTATTTATGTGTGTTTTAATATTTTTGTCTGTTTTATTCTTCCTTATTTCTGCCTGTCCTTTTTAAATTTCTGTATGCATTTCTGCCTCATTATGCAAATGAGGAGGGGCTGTGTCTCAAGGGGTCATCTTCTCTGCTATTGGTAGACCAGTCAGACAGAGCTCTAGGCATACTCTGCCTGCAGACATCAACGATCTTGCTCCTCACACAGTCAGATGGCTTCCTTCAGTGCGCTGAGGTGTTTAACAACTCTGAAGACCTATTTATTTTCATTCATTACACAATATGAATAAGCTATGCAGACAGTTGTAAAGAAAGAACATCTTTTTCTTCTGTTCTCTACTTGTTATAGTTACACAGTATTAGGGGTGTGAGCTGTATTAAAAGTATGTGATGTATGTAAAAGAAATGTGTGCTGTTCTCACATTCTTCCTCTGTATGTACACATAAACAACAAGGCAGGGAAATATAAAAGGAATTTATTTTATTGTTTGTGTACATTATTGTTCAGTGTACATGCTCACATCTGAACCAAACTTTACGTGCTTGATAACTCTCCCACCCCGCAGACATCTACACACCAATACCGATTTATATTCATAGCGGCAAGTGCTATGTAGCTCCACATAGGGGACACAGGAAGTGACATATAACACCTTCATGCGCCGTCGGAACCGCGTTGCAAATTCACAGCCGCACCGGCAGAGGTCGAGAGTATGCAACTCGGCCGGCTCACGCGCGGACGCGCTTACAAGTGCGAGGGCCCGCCCAACGCTGCTTGCAGCTTTAATTAAATGTTGTTTCTAGAGCAGCAACTAAGTCACCATGTAAACTCAGTATTTCACAGAAGCACAATGCAAGTTCCACAGAGAGATATAAAATAACAGTAATTATGCTCATTTTCAGGTTCATCATTTTATTTAAGTGTTGTAGCAGAACAGGTTTACATGGTTTCATTTTCAAAAAAACACCTTATTTTTTGTCATACTGCACATTACTGCAGCTCCTCCTTTCATCCTCTGTGTTGAACGCTCCGTTTTAGCTACTGAGTGATGCATCTCACTTCTGAAAGAGCTTTGTTGGGAGTTGCACATGCACAGTACCTAGTTAAGGACTACTAGCCAATCAGAAGCAGAGTAGGGCATGTCTTGACAAGCTGGTACTCACTGCTTCGGTTCAGCTTTAGCTTTGCAACCAAGACCTAAGAGTTTCAGAGTAATGAGTTGTTAATCTCTAACACATTGATCTTTCATATGTAACATTTTAACTGTGCATTGTCTGTACATCACAGCAACTGCTTTATGTCCACTGACTGTCTAACGTTAGGGACGGTCTAACGTTAGGGACGGGAGCGTGGGGATGAGGGGAGGCAGCAGGTGGACATCTTGTCACTGTACCTGCGCTGCAGCTCAGTGTGTTTTTCCACCGGTGTTGTTGAGTGCATGCCTGATTAGCCGCTGTGCTTATGATGCGTGTTACCATGTGATGCAACAGGCAGTTCAGAGCGGTGTTTTCTTTAGGAGATGGGAACTCCCTTTGGGCTGGACTTTGGGCTTTTTCACTTAGCAAATCTATTACATGCACAAAAAAGAAATATAACTCAATAAAGCAGCGGGGAAAAGGCAAAAAGCATAATACCACCTCTTTAATAGTAATGATAATACTAATAATAGGGCTAATAATAACTAGACCTGTAAGCAAGGATCAACAGGGTTCAAGCCCCGGAGACCATCCAAGTGACCCAAATTTTGTGCTAATCAGACAGACCTCTTTGCTATGACATCATTTCCTGTTTTAATCTTGACTTACAGTAAATTGTTTCTTTTAAAAAAACACCTAGTGGCTGATTGGCACCAAATTATGTGCAGAGCCGGGAAAGCAGGGAGAGTACTGGTCCAAGTTTCATGTTAATTGTACAAGTTCTATGTGGAAATATGACGCCACTTCTTGTTTTGACCTTAACCTACAGGGAGTTGTTCCTTTTGAACATTTTTTGATTGAACTTTTGATCACTAGGGTCCATTGATTCTGTGTGCAAAGATTCGTGCAGGTCGATCTCTTTAAAAAAAGTAGATTTCACACATTTTGTGATTTTGCAAAAAAGAATAGGAATGTCCTATAGCCTGAGATGCAGCTAAGTTCAGGATATACACGTGCATAGAATGTGAATGGGCTGTAACCTCATTGAGAACCATAGTGGTTCAAAGGAAAAGGTCTGTCGCAATGGATAAGACACATGCCTTTGGTGTGAGAGACCGGGGTTCAATCCCACACTGTAACCCATCCACCATTGTGTCCCTGAGCAAGATACTTAACCCCTAGTTGCTTTTATCTAGATAAAAGTGTCAGCTAAATGAATAAATGTAAATGTAATACAGGTTTGAATACAAAGATTAGGAATCAGCCTCTGGAGACCCTGAGTGCACATACCTGGCCAGTAGTCACTGACTTACTTAGTGTGAACCAAAACGTTGATTCATAGGTGTCTGAAAAACTGTTACATTTTATTATCAGAGTTATTGTATAATCTTAAAATAAACAATATGAAAGTGCAAACTCGTGCCTCTTAGTAATACTGTGTTTGTCCTCTTCTCCCAGGTCAGTGACAGACCCCAGAGATGGAAAGCGGGTTGCCCTCAAAAAAATGCCCAATGTCTTCCAAAATCTTGTTTCTTGCAAGAGGGTATTTCGGGAGCTTAAGATGCTATGTTTCTTCAAACATGAAAATGTAAGTACAAACAATGCTAAAATCTTTCATCTACAAACACACCTTAGACCCCCTTTCCAGCTGCTATTCTGAGTTCTGGATCCTGAGCTAGGTGTGAATGCCAGCTGCCCATCAAATGGCTACAGACAAGCCCTTGAAAAATAAGTAGATTTCAGAAGTGTCACGTCAGGAGAGTCTCAAAGGACAGCTACAACAAGCAAGACGAGGGTCACAGTATTGACAAGTGTAGCAGTGCGTTTTAATACCAAGTCTAAAAGGTTCTGTAATCAGCCGTAATTACTCAGAAAATCTCAGGATACAGATACCTGGTATTAAGATTGAAATGTAAAAAGAAACCCCCATACCTTGGCTTTAATTCTCTCCTCAGGTGCTCTCTGCTCTGGACATACTGCAGCCTCCACACATCGATTACTTTGAAGAAATGTATCCTTTACCATTAATTGTTTCAAAGAAGGATTCAGGTTTTTTTTAATTGATATGTTGTACAGAAATTCTAAAGAGCATGGCTTGTGTTCATGCAAATGGAACAGCTGTGTCGTGATTCATCAGTGTTATAAAAGATTTCTTTCAGCTGTATCTTTATTGGTTACAGGTTTTATTAAAGCCAATTCAGACCAAATATTTGCGATTAGTCTAAGGCAAATTAAACATCAAACATGTCATGCTACAGCTACTTTGCTGCTTGATACAAAAGGAAAGCTCCCAAGGTTCTAATTTTCCATGACTTCCATGAAAAGTTTGTCAGACTATTCATAATTTAATAGTAGATAGTGTTTGATCAGTTCCCAGTGTGCTCGGGTGAAGCGGTGCACCCCATCAGTTTATCAAACATCCACAGCAGGTCCCGCTAGTCACCTGCCACAACCTGAAAGTGAGCACTGCCTTTTTGGGTTGTTTGATAAATTCATTACCCGAGCACATAGCGAGGTGATGGCTATGCATGCAGAGTCTGTGTGTCACCTGCCTGTGACCATGCACACCATGTGGCTACTGTCCCAGATAATGCTCTGCTAGAGGCAGGCGTCAAGTTACTTGAGGTGGCAGAGGGCTTTTGTTAGAAGAGGACAGACTTTTAAGGGACCCAAATGAGGAAAATTCTGATTGTTCAACAACAACAACAGTTTGTGATTTGGCTTTCTGGAACCAGCGGCACATACCTGTCAATACCAACGTTCCTGGCTCAGATCTGACCCCCCTTTACGGCTCCATGACTTTCATTTAGCGCAGCAAGCCTGCGTATTGGCGCTACACTACCGGAAAATAATGCAGTGTGAAAGCAGCTATAGTTGCACCCTTCACCGAGTACACACAGTTATAGTTAGGTATTTTATCTAGCTTAACCTTGCCATCAGAAAGCCCTTTCCTTTACACAGTGCACAGCCAAGTTGCAACATCAAACACTGAAAATATTCTACACATAGCATACACTTGAACTAACTTTGCTTCTCCTGAAGCTCATACAGCCCCACATCAAACTCAAACCCAAATATCCCTTTAACTACCAAAGAGGGGAGTGATGTCGTTGTCCCTCCTGCTGTTTTCATTTGGATATGTATTGATAATGTTGACGCAGGACTTTAAAAAGGAAGCAGTCTGCGTACTGGAAGTCATTTCTGTCAAATCTGTCTTACCTCTGTGATCCTCTTTTTGTGTTGGAGCTTTTTGGGGCTATTCCAACCTGACACACGCACACACACACATAAACTGTGGGGGGTGGAAAGTGACAAGACGCACATACGTATTTTGGATTTCTATTTATTATTATTATTAAAAGCCCCATGTGGTAACGGTGTTCTCTTGCTTTTGGCAGCTGAAGCCTTGGTTAAGAGTTACGCATGTACAGTTGCAGGATGCGCACACAGGCATACATACACATACATACAATTTTTATTTCGATGCACACGTGTTATGAGTCACACATGTGCATAGAAATAAAAATGGTATCAATAGGTGCATTCAAGATGACTGTAGCTGACTTTCGAAGACTTGATAGTGAAATGTGAGCTGTGGGCTCAGGGCTGGGTGGGATAGAAAAATACTACCATCAAGTCAGGCACAGGCTCTGAACAAAGGGTGATCTCGTGGCATTAGCTTTTTTTGTTGCAAACGAAATCGATATGTTTGAAATCCTGTTATTTTGCATGATGAATACAGTGAACAGCAAAGGTGTTTCCTTCAATATGTTAGACTGATTTGCAAAACCTATACACACTGTTTACTGACCCCAAAATATGTTGTTGTAAAATATTTTCAGGCCAGACACAAGTTCGGTTTTTACACATAAAAATTAAGGCTTATGAAAACATTTAGAGCAGTGGGTTATGGTGTATTGGGGAAAAGTCACACATGCCTGCAGATACCATTATTTATTTGTGTATTTATTGAGAACCAGACTTGAAAATATATATAATTTTTAAAATTTAAATTTCTATCTACAATGGTTACACCACTGTCTTATGAATGTGGTGTAGGTAATGTGCGTTTCATTTAGGTGTTACATTAACATGATCGCATTACACTTTGTACAAACGTATACACCGCACGCGTATAAGGTTCCATGAGTAGGTCTGCATATTGTAAGTTGTTGTGAAGAAGTGAAGATTACTTTTGGAACAGAACTGAACTGACAGACTAATGGCCTTTTTCCATTACCAGCACCAGCTCGACTCGACTCGACTCAGTTTTGGCCGTGCTCTGTTTTCCATTGCAGACACAGTACCCAGAGATAGTACGTAGCTTGTCGTCATAGCGACGCTACACACAACTGCCGCGACGTAATGTTCAGTGCGACACACACACCAGCGATCCACACAGCTTTCTCTTTTTTAAGTTAAAACGTTTCAATATTCCTCAGAATGTAAAGACAGATAAGCGGTATGAAAACCTTCCAGCTGTGTTTTCCTCTGCCGTTGTTGCTGCAGCGGTCTGTGTGACGGCGGGAGCAGAGGGCTCCGTGAGCGGGTTGGCGCAGTCTCCGCCACTTGCGGAGCTCCTCAAGTCCGAAAATATTCAAGCACATTTTTGTTCCACCATCACTTCTTGTAAAACTGTCAATATTTGAAATCTACACAGCTGATTTCTCACCTCAAAACTTCTCAGAAGTGGATTTAGTGATGAAATTCCATATGAAAACTGTAAAATATAAACCTTTCTGTTGCTGGCCTCTGTCTGGTGCAGCAATGATGATGCAGTGAATAGTGACGATTCTCTGTTTTAGTATTGCTTCAGCTCGCTTGGAATCTCAATGGAGGTGATACAAAAACAAGTACCTGGAAGCAGGTACAGGTACAACTTTTCCACAATGGAAAACCAAAGAAAGGCGAGGCGAGGAAAGCTGGTACCATCAGTGCAAAAGGGGCTTAAGGACCTATTTTCAATTCAATTCAATTCAATTTTATTTATATAGCGCCAAATCACAACAACAGTTATCTCACAGCGCTTTTCATAAAAGAGCAGGTCTAGACCGTACTCTGTAATGATATTTACAGAAGCCCAACAGTTCCCACCAGCAAGCACTAGGCGACAGAGGCAAGGAAAAACTTCCTTTTAAGAGGCAGAAACCTCGACCGGTTGGGGTGAAGGAGAGAGAGAGGGAGAGAGAGAGAGAGAAAAAGAGAGGGAGAGAGTGTTTCATTTCCCTAATTTGTGCCTCCTCGATCCATGAGCCTGTGACCCAAAAATCGGTCTCAGCACGCCATCTTGAAGAACATCTCAATTCTTAAAATGCACCTTGAGGATCGTGGAGGCTTGCTGGAATTTCCTTGGGAGATCGAGGAGGCTGCTATAAGCAGGATACACCGGTGTATCCTTTGCAGAAGTCTTTTCTGGATCTGTGACGTTTTAAAGAGGCATGACATGCAGCTGGACCAACCTATGGCTGGAGCAGGAATCTACTTTGTTCCTGTTGTATTAGTTTTTTAAAATCATAAAATGCGCGGTCAAACTCCCTGCCTTCACCGTTTGTGTAGTGCCCCATAAAGCGCTGCTCTAACTGATTTCCTTAATGTCATTTCATTTTGATATCACTGATGTTTTTATTGTGGAATGTGATGTGTGGATGGGCAGTAGGATCGTAAAAATGAACACTGTGAGTAAAGCAAGTGCAAACAGCTGCTGACGTCACATTATTAGGCTGTAATATCAACCAGAGCATTCAGCAATAATATAGTCTGCACAGGTCATTCCAACAGTAGAGTCCTGTGGTGACAGTTTTAATTGGGACTATATGAATCAGAATCAGCTTTATTGCCAGGTATGTGTACACATAATGAGGAATTTCACTCTACATTTCTCACGATGTGCTTACTCATACAAAAATACAAAATCACAATAATAAAAATAAACTAAAAGTCAGACACAGACTTCAGTGTAGACAACACAAATATACACACTATGAACAAAAACAATATAGACAGATTGACAAATAGTGCAGTGAGCAGAGTGCAAAGGATGCAGGAGTATGTACATGTCGGAGGTGGATGTGATATACAGGTACATATACATGCAGGGCCGTGCAGAGACCTTTGGAGGGGCAGGTGCTGAAAGCATAAAAGGGGCACATGAAACAATGATTTAAAAAGTGCTGTTTTCAAAAAATTGATATAGCAATATTTTGTAAAGTATTCCTTGCTTGATACGCGTATAGATACGGATGCCTCTCTCAGCAATTGCTGTGATGCAGTTTTGAACAAGAAATTTAGTACCGAAAAGACATTTTAAGTTCAAAAGTTAAAGAATATTTTCTTTGCACCTATTAATAATAACTATGGGATTAGAAACTGAAGTGTCTTAAGTTGTCCAAACCTTAAGGTTTTTCCTTCTCTGTTATACAGAATAATAAAAAACACCTGTTATAGTAAAACTTGCGTATGACATGATCATTACTCATTTTTTAGTAATATGTATCTTATTGTGAGATTGCAGGAAATTTCCAGCTCTAGCTTTAAAACATTGTTGGCGGACATAACTTACGGGGAACAGTTGCTTTTCAGGGGGGTTGCTGGGGATGTTCATACTGCGGTTGTTGCCTTTGAGGTTGTTGGTGACACTACTGGAGGTGATCTGAGACAAAAGATATTCAGACAGACAATGGAGATATATTAACTGATTAACATTTGTTATGTGACCATGACAAGATGTAAATATAGCTGACAGTGTTTGGAACTGGCTCATTGCGACTGACCTGCTGTAGTGCTGCAGCTGCTGCCAAGGCTGACTGCTACTAGAAAGTAGGAGGGAGATGCTCATAGAGGCTGCAGGTAGAGAAACTTAGATACCAGATTTAAAGTGTGGGAAATAATCTGAGAAGAAAAGATTAACATTAGTGTGTATGTGTCTGCAGTATGCAATATTGCATATAAAATGTGATCATGATTTCATATATTGCATTGTGAGTGTATATTTGGATTTTAACTGATTATATGTCTAATTGAAAATCTAAATAAAGAAACAAATACGTGTGTGTGTGTGTGTGTGTGTGTGTGTTCATTCTGTTGGCTTCTACTAAACATCACATAGTAGCATTAATCTTACCAATAAGCGGAGGAGGAGTTGTTTTGGGCAATTATAACAGCAATTTCCTGTCGGCCATGTCCCTAAAAATGTCTATGACATCGTCATTTATTGGAATGTCCTTCTCAATGGCCAATAGAAGAAGGTCGGACAATCGCTCCTCTTTGAAAAAGCTGGAAAGTTTGGTTTTCACCAGCTTCAGTTTTGAGAAGGAATGCTCCACAGTTTCTGTGGACACCAGGAGTGTGCCATATGTCTTCAGCAGCTCAGTCATGTTGGGGAAAACTAGATGTGAATTGTTTTCCTTGACCACTGAAAGAATAGATGACACAGTGACTGGTGGTGGGCACGAGTATGAAATATGGAAGACCGTCAGTTCTGTCTGCAATTTGTCTTCCTCTTCAATGTTGTAGAACTGGCACAGTTTCTTTGCAGCTTGGACTGCTGCTGTTGGAATGCTTGCTGTTTTCCAGTGCTCTGGGAATGTCAGGCAATGGAAGGCATGCAAGATTTCCCATACGGAGTTATCTCCACCTTTAAAGCATCTCTGAAGCTCTTGTATCATTGTGTCCACAAAAACGTAATACTCTAACACGGTAGTACTCCTGCAAAGATGGGAATATGGCAGCAAACTTGAACTTCTCTGGCACTTCCCTTCTCCTAGCTTGTCTGGGGACCTCAGATGGAGGGTCTAGACCCACTGATGCAGCCTTCTCCTGTAGCCTGTTGATAAATGTTCTCGAACTCTTCTTCTGTTCTGCTTTGGGCCATCCTCTATAAAACTCCATCAACAATATTGTAGGCTGCAGCAAGGTCCATGTCTTTCTGCTGCAATGCATCGGATGCAACTGCAGTCACCTGAAATATTGGACAGGTGACCTGAAATATTGGACAGGTGACCTCCGGACACAAGAAGAACTCAAAATTAATGCTTTTCAGAAGGATCATTGCGTCACCAGCAGAGGAGTCTGGGGGATTACGCTGTGTCATTCCTTCACGGAACTGCATGACAGCTGGGAGGACTTTCAGTTTTCAGTGCACTTTCTCTGCAGGCCCACCGGGTGTCTGACAGCTTCTTCAGCTCCACTGGACGCTGATCTGTGTGTTTCCTTTTCTGCATTTCAATAAATGCAGAGTGCCGTTTTGATGAGTTGGCCATAAAAGTGTAAAGTTTTTCAACTAGATTGAAAAAGTTGACAAAACAGATGTTTGACTTTGCATTAAGGCAGTGTGCCTGACAGTGCACATACAAGGCCTTTGGATTTTGCCTTAGGATTCTGGACTGCAGTCCCTTATAGGGCCCACTCATGTTTGCAGCCCCATCATAGCCTTGACCCCGGATATTGTCTATTTTCAGGTCATTTTCTTTAAATAGAGCCATCACAAGACTTTCAAGAGCATCTCCGCTTGTTGAATGCACATTACACACCTGAATGAATCGCTCTTTTATTTTCATGTTGTGTACATATCTCAGAACAAAGGAAACCTGTTCAGTGTGGGACACGTCTGTCGTTTCGTTTCAAGTATGGAAAAGATTTTGCTCTCTTGAATTTCTTCTATAATGACACGTTTTACTGATATGGCCAAAGCTTTGATTAAGTCATTCTGGGTTCTGTTCGAGATGAGCAAGACAAGAGGTCTTTTTTGGGTTCCCTGCTTCTCTATTATGGCATCAAGGTCATAATTACTAAACAACTCCACTAACTCCAAGAAATTCCCTCAATTTTGGCTTGATGAAGTCTCATTGTCTCCCCTGAAGGACATGCCCTGTCTTGTCAGGAAAAGAGTAATGGCAATCAAACGAGACAAAATCTCTCTGTTCCTCTCCCTCTCTTTGTCTTTTGCAGCTTGCAACTCAAGGTCACCCACTTCAAAAGCTGGCTCCAGTGATTTTTTTTCTTGAATGAGTTCCACCTTACAATACCACACATGTGAGCCTCTGAGGCACTGTGCTCTCTAATTTTTCCTAAAGCCTTTCTCCAGCGATTTAACCCAATGGTTTTCCAGTTTTTGTGACTCTTGTATTTTTTATCATTTAAGAAAAGACGGCAGCTGAAACAAAACATGGCATCAGTGCTAGGTGAATATTCTAGCCATGGGTTATTCTCATACTACTTCTTCTGAAATGACCGTCCCTCTACATTCTTTAGAAATGACAGTACTGGTTGGCAGGGTCCAATATTATCACACATTTGGATAAAGGCCTCATCGTTCTTTATGTTGAATTGTAGGATGTGGGCAGGGTCGGTTGGGTGTTGTAGTCCAATTAGGTTTCTGGCTTCTGTCTCCTTCTCCTGGCTTGCTTCTTCCTGCTCTCTTATTGTTGCTTGTGCCTCAATATTTCGCTCTCTCTCTCCAGCCTCTGTCTCCTGGCTTATTGCTTGTGCCTGGCTTATTGCTTGTGCCTCAATATTTCCCTCTTTCTCTCCACCCTCTGTCTCCATCTCCTCATCTGATATATCACTCGCTGTCCATCTAGGAACAAGGCACAATTTACTATTCTAGCATTAATCTATTATTTTAACCATCACTACTACTCTTGCTCTTTTTAAGTCCACCTTAAGTACTGATACAAAACATTAAACTGACACATTGCAATATAGTAATTATTATTCTTGTTGTAGTTGTTGATGTCTAAAACTGAATACCTTTTCAACATAAACAAATGGTGCATGTGTTATTCTTACCTGTTGTGCTCTTTTTTTAAACCAGCTGGATAGTGATCCACTGCCTTTTGCTGCCTCAAGCAGCTCCTTCTTTTTTTGATTGATTCTCCTTTCCTCGCGAGGCATAACACTGCAGAACACACAGAGACACAAACACCAAGGCACACTTTAAGGCACACTATGTTTTTTTGAATAAATAGGCTACTGTAATAATAATGGTTGGAATAGTTTTTAGTCAAATCACATAAAAAGGACCAGACCCCTTGATGTCTGTGAAACTTATTGTCCTCAGCTAGAACAAAATGAACGGGACACCATTAAATATTGCTGCTGTGTAGAAGCAACGTTTGCTGCCGGCTAACAGTGGTCAACTTCTACTGGCTACACACAGCAATATAAACAACAACTGTGCCTTCTGTCTTCACGTCAATCTTTTAAAATACATCCAAACAACAAGCAAACGGCTGCAAACACCACTTACCGGCGTTGACGAGGTGTCCTGATTCCTGAACGTTAGCGCTGAATCAATAAGCGTGAGCTCTTCCCGGATGAGGTCATCAGGTAGAAGGTCATGATGTGGGTCCTTTTATTTACAGCTAAATAATTATTCATTCATTTTACCAATACTTAGATTGGGCAGGCCTTTACAAAAAAAAATAATGGAAATTTTGTCTTGACAAAAGGGCACTTTGGGCATCAAAGGGCAAAGGGGCAGGTGCTCAGGCACCCATCGCACCCCCCTCTGCACGTGCCTGTATACATGCATACATGTACACAGTGCAATGAAGCATAGTGCAAAGGATGCTGGAATAAATAAGTATAAGTATTTTGTTCAGGAGTAATGACTTGGGGTAGGTGGATTTGGTATACAGTATCTACAATATGACAATATAACAGTATAAACAGCACTGAAATAGAGAATGGTGAATAAATAATAAGTTTTAGCCAGTAAACAGGTTGCTGATTAGAGGCAGAGTTGCTGGGTTATTGCACAAGAATTGTTCCTGACACTGTGAGTCAGAAATCAGCTGTTCATCAGAGTGATGGCTTGTGGGAAGAAACTGTTCCTGAGTCTGTTGGTTTTGACGTTCAGTGCTCACCTACCAGAGGGGAGAAGTTGGAACAGGCTGTGTCTGGGGTGAGATGGATCTGCAGTGATGTTTCCTGAATGGAGGGCAGGTTGGCACCGATGATATTGTCTGCAGTCCTGATGTTGTTGTAGTCTGCTCCTGTCCTTTTTGGTGGCAGATCCAAACCAGACGGTGATGGTGCAGAGGACAGACTGGATGATAGCTGCGTAGAAGTGGATCAGCAGCTCCTTAGGCAGGTTGAGCTTCCTTCCTCCTTAGGCAGGTTGAGGAAATAGTGGATCCCAGAAACCTGAAGGATTCCACAGCAGACACAGGACTGTTTAGGATGGTGGGGGGCTCCTCCTGAAGTCCACGATCATCTCAACAGTTCTGAGCGTGTTAAGCTCTAGGTTGTCCTGGTCGTACCAGAGAGCCAGCTGATCAACCTCACGTCTGTAGGCCGATGACCATTGTGTCTTCAGCAAACTTCAGGAGTTTGACAGACGGGTCTCCTGAGGTGCAGTCGTTGGTGTAGAGGGAGAAGAGCAGTGGGGAGAGCACAAACCCTTGGGGGGCGCCAGTGCTAATAGTCCGGGTGCTGGATGTAATGTTCCCCAGCCTTACCTGACTCCCATCAGTCAGGAAGTTTGTGATCCACTGACAGGTGGAGGCTGGCACAGTGAGCTGGGTGAGTTTGGTGCTGAGGGATGATGGTGTTGAACACTGAGCTGAAGTCAACGAACAGGATCCTTGCATATGTCCCTGGAGAGTCGAGGTGTTGCAGGATGTAATGCAGTCCCAAGTTGACTGCATCATCCACTGACCTGTTAGCCCTGTAGGCAAACTGCAGGGGGTCCAACAAGGGGCCTATAATATCCTTCAGGTGGGCCAGCACCAGTCTTTCAAAGGACTTCATGACTACAGTGTCAGGGCGACAGGCCTGTAGTCATTTAATCCAGAGATGGAGGGTTTTTTGGGGACCGGGGTGATTGTGGAGCGTTTGAAGCAGGAGGGAACTTCACACAGCTCCAGTGATCGGTTGAAGATCTGTGTGAAGATGGGGGCCAGCTTGCCTGCACAGATTTTCAGGCAGGATGGAGACACACCGTCAGGGCCAGGAGCCTTCCTGATCTTCTGCCTTGGGAAGAGGTGGCTGACGTCCTCTACACAGATGTGTACCCCGATTTGCCCCTGGCGGCTATTCCGCCAGTGTATGAATGAGTGTGAATGCTAGTTTCTGTTTGAGCACTTAGGCTCAGTGTATGAATGTGTATGACTGGTGAATGCAGATGTAGTGTAAAAGCGCTTTGAGTGGTCGAAAAGACTAGAAAGGCGCTATACAAGTACGGAGCATTTACATTTTACATTTACATTTACAGATCTTGAGTGCAGAGTGCAGATGAGGGGTCGGGGGGGGTGGCAGTGTGTCAGAGGGGGAAGGTGACTGTTTGAAGATTGGGTTGGAGCGGGGAGAGGTGTGACTGAGGGCTTTTCAAATCTACAATAAAAGCCATTCAGCTCGTCAGCCAGTTGTTGAATACCAGCAGTGTTTGGGGATGGTCTCCTGTAGTTAGTGAGTGTCTGCAGGCCTCTCCACACTGACGCAGGATCGCTGGCTGCAAAGCTGTTATTTAGCTTTCCAGCATAGCAGCTCTTTGCTGCTTTGACCTCCTTAGTCAGTGTGTTCCTGGCCTGGTTGTACAAGACTCTGTCCTCACTTCTGAAGGCCTCCTCTTTGGTCTGACGAAGCTGCTTGAGTTTCGCTGTGAACCAGGGTTTTGGTTGTTGTATGTGTGGAAGGTTTTAGTCGGCACACACGTGTCCTCACAAAAACTGATGTAGGATGTCACAGTGTCAGTTCGTCCAGGTCAGTGGCTGTAGCCTCAAAAACACTCCAGTCAGTGCAGTCAAAGCAGGCCTGTAAATCCAGCTTTGACTCGTTGGTCCATCTTTTCAGTCTTTACAACAGGTTTAGCAGATTTCAGTTCTGCCTGTAAATCGGGATAAGATGAACCAGACAGTGATCAGAGAGTCGTAAGGCTGCACGGGGAACAGAGCGATAGGCGTCCTTTAATGTTGTGTAGCAGTGGTCCAGTGTTAGTGTCCCTGAACTTAATATGCTGTCTGTACTTTGGGAGTTCATGGCAACAGGTTTGCTCTGTTGAAGTCCCGAGAACAATGAGCAGGGAGTCTGGATGTTTTTTCTCCACGTTAGTTATCTGGTCGGCCAGGTGTAGTAACGCCTCACTAACACAGGCCTGAGGTGGAATGGAAACAGAGACCGGGACAAACTAGGAAAACTCCCGCGGTGAATAAAAAGGTTTCCAGTTTATGAATAATCCGAAGGATCCCAAACAGAGCTGCTTCTCCTCCAACTAATAACTCCGGGAAAGTTCCGGGTTTGTTAAGGAGCGTTGGAATAGTATGAGCAGTTGAAAGTCCAATATCTAAGAGCTCTTCTCTGGTAAATGTTATCAGAGAGGGAGGGCAGAAAACAGCATTAATAAACAAAAACACAAAAAGCACTACGGAGCGTTATCCAGAGGCTGCCGTCTGCGGTGCCATCTTGCATCTATTATATATGAGATAAATGTTGTTACTGTGTCATTTCTTAAAGAAACTAATGATGAAACTCTCACCTCATCAGGCTGAGGGCTGGAATCATCTCCCAAAGGGCACACCGCAAAAAAAAAGTTACTGGATTTCTGTGTAGTGCATGACAGGCTACTGTAATCTGTGACTGTTTTAAACAGCTGCTATAATGTTTATTGCAACCTCGAGATGTTTCTACATGCCATAATGTTGACAGACATGTTTCTGGATTGTGAAGGTCTGATCCGTAGCCTTTATGTATTATTGTCGACAGCTGGTCTGATACCGATCACAGCAGCAGGCTGAAACAGTGGACAGATGATGCAGCTGTGCATGTCATCTTTAACTGACGTCGCTTTAAAATGACAGCTCCAAGGCAAGGACATCTCATTTAGTTAAATTCTGTCATTCTGTTTCCTTGACTCCTTTCTCCTCGCATCTCAGGTGGGAGGGACTAAGACGCGATGCGAAGGGCTGAGGAGGTACAAACTGAGAAATGAGAGAGGCCTAATTGTCTGTGGTGTGGACTATTTGTTCTGGGTACTGGGAAATCCTGGAATGGAATTACTGTGGATTGTTACTTTTGGACTGTTTTTGTGCTACATACAAACATTTATTCATTTAGCTGACGCTTTTATCCAAAGCGACTTACAATTACACATGTCAGAGGTCTTAATGAAACGAAATGATCCTGTGCCTCTGAGCAGGACATACAGAAACCTAATAATAATATTCATGTGCAGGTGTTTGTTTAACAGGTAACCGAGAGTCATGCTGCTCTGCACTGGGAACTGTGAGACTTTATTAGGACCAACACAGTGCACATGTATGTAGACACTTTATCAGAGGTGCTGAACATTTGTGTGGAATTGTGGTGATATTTCTGTCTGATCACAAGAGTTTTCAGTTTCTCCTTGTGTCCTCTGATGAAGAGCAGTGCGCTCGTCTCATTGAGTAGGCTACTGTCCCAGATGGACTCTGTGTCTGTCAGACGGTCTAAAGGGCGTAGCCTCAGAGATGGACTGGTAATCTGGCATGGTGGACCAGCGAACCTTACAATAACAGTTTTGTTTGCTACCCGGGCTGCAGTAGCTTCAACATCAGCTGCAGTAGCCTACCCTGCGTAGTGCAGGCACAGGCACTTGAAGGAGTAAAGGAGGCGAAACAGAGTGACAAAGTGACAGGGCAGATGGACAGTAAGAGATAGAGCAATAAGAGAGTAGAGGTGAAGTGGTTGGTAATCATGGAGTAGCGCAACCTGTAAGGAGGGAGTGTCATTTACACTGGGGACATGTAGCCACCACTTTTTGAAAGCATTAAAAATGTTCTGAAAAATAGCTTGCACCAAGAAATGTTAATTAACAAATAAAAATGCTGTGAGAAAGGTTTATTTGCACAATAAACCTGCACTGCAGTGTACATATTGAAAAAAATCTCTATATTTAAAAAGTAAAAGTAACTTAAGCTAAAAATAAAAATAAGCTACTGATTACTACATTACATTCTATTATATTTTTATATCTGAATTGTCACCTGCCACCTAAATTGTGTCCTTCCCTTTATAAAAATAAAGACATTTCCACCATAAATCGGTGCAGAAAATGTCTCCAGAATTCAAGAAAGTGTTTAATGCTCAAAATCTTCTGGGGGAGGATGCCCGAACCCCCCCTATCAAATTTTTCCTCAATAACTTTTTTTAAACTGAATTAAAATTAATTAAGCTAATTTAACATTGAGGTGAAAAGGTGCCATATGCACATTTGAAAAGATTTTAGGCTACTTCAGGCATGCCGGTGTAACCCATATGAAACATAGGGCTACTAAAACCATGTGTTGTTTAGAGGTGTAGTTCCATGTTGTCCCACCAGAGAGCGCAATACACTAGAGTGTAAACAGACTGTATTAGGATTGGTAGAGAGTGCTACATGCAGTCCTCACGTCCCTGGTAGATCTCTTCCTGAAACGTCCTGAAAACATGTGTAAGCTGTGAACAACTGCTAGTGTGAAACGCAACATAATAGTGTGAAACTTTGATTATATCCACGTATTTACACCGATAAGCTCCTTCATAAGTAGAGCATCAACTGTGAGCACGAGAGGAGCAACCTCTGTCGGGTTGTTGCTGCTTGAAACTCGGGTTGTTTTTTTTGTTATTTTGACTACCATGAGAGAAACAGACGAATCAGAGATGGCGAGCCCAGCCCAGAGGGATGGTGGATGGTTGTGAGAACAGTATGGCCAACCGAGGGACCAGCCACCGAGGACGTCGGACTAGCTTCGTTTAGACAGGATACAGATAAGAATATATTCACGCTATTAACTCTACCCGGGTAGTAGTAGACTTTATACACACACACACAAAAGGACAAGGAACTGAACTCTGAACTCAATTTCATACTACTCAACTTAAGGAGCATTGAGCTGAAGTGTCAGCTCACACGGACATTTTCTTTTATCACTGAAAGAGCTCTATTTTTTGTTTTATTTTATTTTCATTCTTGGTACATTACAGCGCTTTGTTTATTGTTTTATTACCTGAGGCAATAAAACTGTCGACTGTTCAACTCAATACTAACTCTTGTGTGAGTCACTCAAGGCAGACCACACCCCGGACCTAGGTAGATGTTAGTTGCTCTATTCTGGTATTGGTTAGCACTAGGGGGCGCTACGCCAGCTGGTAGCTGAATATACATACATGCAGACACTAAGGACTCTGGCTATGAAGGCTATTAGTGTCTTGTTGATCTTGTACATTTCCAAGCATTCCAGTATCCATGTATGTGGCATTGAGTCATAGGCTTTCTTGTAGTAAATGCTCCGTATTTGTATAGCATCTTTCTAGTCTTTTCGACCACTCAAATCTGTATTCACCATTCACTCACATTCATTCACTTAGCCTAAGTGCTCAAACAGAAACTTAACATTCACACACATTCATACACTGGCGGAACAGCCGCCAGGGGCAATTCAGGGTTCAGTATCTTGCCCCACAAGTCAATCCAGGCGGTGCACAGATTTGTCTGCCTGGTCTCTATCAACCAGTAGCTGGTTATTACTACCCATTTCCTTCTGGGCCCTGTCCATGTATTGAGCCATGTGCCTACTTATCTTAGCCGCTATGATGCCTGACAGGAGCTTCCATGTTGTGCAGAGGCAGATTATTGGCCGGTAGTTGGATGGGATTGTTCCCTTCTGGGGGTCCTTCATGATCAGGACTGTCCGTCCTTGGGTTAACCATTCTGGGTGGGTCCCATCCATCAGCAGTTGGTTCATTTGTGTTGCCAGGCGTTCATGGAGTGCAGTTAGTTTCTTCAGCCAGTAGGTGTGGATCATGTCAGGGCCTGGTGCTGTCCAGCTCTTCATACCTGCCACTCTTTCTTGGATGTCTGCCGTTGTAATGGTTACTGGATCTTGTTCTGGGAGATTGCTGTGATGTGTTCTTAGATCCACTAGCCACTGAGCATTGGTGTTGTGGGATGCCTCTTTCTCCCATATGTTCTTCCAGTACTGTTCAGTCTCAGCCCTGGGTGGATCTGATCTTGTGTTATTACCCTGCCACTGAGAGTACACTTTGGATGGTTCGGTGGAGAACATCCGGTTTATTCTCCTGGCTTCTGCTTCTCCCTTGTATCTCTTTAGGCGGGTAGCCAGAGTGGTGAGTCTAAGTGAGGGGATATTGTTACAAATGATATGTTTGCATGATTAAGGAAAGGTGTACAGAAAGAAAAGTAGATAAATTAAATGGTAAAGCAGAGTGTCCCTTTTGAGGCGGAGCATTCTGAGCTAGGATACAAACCCTCTTGTAAGAATGGTGGAAATATTCAAACCAACATATGACAAAAAGGGATCCCATGTTTTACGAAAGGCATCATTGCTTCTGTGAAGTTTACATGTCAAATAGTCATTGCAACAAATTCTAGAATAACCCTTTGCCACTGAGCTTTTGAAGGAACTTTATCTGTGATCCATTTCAACAGAATACTCTTTCTGGCACAGAAAGCAAGCATTTGGTTAAGTTTTCTTTTAAATTTGTCAGTGATGGACATATCAGATATGCCAAGCAGCAGGTATAAAGGGTTATTATTTATTAATTGCCATTGTGTCAGTTGTATCAGTTTCTAGTCCAGATTCATACAAATGTTCACAGAAGGTTCAAAATGCGATATTAATGGCTACGGTGTCAAATCTGTTTGCCCCAGCCATCTATAATTGAAGAGATAATTTGGGAGTCTGCTATTTTCTTCGTCAGATATGATAGGTATCTCCCCACCTTATCTCCATGTTCGTACATTTTTAGTCTATCTAGTCTGATTTTACCTTATGCATTTTTTTGTCCATAATAAATTTAAAGTGCACCGCAGTGCAGAAATCTCTTTAAAGCCCCCCTCCAGTGTATTTTGACATTTCCGACATAGTTTGCCAAATAGCTTAATTTTGTGCTCAAAGTTGCAAAAATTGCTTAGTTGTTAAAACGGGGTGGTGACGTATGACTATATAAATTCCATAAGTCATACGTCATTCTCCAAGCTTGCGCAGGCACACTGTCATTCCTCGTTAAACTGTCACGCCGTCACGCCTCGTTAAGTCAGAGCATCAGACCGGTAAACATTGTTGTGAGGTAGCTAACCAATTTATCATGTAATTTGCTTAGAACTTACGGTAGGTATGTCTCTCTGTGTCTGTGTGTCTGATGGTCGGTTTGCCTTTCTAGTTTAGTTCATGTAATTTCATTTATTATACAGGAAAAGTTTAAGAGCAACAATTTAGTTACAATAAACGGGCCTGACTCAGTTTAAAAACTGGTTTACAGCAGGTTCCTGTTCTGCAGCAACATAGAACAATACAACACAACACAATTTCAACACATTAATACAGGACATTATTATTGACTAGACAGATACAAACAAGAGAAACATTAAATACGGAGAAACAAGACTAAAAACAATACATGAACAATCAGTGTGTGCAAGTATGACTATTAAGAAGAAACAGTTTATATGACTTTTTGAAATATGTGATGGATGATATTGTTCAAATGTGATGGGGAATGTCATTCCAAATTTTAGTGTAAATATAGAAAAAAGATTTCTGACCGTAGTTGTTTTCGTATGATGGAACTGGAATGAGTGCCCGTGAGACTGACCTAGTGAAGCGTAGTGGTCTCATATTGTATGTCGGAAGAAGACCTTTAAGTGCCGGTGAAGAGCTATTTTGAATCTGAAAGTAAAATGCAATAGCATGACTGTTTACATAGTTCTGATTAGTCAAAGCATTTGTGCGTGTGAGCGCACTGCAATGATGAGACCACTTTGGAAGATTTGGAAGATTACTGTGGACCTTAAGTGCTCGGTAATATAGTCGTGCTATTGGTTCAGTGATGTCCTTAGTGGTAAGAGACCAGATTGGAAGACAGTAGGACATTGCTGAAAACACAATGGCATGTAGGTAAATTTCAGAAACCAAAAAGGAAAGATATGATCTAATCTTGTTATACACATAGAGTTTCTGATTCAACTTTTTTGTTAATCTAGAAATGTGTTCCTGATATGTAAGGTGTGAATCAAGTAGCACACCAAGGTAGTTGTAGGTCTTTGTGACGACAAGTTCTTGGTGTGCAAAAGTAATAAAATTAATAAAAGACTTTTTCTGGCTGAGTGAAAATACATACATTCAGTTTTCTTTACATTAATGATCAGATGGTTCTTTTTCAGCCAATCATGTAGCAATTGAAGATCAATTGATAATTTGGAATTTATGACATTTAGATTTGAATCAGAGAGAAAAATCACGGTATCATCTGCGTACAGTAAGCATTTTGAGTGTTTGCACACTCGAGGGAAATCATTGATATATATATAAAAGAAAAAGTAAGGGTCCAAGAATGCTGCCTTGTGGAACGCCCATGTCACAAACTAAAGTGAGATATGACATGATTAATTTTAACCTGTTCGTCAAATTAGAAGAGAGCATTTCTATCACAGATGAAGACAGTTCAAATGAGTGAAGTTTATTTAGCAAGATCTGGTGGTTCACTGTATCGAAAGCTTTACGGAAATCAATAAAAATGGCTCCAGTGATGTGACCTTTGTTAAGAGAGTTACGTAATTGCTCAGTAAAGAGTAGTAAGGCAGACATGGTTGATCTCTTAGCACGAAAACCGTGTTGACAATCACTTAGCCAGTTATTCGTTTCAAGGTAAGAGCTTAGCTGATTATACAAGACTTTTTCCAGCAACTTAGACATTGCTGGGAGTATTGCAATAGGTCTAATTTGAAAGAAGATTGTGATCATCAGATTTAAAAATTTGAGTAATTTGTGCTGTTTTCCAGTCAGTAGGAAAAATAAAAGCCTGATACAAAGATTGGTTAAATGCAGAAAAAGAGGTATGAGGCTATCAGCATGAGTCTTTAAAAATAAGGTGTTTAAACCATAAATATCATGGAAATGAGAATTCTTTAGCAGATGTAATGTTTGTATCACCTCGTTCTGTGAGATCTCAGAAAATGAGAACTGATCAGATGTTGAGGTGAGATCAGGTGAGGACTAAGGAAATGGAAAAATGCATGGCCAATTCTTTAACAGATGATACAAAATAATCATTAAAAGCATTTGCAATCTTTTCTGAATCTGAAATAAGAGTACCCTGTAGGGAAATTTGAATATTAATATTATTTTTTTTCTCATTTTCATTATCACCGGTGATGGCCTTAAGGATCTGCCATAGTGTCTTTGGGTTGTTAGCAGATTGGATAATTTGCTATTGAAAATAGACCGCCTTAGCCTTACGCAGTTCCAAATTACATTTATTTCTAATTTGTATAAATTTATTTTTACTCTCAGATGTTCAATTTAACCTATACAATTTCAGAAGAGAGGCCTTCAATTTAAGGAGTTGAAGTATTTCAGAATTTATCCAAGGTAATTTATTTTTTCTTGGTCGAACCTTGCTGGCAGTGGTATATTTATTTTGTATTTTATGTAATTTAGTATGAAATTGCGTTAGGATTTGTTCTGGATCTTCTAATGACAGCTCATCATCAGTCCAATCAGTAGCACTAAAATCAGTATTGAATTGATAGTTTTGAAATTGGTATTTTTGATACAGAGTGGGGAGCATGAGCTTTTTTGGATTTTAAGATTTTTCTAACTGCATAGATGAGCAAATGATCTGAAATAGCCACATCTATGACACCAAACATTGCATATTTTGAAGGCTGATATGTGAAAAAAAAGATCCACAATAGAGCTACGTGTTTTACCAATTCTTGTTGGATCCTTAATTAATTGATACAATCCAAGTTTCATTGCAGTAGTTTTCAAAAATTTTGATGAGCTGTCATTCCAGTCAAGGTTGATATCACCCAGAATTTCAATCTCCTTTGTTGTAACAGATTTAATTATGTCAGAAAGCTGAGATAGATAAAAAACTTTCACTGACATTAGGAGGCTTGTAGGTGACAATAATAGTAATTGCATGTTGAGGTGAAAAATGTATGATCAGTTTCAATGTTTCAGTTTCGGTTTCAACTTTTGATATTAAGTGTGCATATTTCCGACTCACATAGAAAACCACTCCGCTACCGGTCTTGCTAATGTGATCTTTACGATACAATTCATAATTTTCAATTGAGAGAAAAGAATCAGGAATATTGGAAGTTAACCATGATTCAGAGATTGACATTACATGTGCTTTTGACTGCGCAAGCAAGATTTTAAATTCGTCTAGTTTGGGAACAATGCTTTGGGTGTTTAGATGGCAAATTTTAAAGCCTCTGGTGCTACTAAGTTGACTTTGAATATGTAGCAAGACGAGGGTGTGATTCTATTTAAATACGTAATAATAACTTAAATAAGTTGCCAACAACGCCACCTAGGGAATTTCGCCCTAGGAAATAATATTGATAGGTCACACAGGTTCGTATGAAATAAGGCCAGGGCAGAGAGTGTTTCATATTTAAACAAATAATTTTATTAACAAAATACTAATTAAAAACAACCAAACCAAAAGTAACTTAACAAAAAGAAACCATATCATCTACATTTACTGATGAAGAAGGCATGATACTGAATAAAATTAAAAGTATGGGCCCAAAGCCAAGGCACGAAAAAGACAGACCGAGCTGCCGTTCAAACCCCCCACCGAGGCACGAGAAAGACAGACCTAGCCGCCGTTCAAACCCCCGCCGAGGCAGCAGATCACCCCACGGTTCCACAGCGCACACACATAATCAGCCACAGGCCAGATCGAGACAGCCCACACAGCAAACGATTCACTCACACGGACCGAGAGCAATGTCGCGGGCATACAGGACGCTGTCCGGCGACGCTGCAGGTTTAGGGGTATTAACCACCGGCTAAACTGTTGCGCTGCAGGCCATAACAGCTGTGACAGCACTCACATCAGCACACCACAACGCCGGATCACCGTCAACAGTCAAAACGCCCAGTCCAGGTAAGAAAGAGGCTGACACAGGTGCATCACCACCTGTACTTATAGGCCACGGCAGTGGCATCCGGTTGTCAAGGCACCAGCACAGTGCCATATAGTGGTGGGAGGGAGAAAAACCCTCAACCTGCCACATCTAACCCCACTCTTTTCATCGCCGCCCCGGCGATGGACCATTAAACTATGGCTACCACCAAGGCCTGAAAACAGCCGCCTGGGTACTAGACACGGAGTAAGACGGCCCATCACTGCCCTGAAGACCAACGGACCGGGTAGATTATGGACATATTATTATTGTCGTGCAACGCAGGACCTGCTGGCCTGGCTGGTCCATAGGAGACCCCGGAGGGAGCTGAGGTGGAGAATCCTCACACCCCACAGAAGTGGATGGATGCCCAACTTGAGATGGTCCTGCTGCACCAGGACTTGTAGGAAGGACTCTGTGCAGGGGCTGGACATGGAAAAGGGGTTTCTGGGACCAACAGCCATAAGTTGCTGTTATCAGAGTTATCACTTGGCATCTGCTCAACAGGTTGAGTTGGTACCTCTGCCAAGGGAGAGCCCACACCAGGCCGGACCACGGCTTTCATCATGTCCCGGTGCATGTTTCTGATCCTATTCAGGTCAGCCACAGGGGCAACAGTGTAAACTGCGCCTTCACCAAGGGGAGCCTTCATGACCTGGTAGATCTCCAAACCCCAGAGGTCATGGATTTTATGACGGCCCCTAACCCCAAGGTCTCGCAGGTACACCAACTGGCCTAAAGGAAAAGGCACATTCTTAACCTGCCGGTCATGCCTCTCTTTCCTCTGGCCGGCAGCAGCCGCCAACCGTTCACCTGCACTCTCAAAAGCAACCTTGAGTCTAGCCTGGTGTTCAACCACCCAATCCTGTACTGCACCAGGCACAGAATCTTGGACCCTGCCCAAAATGAAATCCACAGGAAGCCGGGGTTCCTGTCCAAACATCAGGTAAAATGGTGACTCTCCAGTACCCTGATGGGGTGTGGTGTTATAACAAAAGAGGACCTGCGGAAGACAAGAAGCCCAGTCTCGCTTCTGGGACACTGGAAGAGTCCGAAGGAGGTTATGAAGCGTTCTATTAAAGCGCTCGCATTGCCCATTGCCTGCAGGATGGTAAGGGGTTGTGTGGGACTTTTCCACACCGTACAAAAGACAGAGCTGGCGAATCAATGAGCCTTCAAAAATTCTCCCCTGGTCCGAGTGAAGGCGGCTGGGGACACTGAATTTATAAAACCACTCTACCACCAAGACCTGGGCCACGGTAGTGGCACATTGGTCCCGTGTAGGGACAGCCACCGTAAACTTGACAGAAAATGTCAGTCATCACTAAGACCTTCTCACACCCTTTACGGGAGGGTTCCAACAATGTGAAGTCTATCGCCACAATCTCGTTTGGTCGGGAAGCAAGCAAATGGCCCATATAGCTATGAGGTCCATGGCCAAAGTCTTTAGCGACTTGGCAACGCTCGCACCCCAAAACCCACTGCTTAATGTTCATGGACATTCCAGGCCAATAACAGCGCTGTCTTACCAGCTCTGTGGTGCGTTCAATGCCCTGGTGTCCATGCTCCTGATGGAGCTGGTGCAAAACCTCTTGTTGGAGGACTGCAGGCAACATGAGCTGAACAGATCCCCCCCCCCCCCCCCCCAGCTCCACCAACCGGTCCCACCGGATTGCCATAACAGGCCTGGACAGTTGACGCTTTTCAGCCAGAGTAGGCAAAGACTTCCTTCACCAAAAGGGCAACACCTCCTGCAGGAAACGATGGTCGGCCGCGGAGTGGGCAGGAAATGCTGAGCTCACCGACTGGGTAGCCAGCAGCCCCGACTCCGTGTCTGGGTTCTGCTGAAGATGGTCAGGGTTACAACACAGGCGCTAACACTTCAGATCCAGTTACATACTGTCGTGACAGCGCGTCTGCATTTCTGTTACTCCGACCCGAGCGATACTTCAGGTCGAAGTCGAAAGCAGCCAACTGAGCCACCCACCAGTGTTCAGTCGCCCCCAGTTTAGCAGACTGCAGGTAACTAAATGGATTGTTGTCATTGTACACACCTGTGACCCAACAAGTACTCCCTAAATTTTTCAGTCATGGCCCACTTCAGCGCAAGAAATTTCTAGAACTTCATAGAACTTTAGTCGGACATCTCATCAGGGGGACGGAGACCTCTACTAGAGTAGGCCACTGGCCTCACACCAGTCTCAGTTTCCTGTGAAAGCACAGCCCCCAACCCATGATGGCTGGCATCAATCTCCAAGATGAAAGGACGTGAAAAGTCTGCATAGGTCAGCACTAGGACCGAAACCAGCTTTGCCTTCAGTGCCTCAAACCCTTCCTCAGACTGAGGTGTCCAAGAAGTTTCTAAAGCCTGGTTCGACCCCCGCTTTGACCTTGTACCTTGTACGCGGCCACCAAGCGGTGTAATGGTGCTGCCAACTGGGCAAAGCCCTCCACAAACCGCCGATAATAGGTAGCAGAGCCCAAAAAGGAACGCAACTCTGAGATGTGCTTAGGCCGCTGCCAACTGGCCGCTGCCTCAATCTTCTTGGGGTCTGTAGAGACTCCTTCGCTAGAAATAACGTGGCCCAGATAGCCAACCTCCTGTTTCAAAAACACACATTTCGCAAGTTTGGCTTTCAAGCCCTCGCTCTGGAGACGACTAAGCACAGTTTCCAACCTCTGCAGATGTTGTTCTATGGAGGATGAGAATACAATGATGTCATCCAGGTAAAGCAACAATGACTGACCCTGATGTTCACCAAACATGCGCTGCATCAGCCGCTGAAATGTGCTGGGAGCATTACACAACCCAAAAGGCATGTGGTTGAACTGAAAGAGTCCAAACGGCGTGCAAAAACCAGTCTTGGGCCGATCTAGCTCTGACATAGCGACCTGATGGTACCCGCTGGCCAGATCAATAGTGGAAAACCAGCGAGCCCCAGAAAGCGCATCCAGACTCTCCTCAATGCGTGGCAGAGGAAAAGCGTCCTTTCTAGTCTTGTTGTTTAGCAGACGGTAGTCCACGCACAAGCGCAGACTACCATCCTTCTTACGCACCAGAACAATTGGTGATGCATAAGGGCTACTACTCTCCTGGATCACCTGCGACTCTAAAAGCTGGTTGATGTGGGTCCTCACAGCCTCATACTCTGAGGGAGGGATCCGCTGTTATCTCTGTCGGATGGGAACATCATCCAGAAGAGGAATATCATTAGAGATTAGATTTGTACATCCCAGGTCATTGTCATGGGCTGAAAAGACTGACTGATACTTATGAAGTAGAGACTTAACGCTACTCTGCTCCTGCTCAGTTAAGGCAGAGATGTCCACTGAGTCTAGTTGGTCAGGCACAGAAGGAGAAACGGTATGAGACGAGACTGCTGCTACAGTGGGACTAACCTCGGTCACACCCGCCGGCCGGCTGATAACCTGGGCGTCCCCCACAGTACCCAGGCATGTCCCACATTCACCACAGGAACGTACACAGTACCCCGAACAACACGCACAAGGCAAGGAGAAGCCAGAAGTCCGGCGGGTAACCCTGACTCGGGAGGTTCAAACAGTGCACTTTGACCAGACAACTGTTTGCAACAAGTGCTAGCAACCAACGTTAATGTGCCACCAGGAATTCGCACCACTCTCCTACCCCGGACCCTCACTGCCCCGGTAGAACTCTTTGGGTCAGGTGTGACAGACTGATGGCACTTCTGTAGGGCCACCAGAACTGGGCCTGGTGCCTGGGAGACGGAAGGAGAGTCAAAAAGAGAAGAATCAAAAGTTCCAAATAACTCAAGATAGCATTTGCGAATCACGTTCATTCCCAAAATGTTAGGGACAGACGACACAGCTCCGGGAGGGTCCTTGACGACCAGGACTCCACAACGGGGCAACACCTTATCACAAAGCTCCACGTCTAGCTCCAAGTAGCCGACATAGGGGATTGCTAAACCATTAGCCGCTCATAGCTGTAACCAATGGCAAGAATGAACCCAGGGTGCAAACTGTGCTAAAAAGAAGCTCTCCGTTATGGTCGACACCATAGAACCAGTGTCCACCAGACAAGAAACGTTAACCCCTCCGATTGAAACAGTGAGGTTTGGACACGGAGCAACTAAACCAAGAGGGACACCATCCCGCGAGCCTGTTGTCTCCCCAACTGAGCAGTGGCTCAACAACTCAGTGGGCTTCAGTTTTCCGACGGTTGAGGTGGATGCAAAAACCCAGCCACATTGACATTTGCATCAGCCGCCGAGTTGGCACGTCTACGGGAGAAAGGAACCCTCTCGCCATCACACGCTCGCACAAAATGGCCAGGCTGCTGGCACCTTCTGCAAAGGAGGTGTAGGTTGCGAGGAGTCGGGCCATGGGGGCGAGACGCCTGTAACGAGGCCACGGTCTGGGTCAGTTGATCTAGCTGCTGTTGCTGGCACTTCAAAAGGTCCTTCAACTCACCGGCATCCCATCAGGGGCATGCTGTTTAACTTGTGCCATTAAGGCCAGTAGGGCTAGGGAGAATTCCTGCAATGTTTCCCCTTCAAGCTGGTGACGGGGGAAAAAAGCCTGCTGTAAAGTAACATACGACTGATTACAGCCATAAAGCTCCTTTAAAATGGCACAAATCCTGTCTGGATCTCTCCGTTCAGTGCTGGAGCGAAACTTAATTTCCTCCCTTGCTTCTCCCCCCAAATGGTCAACCATGAACAGAGCCTGATCTGGGGCAGAAAGATAACGAGCACGTGCACACATCTGCACCTCCTCTAGCCACTCAACAATACCAACCCCTGTTCTGCCAGTGAATATAGGGCACTTACGATCTCGAGGAAGGACGACCAACCGCTCTGGGGCAACAGCTGCTAAACCTTCTGACGGGGCACCACCAGCTGCAGCCGAAGGAATGGGAGAGGCCCTACCAGAGCTCCCTGATGAACCCGCCTGCTCCTGAAAAAGTCGTGCATTGTCTGCCTTTAGTTGTAACACTAGCTCCCTTAACTGCTGCACCTCTTCCTCCATACCAACCGTGGGGGGACGTAATACACCTCAACCGTTTTCACCACCAATTGATCCCTCAATGCAAACACTGCTGCCTCGGCTCCGCTCTGGGTACAAAACAGTACCTGTAAGAAAATAAGACAAATTAAATACAAAACACACACACAAAAAAAAAATGCCAAAGTGAAACTAAACAAAAACACAGTTGAACAAAACATACATAATTAATCAAAAGGTCAATGGAAACAGTTCTCTGCCCTGAATTCAATTACTTCAATCCTGCCGACAACGCCAGAATGTAGCAAGACGAGGGTGTGATTTTATTTAAATATGTAATAATAACCTAAATAAGTTGCCAACAACGCCACCTAGGGAATTTCGCCCTAGGAAATAATATTGATAGGTCACACAGGTTCGTATGAAATAAGGCCAGGGCAGAGAGTGTTTCATATTTAAACAAATAATTTTATTAACAAAATACTAATTAAAAACAACCAAACCAAAAGTAACTTAACAAAAAGAACCACAAACTACTACAAACTACATATACTGATTAAGAAGGCATGCCATTACTGAATAAAATTAAAATTATGGGCCTAATTTAATATACAATATACTATTTAAAATACATAGTGGCTATAAGGATAAAGCAAAACACACCAAAATAAATCAAAACGTGCAAATCAATTAATTCAAACCAACCAAATTGAAAACACACACACCACAAAATGCCAACTGTATAAACTAAATATACAATAACTAGACCGAACCAACAAAAAGATGCTAAAACTGGCAGCCCGGGCAATCCGACTGGGGGAGAGAGAGCGACACCCAAAGCCAAGGCATGAAAAAGACAGACCGGGCCATTCAAACCCCCGCCGAGGCAGCAGATCACCCCACGGTTCCACAGCGCACACACATAATCAGCCACAGGCCAGATCGAGACAGTCCGCACAGCAAACGATTCGCTCACACGGACCGAGAGCAATGTCGCATGCATACAGGACGCCGCCTGGCGACGCTGCAGGTTTAGGGGTATAAACCACCGGCTAAACTGTTGCGCTGCAGGCCATAACAGCTGTGACAGCACTCGCATCAGCACACCACAACGCCGGATTACCGTCACCAACAGTCAAAACGCCCAGTCCAGGTAAGAAAGAGGCTGACACAGGTGGATCACCACCTGTACTTATAGGCCACGGCAGTGGCATCCAGTTGTCAAGGCACCAGCACAGTGCCATATAGTGGCGGGAGGGAGAAAAACCCTCAACCTGCCACAATTGGATTTTTTCTTGGATTTCTTGGTGTTCTTCTTTGTAATTTAACTGTTTTGACTAAAGGACTAAGAGAAGATACTTCAGAGGGTAAAATCGGGAAAGATGGGGGAGTGAAGGTAATCGGAGCTGAAAATCTAGAATGGGGAAAATAGTCGCGAGTTATAGGCTGTGGTTGCGGTACAGCAGTAAAAAATCTGGTATAGTTTGCATATGCATATAATCCCCACAAATGCAATATGCCTAAAGTTGTCAAGAAAGTATTTGAGTCAGGCCCGGGATTAAGCTCAACATTTCCGATAAACAGGAGAAAAGTTATTTCACTTATTTTCATTTTCATCAGAATCATTTGGATTAACATCCGTTACCCATCTGTGAAAAATAATAGTTCGGATGGGAAAAGACAAAGGCTGATGAGAAACTGATTCGGCAGAATTTTTAAATACAGACCTCTGGACAGAACAGTATGGAATGTTAACCAGGGGACTGGTCCGTGGTGCAGTAAACTCCGTTAGCACAGGAAACTTCGCCGACGACCATGCACATGGCAATCGGGAACACCCGCACAGAGTTAGCTAAGTTAACTAAGTTGTAGTTAGCCAGGTGTGGTTAGCTAGCATAGTTATTGCAGAAAGTTAGCTAACAGAGGGTCTTCATTTTATTTTTTAAGTTTCCTCCTCTTGGTTTATTGTACTGTTCATTTTCATTATGGCATCTGTGCGTGTGGTGTTGGAGGACAGATGACAGAAAACGCGTCGCACTTTCACCTGCCACCGTTTTATATACAGTCTGCAACACGCATTTTATTGACGGCTGTTTCACCGATGCATCGGCGGAGGAAATGGTATCAGAAGTCTGGAGCTGAGAAGTGATGCCATCAGCGTTGCTGAAGCGGTGAGTTGTGCACTCAAAGGATTTATTCTCACTAGCGAACTAACGTTAATTGACTAAATAAAAATGTTTATTAATTAACATGACGTGTTGTCTGTGTGTGAGTGAGTATTACATCCTAGTAATTAATTAATTTCAATTTGTGAGGCAGTTTTGCTAGCCATGGGTGTGGAGTTTGCATGTTCTTCCTGTGTTCATGTGTGTTTCGGTGTATAATGTTATATTTGTAAATGTGTACTGAGTTTTGTAGATGGGTAAGATAATTAGTTTTATAAAGGAAGCACTCATGGCTTTGACTAAGCAAGAGTCAAAGAAGTGACAAGAGCAGCTGCACAATCATAGGTCATAGCTACTCCAATGATGAAAACTTATATACTGTATCAAACGTTTGGTAAATTTTCAATAATGAGCATTGGCACCACAAGTTTGGCTTCTCTGCTTGTTTTTGTCAACTCATTAATATGAAGGTCCTGAGTGTTGAGAATATTTCTTAGGTGTCTTATTTGATGTAACAGGGAAAGGTAAGACAGATCTAGCTTGGAGTAGCTGACCCCATAAGTGTTTGTATTATAGCTTTAGGTATTTCTCACACGTACTTGTCCTCGTCAAGAAAACAACAATAGACTGATCTTTGAGTATGGTCTAGACCTGCTCTTTTATGAAAAGCGCTGTGAGATAACTGTTGTTGTGATTTGGCGCTATATAAATAAAACTGAATTGAATTGATTAGCTAGAGACAGTAGCTCAGACGTCAGGCTAGCAGATATCAGTGTTCTCTGGGAATCTTACAAGGTTGAGCCATACAAGAATGTTTACAAGAACTAACCGGGTCCACAGATTAGAGTACAACTCTTGGATAGTGAGAGATTCCAATATGACGAAGCATTGGAATCTAAACATCAGATAGATAGATGTTCTAGGTGAAGGTGACCTAATAAAGAAACCTACAGGCACTAGGGGGAAGACAGAAAAAGAAATATTCTCAACACTGAGCACTGAGCCCACTGAAACTTAAGAAGACACATTATACACACATTATTTAACACATCTGAGACTGAACATCAGCAGAGACAGAACATTATAAACTTCATAAAGGTCGATCTTATGGCAGGGCTGGTGGTTCCGTTTAGGTCGGCTTTTGTTATAATTACATTTTCTTCTTTACAGAAAGGAAGGACCTGAATCTGTGGAGGCCAGCCATTATTAAACATCTGTACTCAACTGCAGCTTCTTCCACTCTAACTGAGTTGTGGATGGTGAACCACGTTCAGAACATCCATGAACACAGCACGCTGGAACCAGCTACAACATACCTTATATATACCTTGATTAGTGGTCCAGTCTTCAGTGGTGCTGGTTTGTGCCTGGTTTAATTTGATTTCAGTGCCTCCAGAAATAAAGGAGGTAAATTTCCCAGATTGAGCAAAGAATTTGAATAATTTTATAAATAGAAGTGCATCACACTAACATTTGTACTGAAGTAAAATCACAGCTAATTCTGTAGAGTAAAGATTCTGTTTATTTTGGAGATTAAGAGTAAAAACACATCAAGACATTTTACAACTTAGAAAACACAGTACCAGATTCATGAAGATATAATTTATTGCAGGGCTGTTTTACTGGACTGCAACAGTTTTATCTTGGTGTACCTTATTAACAGAAACTAGTATTTAATGTACATGGATATTCTTGCGGGCGGCACGTTGGTGCAGTGGTTAGCACTGTCTCCTCACAGCTAGAAGGTCGTGGGTTCCCCAGCCTTTCTGTGTGGAGTTTCCATGTTTTCCCCGTTTCCGCATGGGTTCTCTCCGGGTTCTCTCTTCTCTTGCTTCTCCGGCTTCCTCCCACCATCCAAACACATACAGGCTAGGTTAATTGGGGTCTCTAAAATTGTCCTTAGGTGTGGATGTGAGTGGTTGTCTGTCTATGTGTGGCCCTGCGATGGACTGCCACTTTTTAGTCACAAGGTGGTAGCGTTGGCTCACAATACAAGAAGAATTGTCTTTTCTTCTGGGTTTTTTCACACATATACAACTTGTGAACTGCATGATCTGCCTTTTCCACAGGTTTCTCTCGGTACTTCGGCATTTCAACCACGATGGTAGCTGAGAGGTTGCTGTGATGGTGTATTATATTTTATAAACATGTTTTTCCTTTCCAAAGCATACGCATCAGCCCTCATGGAGTCCACTACACATGTCCTGCTTTGCAGATCGGTCAAAAGGTCCTCATGGATGGATGGATGAGGCAGTCGGCCTTTGTCGGTTAACAATTTAACACAGGACATAAATGTGAAACCACCAACCACCAACCAAGTCTTGGTTCCCGGTTTTCAGGTTGAGATCTTTATAAATGAAGGCAAAGCCAGATCAGTCGTACAATTACTATTTTCCTCAGCCAAAGACATACTCAGTCACATTTGTCTATTTGTAAGATATCTATCAGCGTATTTTCATGTGGAGCCAGTAAATGTTATGTAAAGAATTTTTAATTAATAAAATCTTGAGAATTGTACAGGTTTGGTTTGCTCTCGAGTCTTCTAGTTTAAAATCTTTTATTTTGACCATACCCATTTGGTACATCCACACATTTTCCAATCTTCTGTTTGTTATTGTTAATTGCAATTTATAAATATTAGAAAACATTAAGTTTTATATAAAACATGTTTAACCATTAATGTACTATGCATCTGTTCAATATGATTGCAACTGCATAAAATGTGATAAATTTTATTGTCAACCTAATGAGGCTGTATATACCCCATTCTTCAGGACACAACACATAAAGGTAAGTACATCATAATGTGCCTTCCTTAGGCCCAGCAACCTGCCTATAAGATGTATGGTATGCATGGTAATATAGGGACGCAATATCTACAGCTAAAGCAGATGAAAATATCATTGTCAGTAAGTGTAAGTAGTGGTGATGTACATACACTGTTGTGTTTCTTATAGTCTACATAAACAGAAATAACTCGGATTCCGTTTTAATCTCCAGTTTACTGTTTATCCTCTTTACAACAATGCTCAACTTTACATGCAGAAGATCAAGTATACAGTTATAACGTAAATGTCGACAAAATAGCACAGTTCAACAGAGTAATAGACCACCCACACAAAGTAAGCACACCATAAAATGGAGTGGGAGTTATCGTGTGCAGTGTGTGACAGGACCATCAACTGAATGATTGATAACAGCTGATACGCGCACATTAGTTTTCTATCATGGGTAAGTGATAGCTACTCCTGCCAGACAGTAAAGTGTACTAAATTTTTATAGTGTAGTGATGTTAACACAGCATATGGTTAGTGAACACTCCAGCCAGTCAGTTTTCGGTTGTCATGGTAATGTATTACGTCCGACTATTAACCACACCCCCATTCTCTGTTTGAGAAAGAACGTTAACCAGAAACGGCAGGTAAAACTGGCTGGAGGGGGGCTTTAAGTTTCTGTGTAGATGAGCTTGTGACATAATCTTTCTCAGCGTATTTCAGCTTGGACTCTCCCTTCCTCTCTTAGTGGATATATAAGATATGATAAGGCCTCTTGAAAAGGCCTTAGAAGTTTCCCACAGCAATGATGGGTCATTGGTGGAGACAGAAATGACTGAAATTCTTCTCTAAAGTAACACAGGAATTTTTGGTCTGTTAGGATAGAAGGGTTGAATTTCCAGTGTCCAGTTTGGTTGACTGGGTTCCTTAAATTATATAAACACAGCAGCATGATCAGAAATAACCATATTTCCCATAGAACTAGATAGAGATGGACTGACAGTATAGGATTTATGAACACTTGAAAAACGGTATATTCTTCCTCAGCCATATGTTCGGCTTTCCACATGTCTATATAATCCAGGTCTTCGCAAAGTGCGGAGACAGTTTTGGCATGGGATGAATAATTTCCCAGGTGGATATTTGTCCATAATAGGATTTTAATTTAATCTCCAATAAACGTATTTCTGATATTAAGATCTATCACCTTACAGAAAGAGGAAGTAAGGAGGTCACTTGGGTATCAAGGTGGGTTTTAATATTCATTATAGCAATATATACCCCATGAAGTATGCCTGTGGTCTGTGAACCAAAATATTGCCTGAACACATGTTGCTTGTAATGTAATCCACAACAGAGTGAGCCAAATAGAACCAGAACATAGCATTATAAAGGTTCTAAAAAAACAGCCCTTAAGGCACCCCATGCCTAACATTGGCATTAACTGTACACACACTATCCCTCTCCTGAACTTGAAAGGGTGAACTGAAAGGGTTTTCTAGCAACAACAGATAGATATCTATCTACCTGGGAGGTCGGAAGGCACCGCTTATAGTTGTACTACAGAGCTAACAAAGAGTCTCAGTGCTCCAAATCAAGTGCAATGTATATGTCCAACTTCAAAACTTCCTAAGTTCTCTTAGCTTAGCTGTTTCTTTACTCTATCGTATCCCTGTCTCCTGTGGAGAACGGATGCAGAGAAGTCCTGGAAAATCAACACTGTCGCATCTTCATATTTCAGCGCTTGATTTTTCCTCCCATTTCCCACACCGCATTCATTACAGGTTGTTTGTCTTGATAATTATGAAACCTAACCAGCCCCGACTGCGGTCTCTGCTCCGCGAGCAATGCGCTCTCTCCAACTTCACCCGACCTGACTTCATCTCGATGTGAAGGATTTTAGGGAGCCAAGCGTTGAAGAACTGAGTCAGGTCTTCTCCCTCAGCCTCCTCTGGGAGTCCGACAATACAAATGTTTTCATGTCGTCCTCTTTTTTCCACGTCATCAGTTCACCATCTTTTCCAGCGTTCAAGTAAACTGGCCTCTGCCCCGCCACCGACAATGCTAGTTCCTGCATGGGCCTCGCCAGGCTGCTGGTCATGCTCCACATCATGTCAGGGATTTGGCTTTGAACCCAGATGCAGACAGGCAGACAGTAGAGGTAGTTTCCAAAACGGGTAAGGCTTGTAAGCTGGTCAGGGAAGTAATTCTGAGATAGTGTGGTTCCAATGAACAGCGAAGCTCCAGAGCAGATCACAACTTCGGGCCTCAGCCAGCGCTTCGAGAACCACTGCCAGGTCCCAGGTGGGAACCCTGGAATGAGTCACGGGTCTCATCCTCCGGGCTCCACGGAGGAAGCGCACGACCAGCGGAAGCCTCCCCAAGGGCCCATCACTCAGAGGGGCGTGGAATGCTGCAATGGCAGCCACATATACTTTGAGCGTGGACGGGGAGAGGCCAGTGGAGAAACGGTGCTGGAGGAACTCCAGTATCATAATTACCAAGCAGGTAACTGGGTCCACCGCCTGTTCTCTGCACCAGGTGGTGAACACATTCCACTTTAGGCCGTACATCCTTCTCGTGGACGGGGCTGTGGAGCTGAGCAGCGTTTCGACTGCTCCTGTCGTCAGACCCGCCTCTAAGAACTGTGCCCCCTCAGGGGCCAGACCCATAGCTGCCACAGGGCGGGGTGCGGGTGAAAGATCTGGCCCTTCGCCTGGGACAGCAGGTCTCTCCGCGGGCCCTCGAGGAGCGATATTAAATCCGAGAACCATACTCGTGACGGCCAAAACGGGGCTACTAGTACTAGGCTGACGCCGTCCTGGCGGACCCGCTCCAGAACCCCCGGGAGCAGAGCGACTGGGGGAAACGCATACAGACGCAGCCTCAGCCACGTCTGTACCATGGCATCCAGCCCTAGCGGGGCTGGGGGTGATAGGGAGAACCACAGGGGACAGTGCGCCGTCTCTCGGGACGCAAACAAGTCCACGTCTATGGGGCCGAACTCTTCGCATAATAACTCCACCACCTCGGGGTGGAGTCTCCATTCCCTGGGCACTTTTTATCCTCAGTGACCAGCACTGCTACCAACCGCTAACTCTCGAGACTGGGCCAGGACGAGCCAGTCGTCGATGTAGTTCAGTATGTGGATGCCCTGGAGCCTCAACGGAGCCAGAGCTGCATCCATGCATTTGGTGAACGTGCGGGGAGATAGAGTGCTAGACCGAACGGAAGAACCCGATACTGGTAAGCCGTGCCCCCGAAGCCGGACCTCAGGAACTTCCTGTGAGAGGGACGGAGATGTGGAAATAAGCGTCTTGCAGATCTATCGTGACAAACCAATCCTCGGATTGGATGTGACTGATGATGGCTGGGATGGTAAGCATCCTGAACCTGAATCTCCTCAGAGATTGGTTCAGGGACCGCAAATCCAAAATCGGACGCAATCCTCCGTCCTTCTTGGGGACCAGGAAGTATCGGCTGTAAAAGCCGGCTTCTCTGACTGGCAGGGAAATTAATTCTATGGCCCCTTTCTTCAGCAGAGAGCGGACTTCCTGTCCCAACACCTGGCTCTGTTCTGTGTGTACTGTAGTCCCGACCATCCCGCAGAATCTGGGGGGGCGAACCCGGAACTGCAGCCTGTAGCCATCTATTACTGTGCGGAGGACCCACGGGGAAATGTTCGCGAGGCTTCGCCAAGCTTCGGCGAACTTCGCCAAGGGGACCCCCCGGTGGCGCCCTGAAGCGGAGGCCAGCCAGGGAAGGCTCGCCGGTGAACCACGGTTTGTGAGCCCAGTCGTGTTCCAACTGCCGCCCCTTGGGGCGGACAGATCGGCGAGGGCCTGCCGCCGGCTAGCGCGTCCCGAGCGCTGAAGCGGTGGGAGAAACGCCTGTTACTAAGCCACCATGAGAGAGGGGACCTCGATCGGCCTCTCTCAGGGGAAGGGGGGCAGTGAGGGGGAGGAGGCGGGGGGTTGTGGTGGGTCCCCCTACTCGAGGTCTCAGGACCTCTTCCCCCGGGCCCGCCGAGACTGAATGACGGTCCTCAGATCCATCTTCCCGGGGGGCTGTCTGCTTCTGGCTGTGGCGGTAGGTGCTGGATGAAGGCTGCGTCCGCCTTTCCTGAGCCGTCGCGGTCCTGGAGTCTGACCGGCAGGGGAGATATCACTCAAATGCCTCTCCCTGAGTTTTGGCGTGCTGGAACCTGTTGACGACAGCATCCAATGCTTCGCCAAACAGGCCGGAAGGCGAGAGGGGCGCATCCAGGAGAAAAGCCCTCTCCTTCCCCTGGATGCCTGATAGGTTGAGCCACAGATGGCGCTCTGTAGCCACCAAAGCCGCCATGGTTCGGCCGATGGAACGGGCCGTTTCCTTGGTCACACGGAGAGCCAAGTCCGTCGCTCTACGGAGCTCCGTCAGGTCCTCCTCAGAGGGACCTCCCCCTACGTCACAGTCCCAAAGGAGATCGGCCTGGTATGCCTGCAAGACAGCCATCGTATGTAGGCTGGCACCAGCTCGACCTGCTGCCATGTAGGCCTTGCCCACCAAATCAGACGTCATCCGACACGGCTTGGTGGGGAGCGCCGGCGTCCGGAGGGATGAGGCGAGGTTGGGAGAGAGGTAGCTAGCCAGTGCCTCCTCCACTCGTGGCATCGCTCCGTAGCCGTGCTGTCTGATTCCCGTCACGTTGCCGTAGTCCAGCTGGGGGGACGTAGACAGCCGTGCAGAGAAAGGTTTATTCAATGATCTACACAACTCGTTGTGCAGATCCGGAAAAAATGGTAGGGGCCGACGCGGGGGTGGCGCTCGGTGTTGCAGAAACCACTCATCTAGTTTGCTGCCTGCCGATGGCTGCTGCACCGCCTGTGGCCAATCAATGTGCAGCTTGGCCACGGCCCGCGTCACCACTTCCAACAACTCCTCGTATCCTGGTGAGGGCCAGATCGTGTCAGCCTTTCCGGACTCGCCCCTCGAGTGGGAGAAACCGAAAAACCGGAAAAAGGCCTCAGCCGTTCCGTTACCCTCGGCGATCTCGCGTTGTGATCCCCAGGATCGGAGCCACCGTGACGCCTCAGCGACCGTGGGGCCTGTGCCACGAGGGGAGCGCATCCGACCATCCTCTAGGAAGAGAGACGCTCGAGACCTCAGCACCCTCAGGGGCAGGGCCTCGCTTCGTCTCGATGTCAGGTAGGAAAATGAAGCTTCCAAACATTGCCAGAGTGCCTGCTGAATAGAAAGAAGCTAATGTGTCCTATGTGCTGGCGTGCTTATATACCCCTTCTGGTTACGCCGTCACACACTACCGCTCTAGTAACACCAATAGGATTGGAGTAGTTTCATTGGAGGTAGAGCGGGTTGGCCGTTAATCGGAAGGTTGGCGGTTCAATCCCTCAAGCTCAGTGTATGAATGTGTGTGACTGGTGAATGCAGATATAGTGTAAAAGCGCTTTGAGTGGTCGAAAAGACTAGAAAGGCGCTATACAAGTACGGAGCATTTACATTTGTATTTACATTCATAGTTCAGCCCTGCCACGCCCAGGGGCGTTCCCATAGTGTCGTCACCGACGCAGGTCGAGTTCCCTCGAAGGGGAACAGGTTTATGGGAGGCTGGTATACAAAGTAGTTTCACAAACATGACTTAATAATTCGGTGTGGAAAAGAGGAGAATAGCATATAGAGTATATGAACCTGAGCCGATTGCCCGCAGCTGGGATGATTACCAAAGCGGCAAAGGCACAGCTCACAACTCCGCCCTGAGAGAGAGGAAGGTAGAGACGAGCGAGAGGGAGAGAAAGCCAAAGGAACACAAAGACAAACACAAACCAAAACCCACATCATTAAGAGCTTGGTTTTACTTATGTGTGCTGTCAGGTCTCAAAATAAATAAAACTGAGTTTAAAAACAAGTTACTAAAAACAAGTTACTGTCAATGTTCATGTTAAGCTAATGAACCATTATGAGGTTGAAGTGCTATTTTTGTAGGGTTAAGTGAATAAATTAGCTAATAAGCGCACCAACTCTCCCAAACGCGACGTCTCTCACATCTTGAGAACCCCCCGGAATATTGGGTTTCAAAGACTTCATAGTTTCTACGGTTCATATAAATCCTTATTCATTTCCAAAGATATGGCAATATTATTGTTAAGCATGGTAATGAGCACATCTGTCAGCCTAGTGGTTAAGACACATACCGTATACAAATCACGTCGTCTTTGGAGTGTTTCTGGTGTTGGACATTTGTCACATTCTTCCCCCTCACTCTCCCCCAACATTCTCTGTCACCTCTCTACTTATGAATTAAGGCAGAACGGCCCCAAAATACATTTAAAAAAGGAAAGTATAAACCATCATAAAGACTTGAGACTTGACTCAAAAGCCAACTTGTGTGGCGATGGGACCATGCATATAACCAAATATAATACTGTATATACCAAATCTTATAGTAATCTGAAAAGCAGTTTTTATGATATCATGCTTGGACCAAGCCATAAACCAACATCCCTATACCTTTGGCTCTACTATCCAAAACAGAAGGAAAATACAAAAAAAAACAGGAGTTAATACTACAGGAGGAAGATTGTTGGAACTACTGTCTTCTACAGAAACCAAAGGTGAGAGAAAAATGTAATCCCCAACACAGGAATCTTAGGTCTCACTGATATAGAGCTTTGGAGACCAAAGACAGAAATGTGTATGTGGATTATATTGGTGTGCTGTCTATCCAAAATGGAAATATAAGAAGGGCAATAAACAGCAGCTAATGTGGCCCCATACACATTAAACAAAACTGTAGGTTATACAGGTGCTGGTCATATAATTAGAATATCATCAAAAAGTTGATTTATTTCAGTAATTCCATTCAAAAAGTGAAACTTGTATAATGTATACATTCATTCCACACAGACTAATATTTCAAGTGTTCATTCCTTTTAATATTGATGTTTATAACTGACAACTAATGAAAACCCCAAAATCAGTATCAGAAAATTAGAATATTGTGAAAAGGTTCAATATTGAAGACACCTGGTGCCACACTCTAATCAGCTAATTAACTCAAAACACCTGCAAAGGCCTTTAAATGGTCTCTCAGTCTAGTTCTGTAGGCTACACAATCGTGGGGAAAACTGCTGACTTGACAGCTGTCCAAAAGACAACCATTGACACCTTGCACAAGGAGGGCAAGACACAAAAGGTCATTGCTAAAGAGGCTGGCTGTTCACAGAGCTCTGTGTCCAAGCTCATTAATAGAGAGGCGAAGGGAAGGAAAAGATGTGGTAGAAAAAAGTGTACAAGCAATAGGGATAACCGCACCCTGGAGAGGATTGTGAAACAAAACCCATTCAAAAATGTGGGGGAGATTCACAAAGAGTGGACTGCAGCTGGAGTCAGTGCTTCAAGAACCACCATGCACAGACTTATGCAAGATATGGGTTTCAGATGTCGTATTCCGTGTGTCAAGCCACTCTTGAACAAGACACAGTGTCAGAAGCGTCTCACCTGGGCTAAAGACAAAAAGGACTGGACTGCTGCTGAGTGGTCCAAAGTTATGTTCTCTGATGAAAGCAAATTTTGCATTTCCTTTGGAAATCAAGGTCCCAGAGTCTGGAGGAAGAGAGGAGAGGCACAGAATCCACATTGCTTGACTGACCAACTTTATGGAGATGCAGATTTCATTTTCCAGCAGGACTTGGCACCTGCACACAGTGCCAAAGCTACCAGTATCTGGGTTTAAGGACCATGGTATCCCTGTTCTTAATGGGCCAGCAAACTCGCCTGACCTTAACCCTATAGAAAATCTATGGGGTATTGTGAAGAGGAAGATGTGATACGCCAGACCCAACAATGCAGAAGAGCTGAAGGCCACTGTCAGAGCAACCTGGGCTCTCATAACACCTGAGCATTGCCACAGACTGATCGACTCCATGCCACGCCGCATTGCTGCAGTCATTCAGGCAAAAAGAGCCCCAACTAAGTATTGAGTGCTGTACATGCTCATACTTTTCATGTTCATACTTTTCAGTTGGCCAACATTTCTAAAAATCCTTTTTTTGTATTGGTCTTAAGTAATATTCTAATTTTCGGAGATACTGAATTTGGGATTTTTATTAGTTGTCAGTTTTAATAATCACAATTAAATGAAATTTAATTTGAAATATATTCATTCATTACACACAGATGGATATAATATCCAAGTTTCACTTTTTGAATGGAATTACTGAAATAAATCAACTTTTTAATGATATTCTAATTATGTATGCACTTCAGCACAGGGGTGTTCCCTGACTAATAGGTCAACAGCTGAAAGTGCATCTGGTTTGAGAATGTGAGCTTATTGGTGGTTGGAGCTTAGTCTTGAAACCTTGGATCGTAGTCCACTGCCATCTGTTTGCCTTGACTGATCCTATTTAAAAAGGTTCTCTGAAGGTCGCGTTGAAAGATGTAGTAGCTGTAGTGTGTAGAGATGCAATGTTCTTACTTACACCTGCAGTGTTCCACACAAGCCTTTGATACTGAATTTGGGATTTTCATTAATTGTCAGTTTTAATCATCACAATTAAATGAAATAAACATTTGAAATATATCCGTCTGTATGTAATGAATGAATATAATATCCAAGTTTCACTTTTTGAATGGAATTACTGAAATAAATCAACTTTTTGATGATATTCTAATTATATGAACAGCATCTGTATTTCTACGTCGTCTGACTGCAGGTGCGCTCTCCCAGACTGTTTTGCTTTTCAGTCAGTCAAGTGACATTCTGGTTGTGAGAACATGGTAATTATCATTTCTAGTATATTTTTATCATGCTCCCAAACATACAACACATAATGACATAAGGGATGACATAATACGTGGAGGGCCATTAGTATTGTGGCAACGCAGTGGAAACAGGAGCCCTTCTGATACTGATGCCTAACCCTTATTTTAAGAAATGAAGAACAGCTTTAGAATATTAGCACTATTTTCCTATTGTTCTGAGTGAGATTTGCTGTTTGTGCTCTTGGATGTGTTCTAGTTGTTTGCCTTAATTTCTCATCGATCAGCTATGTGGTGACTGAACTGATGCAAAGTGACCTCCATAAGATCATCGTATCACCACAGCCTCTGAGCCCAGACCACGCCAAAGTTTTTCTTTATCAGATTCTACGAGGTAGGTTCTCTTCATTTTCTCTTTCAGATCATATTCTTGTCATTTGAGACTCAAACGTTATTTCTATACCAGCTTTTATATGAGAATTTATGGTGTAATACCATCCAGACTGCTCGGAACTGGGAAATGTCCGAGTTGAAATATCCGACTTCCCACCTCAAAGCGATCCAGGTGCATGGGGGTGCCAGTAAATGTAGATTATACTTCCTAATTTTTTGGCATTTTTAACATTTTACTGAATAACTCTTAAGAGAAAGATGACTTTCAGAGATTCTTTACTGGAATCAGCTACCTAATAACATTGGCAAAACATTTCTACATAACCTGTATGATTACATGAATTGTTTAATTTTAAAATACATGGAAATATACTTTATGTTGCCTTTTAGTTTATGTTATATTTGTGCTTCCATGGGTGCTGCTATTGTTGTGTGACGTCATTCAGCTGCTACTCATGAAGTCAAATCTGACTTCAAGTGGCGTTCCAGGATAGTTTTTCTAGTTGGAGGTCGGACATTTGCCTGGAATGCAGCATATGTAACAGAATTTTTATTGGCAAATGATCATTCATCATGATCCCATACTGAAACGGTTTTCTCGTCTTAGATTATGCTTATTTTCAGGTTTATACTGCTTCTTTTGGGTGTCTACTAGAAAACGCTTATTTGCTTTACAGTTTTTCTCAATCCCTTTGGCACAATCGACTATTAAACTTTGTCAAACTGTATGACTATTTATATGAACATTAGGGCAGTTGTTTACATGACTATAGTCACTTATAATTGCTTTAGCAAGGGGGGGGGGCAAGAGCCTGCCAGTGCAAGAGGAAGGGACAAGTATGACAGGCTGGTCGGAGAGTGCAGCCTAATCTGGGCCGGTCCACAGTGTTGTCAATTAAATGTTTCGCTGAAAATACAGTGTGTGCCATGGCTGATGTCAGTGCTGTTCAGCTGCCTAAATATACAATATTAGCAATTGGACAGTATTACATATTACCCACATTAGTGGGTAACTAGTACACTGTCATTTCACAAGATGTCTTTGCATTTTGACTGTCTTGGTCTAAGCAATGTTAAAGGAACCTTTTGTTTTGATTACAATGATTTATTCATTGATGGATTTATTTACATTTGACCTTTTCCAGGTCACGTAGAGTGGTGTGCTGAATGTGCCACATGGTGTGAGGATTGTACTTAGAGTTTTGACAAACTGTTTCAGTAAATGTGCCAAATTGATTGAGAAAAACTGTAACGTTAAAAAACACAGTCTATGTCTCATACCTTGGCTTCAGCACCTCTTTTTATCCTTGGTGAATACTCTGTTTTGGCTCCTGTCTCTGTAAGCCATCGCCAAGCCCAATTTCTTCTGATTGGTCAACTTCCTGAAGCCTCCCGAGGGGCAGAAACTAGCACCTAGCCCTGCTTCATAATCCAAAAATACATGTAAATCTTGCTTTCTACAAAATGAAATGGGACCTTTAATATAATCCTATTCCAAAAGGACGGAGGTGAGAAAGGCAGACAGACAGACAGGGTTAGTAACAGGGAAAACAGAAAACGTGGAACGTGGGAAAAAAGGCTTGAGGCAAGCAGTGGCACCAGGTCAGGAGCAACAACGATCAAGCAGCGATTGTGTGGAGAACCGGGGTTGAAATACTGGAGTTGATTGCTGGCAAGTGTGGCAGGCAGAGGAGGCTGCTCATCAGGTGCAGGTGTGGATCGTCAGCTGGGCTCAGGAGCAGAGAGAGAGAGGGAGAACACAAGTAAGGGGAGCAGAGGAGACACAGGCAGGCAGGCCAAAACACAAGGGAATCACAAGAAAGGAGAAATAAACAGAACACTCACCATCAGCCGGGCTGCCAGCATAACAGATAAATTTGTTTTTAAAAAACGAGTAGACACCAATTCCTTGATTTCTGAGCAAGAGTCTATAATTGTTAACACCCTCACTCAACCTGTTGGATGCATGAGTGCTGGTAAGCACCCCCCAGCCGAGGCAGATGGCCGCCCACCCTGAGTCATGGTTCTGCTTGAGGTTTCTGCCTCTTTAAAGGAAGTTTTTCCTTTCCTCTGTTGCCAACTGTTTGCTCATGGTGGGAATTGTTGGGTCTCTGTAAATAATATCACAGAGTATGGTGTGATATAAGTGCAAGGTGATAACTTCTGTTATGATTTGGTGCTGTATGAAAAAAAAATTGAGGATTGTAATATCTTAGATCTGATACAATATTCTGTTCTGTTGTCTCTTCTTCCTCAACCATCACCACCACCAGGGCTTAAATACCTTCATTCTGCTGGCATTCTACATCGAGACATCAAGCCTGGCAACCTCCTGGTCAACAGCAACTGTGTGCTCAAGGTGTGTGGAAGAGGCTGTCCTTTGTCCTGTCAACCAAATATGTCAAAGATGAATCTAAATCCACATCCAACCTTATCTTTGAAGGCTTAAAATGTTCAGTTGTTGTTCAGGCCATGTCAGAAAGAATTTGATTCAGCTCCCTGTTCATTTTACGGGCTGTAGTTGATGGTGTTTATACTGTATTGTATTTTACTGTAAGGTTCTTTGTTATTCAGTCTACCATGGACACAATGCTACAAACTACGCCCTTGTACAGTAGTTAACACTCAGGAGACCAAAAACATAAATGTAACAATCTGACTGTTGCAACGACCCATGTCTACAAACCAACCATTGAGAATATAACATGAAATGATGGAGAAAACACTGACTAAGGGCAGCACAAATTTTTGATCAAAACAAAAGCAAGCATAAAAGAGCAGTGTCAGCACTAATGCCAAAGCTTGCTTTTGCTGTTTTTAAAAAATACTTGTTTAGATGTTTATATAGGAGTGCTGTTAATCCAAGATGAAACTATGATGAGGGCAATAAACAGCAGCTAATGTGGTGTTGTGAACATATATATTTAATATCAATAACACTTGTAAAGGGGCACCACTCATGTTTCAGAAAAGGCCTTGAGAAACTTTTGCATTAATTAACTTGGTTATCAAATTTGACATGAACTGGTTTCTGGTCTGTTTGTTCAGCGTTGAGTATCTGATGTTAGGCAAAAAAATTATCCAAAAAATAAATTTTAAAAAAGCGAGATTGACAAAAATAAAAAAGTTTAGCAAGAAGTAATATTTTTTTCTGGAGATTAAAATTAAGTTTCAAGAAAGGAGCTCAGGACAAAGGGGGCTTCTGGTTATATCAGATTTTGTCCACTCTTGTTAAGTTTCTCTCTGTTAGGGGAAACATTGACTGTAAACATGGAATATGTCTAACTACCTATTTTACGTGCATTTCGCCATATCGCATTTCTTAATGGTCAAACACATTGCTCATAGCATAGGTAGTTTTCCAATAACCGTGAGAGGAGAACAGCTCATCTCATTAAACACTGTTAAGTCACACATCTCCAAATATGATCAAGTTGTCTAACGTAATGTGTGTGTGTGACCATCTGGTTGGGTTTCATAGTGTCATTTAATGTCCTGCTTCCTGTCATTTCAACTATGTTACTATCATGCTCCCAAAAATACAACACATAATGACAAAGCAGTTTCAATGCAGTTGTATTCACCAAACTGCATGTATCTGTGGACACACACAGTATCTGTGGACACACACATTGTAGCTCCTGAATAGCTGACTATTGCAACAGTCTGTTTTCATGGCTCCACTACAAGTCTATTAATCTGCTCCAGGTTGGACAGGACTCAGCTGCCAGGCTTTTAACAAGATCTAAGGGAAGTGACGACACCTGTTATAGTGTCCTTGCACTGGCTCCCAGTATGTTTTAAGTTGATTTTAAAATCTTACTGTTGACTTTTAAAGGCTTTTCATGGCCTCTCTCCATGCAATATATTAGGGCTGTCCCCGACTAAGGATTTACATAGTCGAATCAGAATTGTCAATAATTGCCTATCATTCTCATCAATAGTGATAAGTGATTCAAACGTCCCGCTAAGTTCACACACAACTGTGCACATCACCAGCGCTGCTGTTTCTCCTCTGTCTCTCTCCCTCTTCTACCAGACACACATCTGGTGGTGCGGTACTGCTGCGACCCACTTTTGTCTCGCGCTGCAGTTTGGTGTTGTTTTAATTTGTGTTTTAAGAGTAATGTTGTTGGATTTTAAACTTTTAAAACTGAGGAATTGTGTACATCCCCGCAACCCTGTATGCAGGATAAGCAGTTGACGATGGATAGATGGAATGTGTACAGAAGTCGACACAATGACAACCTTGGCAAAACTTTTATTGGCACTTTTTATTGTGGAACTCCTTCGGCCATGCCAAACATTTGGAAGAGGAAACAACCTGCGGGAGACCCTCCACCACCCGACTTCACTGAGGACATACGACCCTCTGCCCCGAGGAGACGAATTCAGAGAAGAGGAAGGAGAGGCAGAATCTGTCAGCTTCTCAGAAGGAGTTTTTATTAATCATAAATGGCGCAGGCAACATACCTAACCTTCATAAGGACTATTGTAACGTGAAGAATACCTACTTGAGCAGGGCTAAACGGTGTCAAACTCGGACCATAACATAGTCCATCTCATCCCCACTTACAAAACTGTTCTCAAGAGCAGTAAACCATGCACCAAGGCTATAAAGGTCTGGACTAGCGACAGCATTGAGTCCCTTAAAGGTTGCTTTTTCTTGACAGAATGGAGTATCTTTCATGAACTTGACGTAGATAAAGATAAAGAGACTGTTACAGATTACATAAATTCTGTGTGGACAATGTTAAACCTCAGAAAGAAATAACTATTTATCCTAACAAAAAAATGTACATAACTAAGGAGGTTAACTAAGACCGTATCAACCGCAAGAAACTGGCATTTAAGAACCAGGACAGAGCACTGTAGTGAACAACGGTGTGGATTTGTGCATTTTATATGGAATAAATTTGGAGCTACCCTAAATTCCTTTCTCCTCCCCAGAGAAGGGGAGGGGTCAAAGTTGCTTTCTCTAAGTGCTATCTCGACCATAAAACTGGCACCTTTTTGATTCCGAAGCTGATAACGCGGGGCCTGACTGTTAAACTGACAAAGGGGACACGAACCAGCCATTGGCATTTCCCTAAACAGCCTATCAAAACTGGCCCCCCCACACACGTTTCCGTGGCAACTGACCTTATTCTTTGTTTATTACCACATCAAAAAGGAAAACCCCTGTCTCACCCAAGTGTGACATGGTCCAGACACTGAACTTTCAAAGACTCAAAGCATTTAATTGAGTTAATTAAATCTTTAGTTACCTGATTACGTTTGCCTCTATTTGAGTAGTTATGTTAACTGTTGTTGCTATCTGTTGTTGATATTAGTGCTGAAAAGAAGTTACTTGTGCCGTGTTTTTATTTTCAGCAAGACACCCCTTCATCTGATGTAATTAATGCTTGTTCATAATACTTTCCTACAAAATTCCTTTAGAAATAATGACAAAGAAATGTTTTACTATACTCTTAATCGCCAGCTTGAATTTGAATACTCACAAGCCCCCGGCTGAGCGCCGCTATGTTGGAGTTCATTCCGGTGAACTTCGGGGGGGGGACTCTGACTGTTGTTTGTGCATATGCACCAAACAGTAGTTCAGAGTATTCGGCCTTCATGGAGACCCTGAATGGATTTCTGTATGGGGCTCCAGTAGGGGACTCCATAGTTCTGCTGGAAGACTTCAACATGCATGTGGGCAATGATGGAGATACCTGGAAAGGCGTGATCGGGAGGAATGGCCCCCCTGATCTGAACCCAAGTGGGTGTTTGTTGTTAGACTTCTGTGCTAGTCATGGATTGTCTATAACAATCACCATGTTCGAACATAAGGATGCTCATAAGTGTACGTGGTACCAGAGCACCCTAGGCTGAAGATCGATGATCGATTTTGTAGTTGTTTCATCTGATTTGAGGTTGCATGTTTCGGACACCCGGGTGAAGAAAGGGGCGGAGCTGTCAACTGATCACCATCTGGTGGTGAGTTGGGTCAGGGGGTGGGGGAAGACTCTGTACAGACCCGGTAAGCCCAAACGGGTAGTGTGGGTGAACTGGGAACGTCTGGAGGAGGCCCCTGTCCGTGAGATCTTCAACTCAAACCTCCGGCGGAGCTTTTCTGGCATCCCTGTGGAGGTTGGGGACATTGAACATGAGTGGGCAACGTTCAAAGCTTCTATTGCTGAAGCTGCATCGGGAAGCTGTGGTCTCAAGGTCTTAGGTGCCTCAAGGGGGGGTAACCCTCGAACACTGTGGTGGACACAGGTGGTCAGGGAAGCCGTCCGACTGAAGGATGCCTCCCGGGATTGCTTCTGGAGAACTGTCCGCCACCTCAGGAAGGGGAAGCGGGGAACTGTCCAAGCTGTGTACAGTAAGGATGGGACCCTGTTGACCTCAACTGGGAAGGTAATTGGGTGGTGGAAGGAACACTTTGAGGAACACCTAAATCCGACTGTCACACCCTCTCTAGTAGAGGCAGAGCTGGAGGCTGATGGGGGTTTCTCGTCAATTTCCCTGCTCGAAGTCACTGAGGTAGTCAAACAACTCCATAGTAGCAAAGCACAGACTAACTCTTTACTTTCACAAGGATACTGGAGTGGGTTGGGAGTATGCCCATCCAGTCTACATGTGCTTTGTATATCTGGAGAAAGCGTATGGCCGGGTGCCCCAGGAGATACTGTGGGAGGTGCTGCGGGAGTATGGAGTGAGGGGGGCCTTTCTCAGGGCTATCCAATCCCTGTACATCCAAAGCGAGAGCTGTGTCCGAGTACTCGGCAGTAAGTCGGACTATTTCCAGGTGGGGGTTGGCTTTTGCCAGGGCAGCGCTTTGTCACCAATCCTGTTTGTGATATTCATGGACAGGATATCAAGGCGTAGTCGTGGTGAGATTATATCTCCACACTGGCCTGGGGACACCTGGGGACCCCTCAGGATCCCCTAGTCAGAGCTGGTTAATGTGGCTCAGGAAAGAGAAGTTTGGGGTCCCCTGCTGGAGCTGCTGCCCCCACGACCCGACCCCGGATAAGCGGATGAAGATGGATGGATGGATGGATGGATGGATGAGGTTGGTGTGTCTTTAGACCCTTTTCAGTTTGTCTATAGGCAGGGGCATGGCATAGATGACGCTATTAACAGCATCTCACATCTGATCAGTAACCTTGAGGACCCAAAGGCCTATGCACACATTTTGTTTGTTGATTTTAGTTAAGCTTTTAACGCTCTGCAGTCTCACATGCCAGAAACTGAAACACATGAATGCAAACTCTTTTATTCTCAACTGGTATTTTGCTTTTTTAACAAACCGTACTCAACAGGTCAGAATGAATAATGCTCTCACAGAGCCCAGGCCAATCAGCACTGGTGCCCCTCAGGGCTGTGTCAGCTCTCCAGTCCTCTTTACACTGTATACTGTATAAACTGCACTCCATACTGACAATTATATTATCAAATTCTCAGGCGATACAGCAATCCTCTGCCTTATGTACAAAGATAGAAGCCCAGCAGCGTATCATACGAAAATTTAGGAATTTGTCCAGTGGTGTGACGACAACTATCTTGTGCTAAATGTGACCAAGACTGAGGAGATGGTGCTTAACACAAATGCCATAGGTGACACCATGCCTGTAGTGATCAACAACTTACCCATTACCCTGGTTAGCTCTTACAAGTACCTTGGTGTACATATCGACAATGCACTTATCTGGAAGGACCACGTGAATACTCTTTGCTCCAGACTTCAACAGAGGATCCATTTTTTACAAAGACTTAGAGTGTATGGAGTCGAGCAGAAATTTATGTTGTTGTTTTATCACACAATACTAGAGAGTATTATAAGATACGGTATCACAGCCTGGTATGGTCACCTGAAAGTACAGACCAAATCTCAGATCGTCCGTCAGGTACAGACAGCTATGAAGATTATGGGGGTCAAAAACCATCTGCCCCTCCAGACAATCTATGAGCAGTTGGTTATCAGACAGGCACAAAAAATAGTTTCCGATCCAACCCACATACTTCACCCAGAATTTCAGCTTTTACCCTCTGGTAGAAGATTCAGGGTTTAAATCGGTTTAGCCTGCATTTAGAAACACTCATTTGTACCTATGTCCATTAAGCTTATCAACACTAACATGTAGGCTTGGGGTTGTGCACGATGTCATTGTGCAATAAGTAGGCTATTGGGGTTATGCAGTATGTTAGTGGTGCGATACATGGGCTGTTGGATTGTTCAATATGTCATTGTGTATTGCATAGGTTATTTGAAATGTGTCATTTGTGCAATACATAGGCTATTAGGGCTGTGCTACACTTACAGCGGGGAAGAGTCCCCTTTGGGGACAATAAAGTATATCTTATCTTATACACACGCTACGCCCCACATGTGCACTGACGCCCCCTTCCTTAAGGGTTAGGATTACAATTTTGGATTTATTCACGCACTCTAAAAACCTTCATCAAAAGCTTCTTTCTTTTCAGATGTTAATTTACAGCATTATTGTTGATATTTATATCATAATAGGCTGTATATTAATTTAGTGGGAGAAAACCAGTAGATCTATGTAAAATCAGGCAATGACCACCCCCATATTGGCAAAATGGTGTGATTTGTTAAGGTTTCATAACGGCTCTGCGAGTCGAATCAGGCTCCTAATATCGAATCATCAATTCTTTGACTATTCGGGGTCACCCCTACTATATATCTGACCTTTCAGGGGCATACGAGCCAGTACCTAGCCTTAGTGAGAGGTCTTTTATATGTTCCCAAGGCGTGGCTTAAAACCAGAGGTGACATCATTTGCAATCTGAGCCCCAAAGCTTTAGAACGATTTCCTCAGGCAGCCTGAGGAAATCAGGTCAGCAGAATCTGTGATCTCTTCTTAAAATGAATTTTAATTTGAGAGATTTTCCTGATTTGGGTGAACTTCCTGAGTGTAGTCTGTGTGGGGGAAACACATTTGAGTACCGCACGCCGCTACCGGGAATATTTCTCTCCAACGTGCACTCACTGTGGAATAAAATGGACAAACTTCGGCTACTGGTGGGGAAAAACAAGAGACTTTTATTCATCTTCTGTTCTGTGCTTCACCGGGACGTGGCTGTCTGGATCAATACCGGACTCCGCGCTGCAGCTGTCTGGCTTCCAGGAGTTTGTTTTTACATTAACAGTGGCTGGTGTAACGATGTGACAGTGATTCAGCAACACTGTTCTCATGACCTGGAATATTTATTGATACATTGTGTTACGAGGGTTGTGTGGTGTGGGGACAGAGAGGACCCAAACGCAGCACTCTGAGCAAAGGAGGTTTATTTAGGGAAAAAGGGGGTTGAGGGACTGGAGTGGAGGATACCGGGGAAACACTGGCACAGGGAAACCGACAGGACGGGAACCAGGGAGCTGGGGAACACTGGGGCCGAGGGAGGGAGGATGCAAGGGAGAACTGGGAGGATGCCGTGTGGGAAGCCCGAAGAGGAGAGGTCCGGAGGACGAGGGTGAGTGAACCTGGGAGGGAAACAGACGGAGAGACAGGGTTAGAGATAACGGAGACTAAGCACAGGGAAAATGTGAGAAAACAAGAAACATGAGAGCCTGAACACAGAGGGGGCACCGGGTACGGAGCAACGACGATCAAGCAAGAATGGTGTGGAGAACCGGGGTTGAAATACAGGCAGGGATGAGGTTGACTACTGGCAGGTGTGGCAGGCTGACGAGGTGGCTGATGAGGTGCAGGTGCGGGTCGTTGGCTGGGCTCAGGAGCAGAGGGAGAGATAGCACACAGGGGAGAAAACACAGGGAGGCAGGCAGGGAACAGAAAACCAAGGAAAAAGCAGAATAACTGATAAAAAGGAGAAAAAAACCAGGACACTCACCGTCAGCCGGGCTGTCACCACAACACATTGTAAGCCATTCTTCTCCCCCCGTGAGTTCGCTAGCTACTTTCTGCTCTGTGTCTATATCGCACCGCAGGCCAACGTGCAGGAGGCACAGCGCACGCTGGCCAATCAGATACTGTGGGTAGAGCGGACATTCCTGGACTCCTTAGTTATTGTTACACCACAGTAAGCAGTGCCTATCACGCCGTCCCTCGAGCTCCACTGGGACACTCTGACCACGCCATGGTTCACTTGATTCCTGCATACAGTCAACAACTAAAAATCTGTAAACTTGTGGTGAGGACATCAAAGCAGTGAACCTCCAGGCGTGCTTGGACTGCACTGACTGGGATGTTTTCAGGACTGCTACCAACAGTCTGGATGAGTTTACAGAGGCTGTGATGTCCTACATCAGCTTCTGTGAAGACAGCTGCATTCCAATATGGCCCAGGGTGAGTTATAACAATGACAAACCCTGTTTCACAGCTAAACTCAGACAGCTGAGGTTGGAAAAGGAAGAGGTGTTTAGGAGTGGCGACCGGGCCAGGTTTAAGGAGTCAAAGTACAGGTTTAGCAAGGCAGTGCGAGATGCTAAACAGCTGTACGCAGAGCGACTACAACACCAGTTCTCAAATAACGACTCTGCTTCTGTCTAGAGAGGCTTCAGACAGATCACCAGCTACAAACCTAAATCCCCCCAATCCATGAACGACTCACACCTTGCCAACGAGTTGAACCAGTTTTACTGTCGCTTTGAAAGACAATGGGACAGACCTGACACCATCCCCCGTCACACCACTGATCGGCCACAGTCCACCATCTCATCCCCCACCTCCTCCCCCTCTCTTACCATCCTAGAGAAGGATGTCAACAGACTGTTCAGGAGGCAGAAACCTCGCAAAGCAGCTGGACCGGATTCTGTCTCCACATCCACCCTGAACCACTGCGCCAATCAGCTGTCTCCGGTGTTCAGACATTTTTAACACCTCACTGGAGACATTCCCCTCAGGGCTGCGTTCTTTCCCCTCTGCTATTCTCCCTGTACACCAACAGCTGCACCTCCAGTCACCAGTCTGTCAAGCTCCTGAAGTTTGCGGATGACCCCACCCTCACTGTGCTCATTTCTGGTGGGGATGATTCTGCCCCCAGGTGGGAGATTGACCATCTGGTGACCTGGTGCAGCCAGAACAGTCTGGAGCTCAATGCTCTGAAGACAGGGGAGATGGTCGCAGACTTCAGAAAGAGCCCATCCCCACCCTCCCCCATCATCCTGTGTGACTCAATTGAGTCCATCCTCACCTCCTCCATCACCATCTGGTACGCTGCTGCCACTGCCAGGGACAAGGGCAGGCTGCAGCGTATCATTCGCTCTGCAGATAAGGTGATTGGCTACAATCTTCCTTCTCTTCAGGACCTGTACGCCTCCAGGACTCTGAGGCGTGCAGGAAAGATTGCAGCTGACCCCTCCCACCCTGGACACAAACTGTTTCAGACTCTCCCCTCTGGCAGGAGGCTGCGGTCAATCAGGATCAAAACCTCTCGCCACAAGAACAGTTTCTTTCCGATGGCAGTGGGCTTCCTCAACAAGGCCCAGGTCCCCACTTTCAGTGACTCTCATGCCCCCCTCCCCAAACTCACACACACTCATACACCCTCCTGACCCCACACTTTACAATAACACTCAACTGTGCTTTATGCTCATGTTGCCAACTTTTGCACATACTTGTCAGCATTGTATTATAGTATTATTGTATCTTTTTATATTTTTTGTATACTTTTATATATATATTTTTTCTGATCTCCTTTTTTTTAATAAATATATTTATATTACTATTTATGTTATGTGTACTGTAAGCACCAATTCATACCAAGGCAAATTCCTCGTATGTGAAAATGTACCTGGCAATAAACCCGATTCTGATTCTGAGTAGGAGAAACAAGCGTTCATACTAGTTACTAGTATTAGTTGTTAGAATAAAGCTGCCAGCGGAAATTATATTCCAAGAGTGTATTAACATCTGAATGGCTGTCTTCCAGATCTGTGATTTTGGCCTGGCCCGAGTGGAGGAGTCAGACGAGTCACGGCACATGACTCAGGAAGTGGTGACACAGTACTACCGCGCTCCTGAGATTCTCATGGGGAGCCGCCACTATTCCAACTCCATTGATATCTGGTCTGTGGGCTGCATCTTTGCTGAGCTGCTGGGGAGACGCATACTCTTCCAAGCCCAAAGTCCCATTCAGCAGGTAACCATTCTTTGACAGCAGCCTCTCTTTTGAACACCACATCAATCATGTCCCCAGGACTGCCTTTCTTCACCTCAAAACATTGCCTGTCTCTGCCCATCACTGACCTTGACCTGATCCACTCATTCATTACATCCAGAATTGACTATTGCAATAGCATCCTCTATGGTTCACCTGCCAAAGCCCTAAATAAACTTCAATATTTCCAAAACTCTGCTTCCCACCTCCTCACCCACACACGCACCTGTGACCACCCCTGTCCTCCAGAATCTTCATTGGCTCCCTGTTCCCCAACGCATTCAGTATAAAATTCTCCTCCTCACACATAAAGCCCTCCATAACAAGGCCCCTTCCTACCTCACAGACCTGCTCCACCACCACAATCCCTCCCTTAACCTCCGCTCCTCTGACCTCCTCTCACCACAAATCAGGACCAAGCACCATACCGCGGGCGACAGAGATTTCACCATCGCAGTCCCATCCCTATGGACCTCCTTATCCATACACATCCAAGATTGCAGCAACATGGACTCTTTTAAATCATTTATGAAAACACACCTTTTTAGACTAGCTTTTAACATCAAATAATGTTATATACACCTGCTGCTGTTTGTTATTTTGTTATTTATATGGTCGCCCCTTTGCTCTTATGTATTTCCGCACCATATGTTTTTATCTTTGAGTGTCCTGAAAAGTGCTATAGAAATAAAATGTATTATTATTATTATTAAAATAAGATGAGATGAGACAATAAAGAACTTCGTCATCCTCAAGGGACTTTTTATGGCCAAGATGCTGGATATAAATAATGAATTAAATGCATACATGCATAAATATACTGTATGCACATTAAAATAAAATACCAAAATGTTCTAATCGTGGCTAGGGGCCTATTTAAAAAAAAAAAAAAAACTTGTCTGCAGAGAGGACCGTGCCTTCATTTTTCATTTCCAGTTTTATATCTATTTTAGTAAGAAATTAACCTTTATTATTATTTATCGTAGAATTAAATAAAAGTATAAGAGATAAAGGAGGTGCAAAGTACAAATATGGGTGCAACCCATTAGTGAAAGTACATGGTGTCACTTACAATCTTCTAAATTGCATGCAATACATGAATATATTGTACAAAAAGGTGCAAATGTGTTACTATGTTACAAAATTACAATCACAGAAATAAACAATATTCCGACCACTCAAAGCACTTTTACAGTACATCACATTCACCTCATTCACACACATTCATACACTAATGGCAGATGGTAAGGGGCCAGAAATTGACACATTCATACAAATTCACTGTGAATAAACTGTATAAAGGGCAATCAAACTGCAAATAGAAAACAGAAACTGCCAAATGAGTTTGCGGTATGGTTAGTGTTTATGACACCGGCTGTGATGTGTGTCTGTCTGGTATGTTTTTTTTAGTTGGATTTAATCACTGACCTGTTGGGGACTCCCTCTATGGAGGCGATGAGGACAGCTTGTGAAGGCGCACGCACACACATTCTGAGAGGACCTCACAAACAGGTAATAATGTCTTTTTGCAAACAGCAACTTTTCAGTTTTTGCTCATTATAAAGTGGACGGTCAGACTAATGTAGGGCTCCGTTGTCCGGCTGGCAGTGGCGTATCCAGGACATTTTTACTGGGGTGGACAAGATGGGACACAGAGCTAGTGCGGGGTGGCCATGGCATAGCGAAGTTTAATGCATATACGGACGCAGCCGAACGCGGTTCAAATCCTGGACCCCGGTCCTTTGCTGCACGTCACATCCCCTCTCTCGCATGATTTCCTGTCTTGTAACTGTCAAATAAAGGTGTCTATGCTGTTAAAAAATATATATTTTTAAAAAAGTCTTTTTTTATTCCATTTCCACCTATCACAGTCCTCAAGTATCTCTGATTATTTTAACATGTCAGAGCAGGGTAAGCAAACATAGGTAACAATACGGGTAACACAGATGATGGCCTGATGACTGAATAATGTCATTCTATAGGATGCCTTGTGATGTATGAAAATGTGCAAAATGCTGTTTTCAACCCAAACAGTATTCATGTCCAAGGCCCTGATGAAGGTATAAATTGAAACGTTTGCTTTGATTCAGCATACATTAAGTTTATTTAAATCAAACAGTTAAGACTTAGACCAGACCAAATATAACTTATTATAATTGTACATAAACAACAAACCAAACAAGCCCTTTAACTACAAAAAACAAGACCATAAGACAAATTCTGTGTTCATCCATCTTACATCAGATGAATTCTCCTGTTTTGGTGATTGGTAGCAAAAAATTTAATAAACTTGTCCATGTCAAGTGACTTTGCTCTTCTAAACTCAATGCTGAGAACACCCAGGTTGCTCAGTCTGTCATTGTTGTGCGCCAATGAGTCTTGATGAGTTTAAGAGCTGAGAAGCTGCGCTCACATGCTGCACTGCTTACTGGGAGGGCTATGGCTATCTTGCACAGACGAAAAAGCTCATGAGAAACATCCTTATGAGGTTCAAGGAACACTGCAAGTTCAACAATACCGGACAAGTTCGGCATTTCACTTTTGCTGTCCTTTGCAAAAGCCTCCTTGTCTGGTGGAGTTCATGACAGAGATCTTCAGAGTCACTTTCATAAATTTCTCCCAGGTGAAAGACTACTTCCTCTTGAAGGAAACATGTGCTTTTGGGGTCTAAAGCTTGTATTCCTTTCATTATTTCACAATTGTCTTTGGAGTAGCGCCTGTCTAACTCTCCAAGTATGGTGTCCACAATGGGGTAGAAGATTGTCCTCCTAAAGGAATCCTTGTCACCATCGTCACATTTGCGCTGACCCAATGTAGAGGTTATGACAGACCCACCAAGTCTGGAATAAATTTTTTGAGACCTCTTTTTCTCTGCATTTTCAATGACTATCTTGCACTTTGTGGCGGTGTCTACAATACTTTTCCACAGATTGTCAACAAATGTTTCACTTCTGTACTCCTGAAATGAGTATTTGAGTGCACTTACTAAATCCACTGCCATGGCAAGGTCAACTGAAGGAGATTGGAGGGTGTCAGGCAGCACCTTTGCATCCCCAAGGAGCCTTCAAATGGTTGCAAGAAGACTGACAAAGCTTAGGTCTACCTGAGTCAGCAAACCTCGAGCATCTACAGATCTTTCCCTACTACTTTCTGTAGCAATGTCATGCAGAACACAAAGTACAGCAGGTAATCGGTCCATTAGATTCCTGCAGGCCAAGTATCTACATGCCCATCTTGTGTCACTGAGCTTCTGCAACTCCCTCGGCTGACCTTCATACATTTCCTTTTGCACATCCAGCCACTTCTGGTGAACATATGACCCAGACATATACACATAAAGCTTCTGCAAAAAAGCAATCAGCCTCTGGGACTGCCTTCACGGTATCAGTGAGTACCAAGTTCAGGCAATGTGCGTTACAGTGTACATAAACTGCATGTTTTGCGTCAGTCTTTATTCTGGCTGCCACTCCAGAGTGTTTCCCACTCATTACTGATGCTCTGTCATAACCTTGTCCAACAAGATTGGATCGTACTCGAGTCCATATCTTTCCAAACAGTGGATGATTTTGTCCTTGAGTCCTTCTGCATCTAATCGTGTGGCTTGTTGAAAGTCAAGAAAATTTTCGTGCACTGCCCCATTGTAGTAGTAGTAGTAGTACCTAAGTACCAGTGAGAGCTGCTCCTTCTTTTTCAGGTCTTTGGTTTCATCAGCAATCACAGAACACTTCACTTTCCTTCACTTCCTGAATTATCTCCTCACGGACCATATTTGCCAAGCATTCTAGGGTTTTTTTTTGGTTTTTTTTTACCTCTGCTTGTGTACTTGGCATTCTGCTTTCCCTTCATTTTTTCCTGTACCACTGGGTCATGCTTTGCAATCATTTCCAAAATTTCTAAAACGTTTCCTCTGTTATCTGCCTCTATCTGTCTCACGGTGACCTCGTTGTCCAATGTTTTGTGTTACCGTCAAAAGAAGTACTTCAGCCACTGTTTTAATATTTTCTATTCTCTTGAACTTTCTTGTTTTATGCTTCATTAAGGGCATCACGTATGGAAGAATCTGTTAGTATTGCCTACTTGTGCTCACCCCATGCAAACATGGCATTGACATGACCCTCTGACTTTTCATGTACTTTAAATCCACCATCTTTGTACATTGCCTTTTTCCAATGAGAGAATCCCAGTTGTGATGTGAATACAGATGCTGGGGTGTTTGGCAAAGAGAAGTGTCGACATGCAAAACCGTACGCAGAGTTTTGGCTTTGGGACACTGGCGACTCCTGCCAAATTTCTCAGGGGAGGCAATTGTTGCGATGATGGCTAAGGTAACCAGTTCAATGGTCTTAGTCTGCTATAAGACAAGGATTGTTCCTTAGGCTACATACTGTACAGTATTTGTGAACTGTCAATGTCTACAATGAATGAACAGTCCACAGTTAAGATCAACAGATCTGTAGCTCTCTTCGCGACAACACAGACACAGGTCAGTTCTTTGCAACGGGCGTTTATTGCTGTGGGCACATCGGGTCTCTTTGGTACATCCAGCTTCACACCATGTACGCCTTGAACGTCGTATATGCCTTATACGCCGTGAGAACTACATTGTAAGTGAACACAGTACAAATAAATCAATACATTATAGCTTAGCAGAGAAAATACAAACAACATCCAGATCAATAAAGACAATATAATAATACCTCGTTGGCCGCTTGTCGTGAAAAGAGGTTACTAAGTTCTTTGAAGTCTCTTGAATGTCCATTTGGTCGTCTGCATTAACTTCAAACCACATTTTTAACTTTAATGCAGTTTAACAAGCATCGGAGCTATCTGCTCCGCCGGAATTCAAGGCAGTGAGTGTCGACTTAAACCGTTGTAGCGGTAACACAGACAGAAAACATTAGTTCCGGGACAAACGTAAATATACAGAATGAGATAGATACACTGTTAACCACATATCATTTAGCAGCTTATTCTACCCTTTAGTTCTTAAACATGTATTACATTTTATCTTTACACCAAATTAAGTTATATTTGTTACATGAAATTATAACAGCAATTATGAACTGTGCATCATGAAAACACAAGTATTTATGCAACAACACTTACACTCCCACCAAATCCCTAATTAACTTGAAATGTAGGATTTCTATACGTGGAAGGTCAATTAAAGGTGTTGTAAGACTGAATGAATGTAATCTTGTGTATGTGACTCAGTTAGATTCAAGTAAGGTAACTACTTTGTGAATGGGCCTTTCGAGGTAGATTCTTTTAGTTAGTGGCTGTCCTTTATCAGTAGTGTCTCCGACTAGTAGCTTCAACTTCCGCACCATACTGTCTGCACTAGGGTGAACTTCTACGACCCTGGCAAGCTTCCATTCGTTTCTTGGAGAGCTGTCATCTTGTAGAATCACAATGTCATCCACTTGTGAATTCCGTGTTGTTCTTTGCCATTTCTGTCGTTGTTGAAGGTTTAGCAAGTATTCCCGCTTCCATCTTTGCCAGAATTCATCAGCTAAGAACTGCACTCTTCTCCAACGTTTGCGCAAATAGAGATCTTCTTTGCAAAACTGCCCGGGAGGGGGCAGAATAACTGATGATTTCATCGTTAGAATATGGTTGGGTGTGAGAGGTTCTGGTCCATTGGAATCATGAAGATGTTCAACACTTAACGGTCTGCTGTTGATTATAGCCATTGTTTCGTAGAGAAACGTTCTCAGCGATGTGGTGTCAAGTCTGCTTGCGGATTTGTCGAGCATAACGGTTAAGATGCTTCGGATAGTTCGAATTTGACGCTCCCAAACTCCACCCATATGACTTGCTGATGGGACGTTCGTTACAAATTCGCAACCGAATGCTCGTTGACGTTCTTGGTCAATTCCTTTAAGCAATTCAGAAAACAGTCTCCTGGCACCCATGAAATTTGTTCCCTGATCGCATCTCAATTGACGCACAGGTCCTCTAATAGCTACAAATGTTCGAAGCGCGTTCATGAAAGCGTCTGTTGTTAAGTCGTCTAGTGTTTCTATATGTACTGCTCTGGAGCATAAGCAAGTAAACAACAATCCATAGCGTTTCAACTCTTTCCTTCCTTCCTTTACGATGAAGGGGCCAAAGCAATCGAGTCCGCAATAGGTAAAAGGAGGGGACATTTCTGTTCTCTCTTCCGGGAGATCTGCCATTTTTTGGACTTCTGTGGCTCTTCTGTATCTCCTGCAAGTTACGCATTTATAAATGTGTGAGGAGACAGCACTTCCGCAACCAAGAATCCATATTCCATTTGCGCGCAGCTCGTTCATGGTCATGCCTCTTCCTTGGTGATGTACACGCTCGTGATAGTGTTTGACTAGAAGGGCTGACACATGAGATTTCTTCGGAAGTATTGCCGGATGTTTTACGTCATGGTGTAAGGCTGATCGAGATAATCGTCCTCCCACTCTGAGAACATTGTCCTTATCCAAGAAGGCATTCAGCTGGCGTAACTTGTTACGCTTGTTCAGGGTGTTTTCTTTCTGGAGCTTGATTTTCTGAATGTCTTCAGCAAAAGCTTCTTCTTGCACCAGCTTGATAATAAAGATTTCGGCTTCTCTTCTTTCTTCAAGGCTAGTTGCTTCCTTTGTTCTTGGCTGATGTCCTTTGAATTCTCTGATGAATCTCTTTAGCCTAGCAGCCGCTCTCACTGCTCTGGACCAGTCCGAAAACTTTGTAAAGCGCTTCACCAGTGAATTCACCTCTTTCATCTTGACTGCATGAACATGGGCTTTGCGAAGCTCAGGATCGGTCATTTCAACTTCTCCCACCATTTCCTCTTTACATGGAAGATTCTGCTGCCAAAGAAAGTCAGGTCCTTTCAGCCAGTTCGACTCCTTCAACTGAACCGAAGTCAGTCCTCTTGAGGCATGGTCGGCTGGATTATTTCCAGAGCTGACATGTCGCCATTGTTCAGGATTCGTGCTAGCTCTTATACGTTGGATCCGATTGGCTACGAATGTGTGGAACCTCTTTGCATCATTGTTCACATAGCCAAGAACCACCTTCGAATCAGTCCAGTAATACTCTTCTAAGTTCTCAATCTCAAGCTCCCTTTTTACAACATCGCCGTTGCGCACTGAAGTCACAGCTGATGACAATTCAAGTCTCGGGATGGTCGTTAGCTTGGTAGGGGCTACTCTTGCCTTCCCCATGACAAGTGAACAACTGATCTGTCCTGTTTCACTTATTGCTCGGAGATAAGAACATGCACCGTATCCATTGAGACTTGCATCTGAAAAGTTGTGTAACTCATAACGCATGACTGAGTCAAAATGTGATGGAAGGTAACTTCTTGGAACATTCAGTGCTGCCAGGTGTGGCAAATCCTTAAGCCATAACTCCCATCTTGGCAGAATGTGTTCGGGAAGATCTTCATCCCAGCCTACCTTTTCTCTACATAGCTCTTGCAGGATCTGTTTGCCGACTAATATAAAGGGGGCTACAAACCCTAACGGATCGTAGACAGAGGCGACTGTAGAGAGAACTCCTCTTCTTGTCAGTGGGCTCTCTTTAACCACGACTCTGAATTTGAATTCATCAGTTTCGATGCACCACTGAACTCCAAGTGCTCGCTCGATGTGAAATTCTCCTAAGGCCATATCTTGATCTTTGGTCTGAGCACGTTCTTCTGGTGGTATTGCGGCGGTTACTTCCTTTTCATTGGACACAAACTTGTGCAGCCGAAGATTTCCTGTTCTGCACAAGGCTCTAGACTCTTCCACCAGATGAATGGCTTCATCGATTGTTTTTACGCTTATTAAGCCATCGTCAACATAGAAGCTTCTTGGATGAACTTGATGGACTCCTCGCTGAACATTCCATGACCCTGAGATGCCAGATGTTTGAGTCCAAAGTTGGAGCAGCCAGGGGACGATGCTGCTCCAACAAGTGCACTTTCATTCTGTACACTGAGGGTTTCGAGTCCAGATCGCCTTTGTCCCACCAGAGGAATCTTAAGTAGTCTTGGTGTTCCTTTGCGACATGAAATTGATGAAACATTCTTTCAATGTCGCACATAATGGCTATTGGACCCTTTCTAAATCGAAATAGTACTCCGACTAATGTGTTGGTCAGATCTGGCCCGGTCAGAAGATGATCATTTAGAGAGGTTTCTTGGAAACGTGCTGAACAGTCGAAAACAACACGGATCTTCCCAGGTTTGTGGGGGTGATTCCATGGTGCGGAATGTACCACACTGATTGATTATCGAGTTCATTCCATGGGACCTTCTCAGCATCTCCTAGAGTTATTATGTCTTTCATGAAACGGACATAATCCTTGTTATACTGCTCATTTTTTCTCAACTTTCGCTCTAAAGAGGCGAGCCTTCGAACAGCACATTGCTTATTGTCTGGGAGATTAGGTTTGTCCGTCTTGAAAGGAAGTGGTAGTTCGTAGTGGCCGTCTTCCTTGTGCTTTATACCCTTCTCTACCTTGGACAAGAAAAGAAGGTCTTCCTGAGAAACGAGGTTGTCATCCGTAGTGTGATCTGCGAAATCGAATTCGAGAACTTGATGATGTCTGTTGGACTAATCTCTTTGACCTTAGTTCTGCAGGCAAAGTGTACTTCTCTCTTTAACTCAACTGATTGATGCACTGCAGGCGTCACCTGTCGCACTATGATTCTATGACTGGTTCCTATTGCATCACTGCAGTCACTTTCTAGATTTGAGCAGCCGACTATGCTCCAGCCGAGATCAGTTCTCTGCGCGTATGGATGGTTCTCTTTGCCCGCCAGGATTTCCCTTGGTAGAAGAGCTTGCTGACAGTTATAACCAATCAATAGGCCTACTTCGCAGTCCAATGGTGGTGGAATCTTGTCTGCTAATTGTTCCAGATGAGGCCATTTTAGTGCTGTTTCAGAGGTTGGAATATGCGATCTGTCGGCTGGGATAAACTCTCGTGTGAAAAGTGATGGTAATGGAATCCTTTTCTCTAAGTTGTATCCTCTCACTTGCAGGTTTGTTAGCTTTTGACAGGGTATGACTGTCGACCTTGTAGACATTGTGGATAGTCGCAAACTGACATTTTCTTTGTTTGTGTTGAGCTCCTGGGCCACTTCATCTAGAATAAAGGTTGTGTCGCTCTGTGTGTCTAGGAGCGCGTAGACAAGAACTTCTTGATCTGGTCGTTTTGTGGATGAGATCCAGACAGGAACAATTGAAGAGGTTTGTGTGCTTACGCCGTCTTGTACGACTCTGTTTGTGGTTGCAGTTGCAGTCATCTCTTTGATGTTTGCCTTGTATTTTAAGTGTTCTTCTCCCTTTAGAGGTGATGACCTTTGACGTTCACTGAACTTGTCATCGTGCAAACATGTTGGATGTCTCCTCTGGCACCTTTCGCATGTGTTCTTGTTATCACATCTTCTCGAATGATGACCAGCCTTTAGACATCCAAAGCAAAGCTTCTCCACCTGTACAAACTTGACGCGCTCTTGAACTGTCTTTTCAAGGAACCTTCTACACTTGGCGAGAACATGCCCTGTTCTTTTGCAGAAACCACACGATGGAATGCTGCTCTCTGTTGTGTTTGTAGACAGTGTTTTAGCTTGTATGGGTTGGTTTCGTGGGTACCTTGGTTTCTCACTTTCCACATTCTTCAGCGCCTGTACCGAAGATATGGGATCACAAGCAAGATCTGCTTCCTTCGACAGAAATTCTACGAACTCTTTGAACGGTGGATACTCAGCTCTTGTTTGTCTGACTTCCATTGCCTTGCGATTCCATCTGGATACCAACCAGTCAGGCAATTTCAGTAGGATTTTTTGACTCTCATTGCAGTCGTTCAGAACTTCCAATGTTCTAATGTAGGGCATTGCTGTTTCACAGCTCCTAAGAAAGTCTGCAAATTCTCTTAGTTCAAACCCATCCTTAGAGCTTATTTTTGGCCATGCGTGCAGCTTGTTTCTGAAGGACTTCCCAATCACGAAAGGGTCTCCGAAACGCTTTTCCAGCAGCTGCCAGGCTGAGTCGTATGCTGATTCCGTTCCTAGTAGGACAAATCCTTCTACAGCTTTCTTTGCAGCGCCACCAAGGTACTTTCTAAGGTAGTACAGCTTTTCGTTCTTTGGAATGTTTTTCCTATTGATTAGCGCTTCAAAGGATAATTGCCAATCTTTGAATTTCAAAGGATCTCCAGTGAATAATGAGGGCTCTGGAGTTGGAAGACGATTAGCACTTATAGCTTCTGCTAGAACGTTGACCAAATCAGAGCTGTTCTGCACTTGAGGTATGGGCACTAAAGTTGATGGGGCTTGAGATACCAGTTGCAGGCTTTGTGGACTATGAAGGGCTTGCATTGTAGCTGGAAGAGATTGAGGAATGAATGGGGTGTTTGAGGCAAGAAGAGTTTGTGATGCGACTGGTAGGGATGGAGGACTGAATGGGGGACTTGAGGCATTGAGAATTTGTGATGCGACTGGTAGAGATGGAGGAATGAATGGGGGACTTGAAGCATAGAGTGTTTGAGGTTCTCCTGCTAATGCAACAGTATGAGGCAAGTCAATCGCTTCGAAGTTTTCTTTGATTTGGTTGTAGACCTTTACTCGAGCTCTTGCGGCATTCAATTTCTTCACTTCTTCAAGACGTTCGAGTTTTCTACGCTGCTCTTGCATCGCTTGCTGTCTAGCAAGGTTCTCAGACTCAAACTGTGCCAGTCGTTGCTTATCTTCAACCTCTAACCTTTGAAGTTCTGTCATTTCCTTTTCTTGTTCATCCAACACCGCTAAAACCTCCTGTGATGCAGCAGCTTCGGCAGCAGCCTCATGTTTTTTAAGCGAGTGGAAGCTAGAGTTGACAGAACCACATTGTGATTGATGTGACAGTGGTCTTGATGGAGAACATGTAGAGTTCAGGATCGATCCAACATCAGGCCAGGGATCTTCTGTTGTGATGCCTTTAAGATGCCTTTCTGCCTTTTGAATGATAAATCCTGACAGCGATATACATGTGTCTACTCTACGTCGCAGTTCTGCTTCAGGAGCTTGGACTCTACGTAATTCTTCGTAAACCATCTTTACATCAGAACACGTAGCTTTCATGTTCTCTATTAGCTCATACAATTCGTCTTCGGAGGCCTCATCATTCAGTATTTCTTTGCTTGTTCTTGCGTGATACCTCCACTTCTCATAGAGTATTCTATACCGACGTTGTATGCTCTTTAGCTTTTCTTCTTCGAATTCTTTTCCCTTTTCTGTTAGGGTTCGGGTTCTTTCGCTTCTTCGTAGCCTTTCTACATCTTCTGTAGCGCCAATGTCTATAGCTTCGGCTTGAGCAGATGATTTTCTATTCTCATGACAGGTCTCAGGACTTGAGTTTGACATTTTGGGCTGTGTGTAAGCTACAGTAGGCTAAGTGTGATTAACTAGGAAATTTTAGTAATTATTTGAATCTTAACAGATGTGTGAAGACTGTGTGCGAAGTCTAACTCTGAATACGTAAATGTTGTACCACAAACTGTGTCAGTATTTAAACTTGTTTAGACTTCAAGTTAGCTTAAACTAGGAATTAGTTTGGCAAACACAAACCTCAATTAACATAAACCTTAATTGTGAATTAAATATGCTCAAAAGGCATCAAAACACTTGTTTTTACACTTGAAATTGAAAAAACATCAATGAAATTACTCTTTAAACTTAGCTTAAGTTATACTTTAACTTCTGTTACCTTTCAAAGTATAAATAAAGAAAATAAATTACAATGTACTTTCCTTTAACCTTACTGAAACGTGTTAATTTGCTTAAGGGGTTTGAACTTTCTTCCTTTTAGATTTGTTGCATGTAACAATCATGAATACCAGCACATTAGATGTTTTCTTAAACACAGGCTAAACAGTATGCAAGGGTAATAGACTTAAATCCTTAACTGCAATTTCCAAGTTAAACCACTTCTCACACCACTTGACTTAAGATGGCTTTGGTAGAGCTCTTTCTGGCCTTTATACGGAAAGTCGCACCTTTTAACAAAGTCTTATAACATTTGCTTGTGGTAGCTATGTCGACAGTGTGTCCTGGGCTTTGCTTATCTTACATGCTGGATCTTCATCACGTCGTTACCCGCCGTAATCTCGTCTTCTCTCATACCCGCGCCGAGCAGGTCGAGTTCTCACTGTAGCTCTCTTCGCGACAACACAGACACAGGTCAGTTCTTTGCAACGGGCGTTTATTGCTGTGGGCACATCGGGTCTCTTTGGTACATCCAGCTTCACACCATGTACGCCTTGAACGTCGTATATGCCTTATACGCCGTGAGAACTACATTGTAAGTGAACACAGTACAAATAAATCAATACATTATAGCTTAGCAGAGAAAATACAAACAACATCCAGATCAATAAAGACAATATAATAATACCTCGTTGGCCGCTTGTCGTGAAAAGAGGTTACTAAGTTCTTTGAAGTCTCTTGAATGTCCATTTGGTCGTCTGCATTAACTTCAAACCACATTTTTAACTTTAATGCAGTTTAACAAGCATCGGAGCTATCTGCTCAGACAGAAAACATTAGTTCCGGGACAAACGTAAATATACAGAATGAGATAGATACACTGTTAACCACATATCATTTAGCAGCTTATTCTACCCTTTAGTTCTTAAACATGTATTACATTTTATCTTTACACCAAATTAAGTTATATTTGTTACATGAAATTATAACAGCAATTATGAACTGTGCATCATGAAAACACAAGTATTTATGCAACAACACTTACAAGATCTTTAGACCTTTGGATGTAAAGGCAACTAATGGAAAAAAAGAATGACTCTCACAATCATCTGATTTACCTGTGACAAACCTTTTATTAGGAACAACAAATCCAGAATAAAGCCAATATTTACACATAAACAACAAGGCATGTAAGGGGAAATATAAAAGGTATTGTATTGTTTTTGGTTTATTTTCTGTGTTGCTTTTCTACTTCTTCTTCTTCTCTTTACCCTCCTCTGACAAGATGCCAGTGGTGACCACATCATGCCATCTCCTCTTTCTTCTTCGGTTTCTGGCAATAAAAGGAAAAAAAACAGCACATCAAATAATTGTTAATGGTTAAGTGCAGCTAACTTTAAATTGACTCCACCACCACACATAAAACATGGCTTAATAACAATCACATTTAACATAAGCATAAAATTCAGCTTAATAATAACTATAAAGATTATTAGCTTAGCCTATGGCATTGTACGGAGCATAAATTAGCCTAGCGGACTTTTCCTCTCCTCATTACTAACAGTGTGGTAGAAAGTGTGCGAAAAATCTTTGGGAGTACTCAAGCCATGGGTGTTGTTTATACCACTCGCTGTTGAAGGACCTTTTCCTGTTGCCTTGCATGGTTTGTGGAAATACCTTAAGTTGAGGCTGTGTAGGACCTGCTGCTCTGGACTGTGAAACGTCTGTAAATTATAAATAATCGTGATCAGTCCTTACTTCAGTTTTTATGAAGTTTCATTCAAAATTATTAGTTACAAAGTGAATTTGTGGTCAGTATTACAACTTCCATGTTATTAAAATGGAAGGCACTCCTAATGTCATGTAAACTGAAAGATAAAATGTCACAACATGCCGTGTGGTCCAGGTGAGGCAGCATGTACTTGTGCAACATGGGGAGCCTCTCTGTCATCGGTGTCACCATCACCTACTGACATGTCCTCTGAATCACTTTGCTCACTAGATGAAGTACCTGAAGTAGTAAAAACAATAACCATTACACCCATAAACTGCATGTGGACAGATTAGTGTCACACATTTTCCTTTGTCTTTTCATAATGTTTTGTGTTGAAATTTAAAGAATTGATTCTCTATGTTTAAGTGTGGGGTTTGCTGTGTACTAGCAAATGAATAGCATACACTTTAGGCAAAATTGGACCGTCCAAATTAAATAAAGTATGAGCGTACACGACAACTTCAGGTAACTGTTCATGAATGACATATCTGGACATAACAGAACTTGACATACCATGCTTAGCAGGTGGAGCTCCAGACAGCTGGTCAGCTGTGAGAATACACATATCTGAGAAATCTGAGACATCAATAGGCTAGAGGTTCTGACACACACACACACACACACCTGCAAAAAACACCCTCAGTCTTCAGTCCAGAAAATAGCGTTTGATATTTCATGGCGGTTATCCAAATAATTAAAAAAACAAAATGCTAACTATCAATGCTTAACTTGGTTTGCAGGCTGATAAACTAGCTAGTGCAGTGTAGTTCGACTTTTAGCTGCTACTTAGTGCTAGATAAAGTTTTCCTACACATTCAGATGAAACTACGATATAACTAAACATTAAATTACCATAACTTACCTCTCAATCGACAGATTCGATTCCAGCATTTTTATCGTTGTTGCTGTTGTAACCGTTTCACGGACCAGCAGGTGCAGCGCGCTCATCTCATGGGTCACCTGACCTGCATGGCCAAATGTCCGCAGCGCTGAGCAGAAATCAGCTCTCACAGCCTCAGTACAACCATTACTGTGTTAGTTAAAAATGTAAAACTGGCCCTAAATCAGTTGATCAGCTGTCATCATTGATTGACAGCATTTCTCTTGTTAACTTGTTAACGAACTTGACCAACTACCTATCAGACCCCAGGCCACCCCCCAGAATCGCCATTGCCGGCTGGACCACAAATCCATGGTAAAAATTGCTGGAAAAGTTTAATAACTTTGCCCCAAAATAAGGTTTAAAAATCGTTTTTCCTGACCGGTTATACTTCTACTACACGATTGGCTGAAATATGTTTCCCACTTTGGCTGTTAGAAGCAGACGATTGGCTTTCTAGCAGGAGGGGCAGGATAACCGCCATGTTTGACGTTACAAGCTTTCCCCGTAGAGTTGTATTGAGGATGGGATTGAGTGGCGTGTCTCCTCCATAAAACTTCTGTCTCTAGCCCTTCAGCGATCAACCTGCCTTCTGTTACAGTCAAATGTTGACTCATCAGTCCACTCCAGAGCACCTGCTGCCATTTTTCCTAGTATTTTGTCACCCTATGCATGCCACACACCTCTGTTAAGCTAGGAGGCTCAGCCAGAACGTCAAACCAACCATTTTCATTCATATCAAACACACATCAAACACCAAGCATCTAAATGAAGTTATATCACAACATAAATCGCTCTGTGAACACTGTACATGGCTGCAGTTATTGCTTTCTAGATCTAGATCTCTCATCTCATCCTACACCTCAGTCAGACCACTCTAAAGAAAGCTCAACGCCAGCTTTGATCAGCTGTGTAACTCCATCCATCCATCTTCATCCGCTTATCCGGAGTCGGGTTGCGGGGGCTGTGTAACTCATATCACTCAAATCACTAAACTCAGAGTTATTAGCCGGTCAATAATAACAACAAATGCACCACTATACATTGATAGTTACAACCACTGACTTACTTTTGCAATTTTCACTGTTTTCAGTCAAAACAGCTGTTTTCTGTGTGTGAAAAGATCGCCCGGGCTACCCTGTAGGATGTTCTGTTCTCATGTTATATGCCTCTAAAGCATGGCATTGCTTTTGGTCACAGGAATGTTGATCAATATTCACTGTATTTTTCAAAATTTCAATGTTTTAGAAGCTTTGTTATTTGGAATGTAGTTGTATGGAGACAAATAGTGTTTTGAAGAAAACTTCCAATAAAAGTGAACATGGACAACATGAACATCCGCCTGGTATATTTTTGAAAAATTTTGTAATAACTGTTGCATATTAGTTTCTTTTCATCAAATTTATAGTTACAGGTGTATTCTAGGTGTATTAGAAGATATTCAGTTGCATTATAATGAGTTGGGTAATGGTTGTGATGGTGATATTGCTATTAAAATATAGGTTTTAGACCAGGCGAGGATGAAAATATCATTGTCCTTTATTGCATCTCCATTTACTCTTAAAAAAAAAAAAAATATGTTCATTTAGGTTCAGTTGATCCATATTCCTTAGCTTCTGACCTGTCAAAGGAGGAGAATTATGCATCTAGGCCTAATGGTTGAGGAGTTATTACTGATTTATATTGGGCATGTTATTTTAGCCATTTTTCCTGGAAATAGGTGTCTGTTTCCTGGAGATTAACACACTGTGACCTACACTGCACGTTTATTACCAGACTGAAACTTACTGCTAATATTTTTCTCCGCTAACTTTCATCGACATCTTTTGTTGCTTGCTCTCTATCATTTGCTCGGCCTCACACACAGGATACAAAGAGAGCTCGCTAAGCATTGAGTGTCACCATGCTTGCGCAGTGTGAGTTAAAATCATTACTTGCATTGATATTAATGATTGTGTGACATTTTGGTTATTCATTTCGCAGTGGTGGTGTGCCAAATACGGGGGGAACATATAGACTGTATATAATAAGGGGGAACACTGGTCTCTCAGTTATGTGCACGCCACAGATGGTCCGGGCGCTGCACTTCTGCGAGTTCTGCCTTCTGCGTTCCGTCAACATTACGTTATCGATTAACATTTAAATAATCGATTTTTATGTTTGTTAATCGATTCAGAATCTTTCACGTCCATATCATGATGCATCTAAGAATCAAATTTTTTCTCCCATCCCTAATACACAGCTGTATTTTTTCACTTAATGAATGTTTTTTAACCTAAACATTGAATTGGTGGTCAGTAGCACCTGTTTGGTGATTAAACATTATAATCATGCACTGGGTTAAATGCTGACAAAGACTTAAGTTTCCTGGAAGTGGTCTGTTACTTTGTTTCTTTCTTTAACTGCATATAAATATTTTACTGGAATATTTCACTATTTGCAAAAATGTTACAGAATCTAAAATGTAATATTTCCTGTTGACAAACTGATACAAAAGATATAAAATAACCATCTAAGACAAATGTTTTCATGAAACATCTAAAGCGCTAAAACACTTTTGCACGGTACTGAATGTAAAGTATACTAGAAGCTGAAAGACACAGTTGAGTATGTTAATGTTGTGATGTTTGTTTTGTTTGCAGCCATCCCTTCCGGTTCTGTACACACTGTCTAGCCAAGCAACCCATGAAGCTGTCCACCTCCTCTGCAGGATGCTGGTGTTTGATCCGGTAAGTCATTCTGATATACATAGTTTTGCATTATGTTTTGTAAATGAATAAAACCCATTCACTGATTCACTGCAGAATAATTATGGACATGTGCTGTAGACGCAAGTAAAACAGACTGGAGTGGCCAGTTGACTTTATACTGACCAAAACCATTTAAATCCAAGGAATGAGCTAAATCTACTATAAAGCCAATATCCATGATTTCAGCAACGGAAGAAGAGATGCAAGGCAAAGATACCATGTGATATATTCGAATCAAAAATCACACTCCTTCTCAGAGTCATAACTTGGTCAAATCTGAAAACACCAACATAGTAATCACAAATAATCCAGTGATAGTTGTATAACCATGGGTACACTTAAAATAGGAACTGCTACTTGCTAATTCAGCTACTTTCAATGAAGGCAGTTTGACAAAATGTAAACAAATATAGGCTAAAGAAAACAGGTAATCATGCCTGATTACCTGTTTTCTGGTAAATTTGTGTTCTCTCCTCCCCTCCTCTTGTCTGCTCTCAAAGTCTGATGTCAGCAAATTAACATTAACATGACGTTTGTGCTAGCTTGCAGTGAGTCTCTTTCTTGCCAGACTTTTTGCCTGCCCAATGTTCAGAGTGTAATAGAACTTTTTATTACGTTTAAAAACCGCCGACTAGAGTCTTACTATGGGATGCACCTCCCTGCATATTCCTCAGAAGCATTTATCACATTACACCAATACTGATTTGCTGGTGATCGTGATGTCCGCGTCAGGTGTCCAACTATACTTAAATAGCTTACGCTACAACACAAACACAATTAAAAACTACAATAGGCTTTTCCTTAGGGAAAATGCGTGTGAGAGCTGCCAGCAATTAGTTGATTGCTACTTCTTTCACTGCAATGTGCTACTCCATCAGCAATTTTTATAACCCTGTAGCGCCACCTACATGTAAGAGACTCAATGATGTGCCGCACACTGGCTCAGCAAATGTGTTAAGTTTGGTTAACATGCCGTGAACGGGGTTTGATCAGTAAATCTCTGGATCAGAAAGGCAAGACCTTAACCACCGTTTGGGTATTTTTAGTTAGAGCTTGAGCAGCTAAGCATGAAAATATATAGCAGGTATCCACACTCAAAACAAGAAGTTGGATTTTGCAAGTTGAAGAGTTTGGTGAGAGAAAGAGCAGTCTGTCAGAAATTTATGTGAGTTACCTATCAATTAAGGTTCAAACCTAAAAAAACTAAACCTCCAATGAGGAAGAAAAGGCATGTGGTACATTTTGATAACTTTTTTGTACTTTTGGAGATGAATTTACGTGACTTGCAGCAGTCTACAAAAAAAATTCTGGTCTACCAAATCCTTCTCTCCACACTCTAGCTGATCACCTGACAGACTGATTTAGTCTCTAAAAAGCTGTAAAACCCTTCACTTTGGAAGGACATATCTCCTAAACTAAACTTTTTTTTTTTTAGCAAACTTCAAATACACGTTTAACGTTTAAAGCTCAAATGGCTTGTCTGTAGTCTGTAGCTGCACATATGCTGGAGCATTTATCTCTTAAAGTTGAGTAGGCTGGAAGAAAGCTGAGTCTCTACTCCCATAGGAACCCATTCATTTTAAAATGCATAAATATTTTAATATGAAATCAAGCATTACAGATATCACAGATATTTATAGATAATTGCTTTCAACTTTAAACACCTGTATAGTGTTTGAACTTAAAGATACCAACAAACTAAAGACGATTCCTAACTAAAAATACCAAAACCACAGCTTAAAAGCTTTTTTAAAGGCAAATGGATTTTTCTATCAACAAAAGATAAAATTGTGAAGTTTGTGACAGTTCTCCAATGACTCAGTTGGTATTGTGCTGAACCTTGAACCAGCGCTTAACTTTGTGTTAATTGATCACAGCTTACAACTTTACTTAGCTGTATAGTGTTTGAACTTGATTCTGCCAACAAAATGTTCCCACTGACTCACATTGGTTGTTTTAAGATTTGTATATTGTTAGTCTTTCTAAATGCAATCAATGTTTACATGGATATCAGTGTTTCTTTAAAATGGTTGATAGCTCCATATATTTGACAGTAGACTAGCACTATATATTTACAAGCAAAACAGTGGTGTGCCAGGAATTTTTGGTCATTGAGTGCCCACTGTTGTTGGTTTGGAGCAAGAGGCAACCTTCTGGTTTCCAGACTGAAGCCCAACCAGAAATGCCTAAAATTACAATTCATCCAGTGGTCACTTGAGGCTGGCTCCAAAAGGGAGTCAATCTCCATTGACCCCCCCATGTTAAAATACCCAATTTACAGCAGAATAACATGTTTACAGCCTGGTTCAAAAAATGGTCTTAGTGGATATAGCTAATTTTGCCATGAATTTTTTTTGTAACCCACCCGTTTAAATTATATTAATCCTTAAAATTCTGTATTATTAGGGGCGTGGCCGCTTTGATTGACAGGTGGCTGCGACCGTTGTCACTGCTAGCCATCTGTCTGTCGTCTGTTAGCTCAGCTAATACAGTCACGGGGCTCTGCAGCTCTGCCCTGTTTGAGCCTTTTGGACATTTCTTTATGCAGATACCGGACGAATAATGGCAGGCTGTGCAATTTATTGGAGAGAGAAAGAGAACCTCCATGAAGCCTGTGCTCCAGTTCAGAATCAGAAGGAGCTTTATTGCCAAGTAATGTTTTACACATACGAGAAATTTGCTGTGGTGGTAAGGTGCTACATGTAGACAAACATACAGTCTACATAAATAAATGTAGAAATATATAAATATGGAATGGAAGAACAACGTTGCAAATACATACATGTGCATTATTCTGGGTCTGTGCCGTGCAGAAGTAACGCAACGGAAGAGAATATTGTGTACATAAATATATAAACTGACAACATAAAAATATACAACAACAAAGATCAACAATCAACTACAAATATGTGCGATGTGCCAGACACGAGAGTCCTGGAGTCCATCAGAGTCCTGGAGGCGTACAGGTCCAGAAGATTAGGAAGATTGCAGCCAATCACCTTCTCTGCAGAGCGAATGATATGCTGCAGCCTGCCCTTGTCCCTGGCAGTGGCAGCAGTGTACCAGGTGGTGATGGAGGAGGTGAGGATGGACTCAATGATGGCGGTGAAGTGCACCATCATTGTCTTTGGCGGGCTGAACTTCTTCAGCTGCCACAGGAAGTACATCCTCTGCTGGACTTTCTTGGTGAGGGAGGTGATGTTCAGCTCCCACTTGAGGTCCTGGAAGATGATGGTGCCCAGGAAGCGGAAGCAGTCCACAGTGGTGACTGGGGAGGGTGGGTCTGTGCTCTTTCTGAAGTCCACGACCATCTCCACTGTCTTCAGAGCATTGAGCTCCAGACTGTTCTGGCTGCACCAGGTCACCAGATGGTCGATCTCCCACCTGTAGGCGGACTCATCCCCACCTGAGATGAGCCCAATGAGGGTGGTGTCATCCGCAAACTTCAGGAGCTTGACAGACTGGTGACTGGAGGTGCAGCTGTTGGTGTACAGGGAGAAGAGCAGAGGGGAAAGAACGCAGCCTTGAGGGGAACCGGTGCTGATGGTCCTGAGTCCAGGTGCTGGAGGATGTAGTGAAGGGCCATGTTTACTGCATCATCTACAGACCTGTTGGCTCTGTTTGCCTCACAGAAGTGGCGTCTGGTTTTTTAGTCTCTCTGAGTACAGTCGTTTAGCTTCTCGCACCTTCCTTGCTAAACCTGTACTTTAACGCCCTGCACCCGGCCCTGTCACCACTCCTAAATGCCTCCTCCTTTTCCAACCTTAGCTGTCTGAGTTTAGCTATAAACCAGGGTTTGTCATTGTTATAACTCACCCTGGTCCGTGTTGGAATGCAGCTGTCCTCTGTAAACTCATCCAGATTGTTGGTAACATTCTTGAAAACATCCCAGTCAGTGCAGTCCCAACATGCCTGGAGGTCCTCAACAGCTTCACTAGTCCACTTCTTTGATGTCCTCACTACAGTTTTACAGAGCTTTAGTTTTTGCCTGTAAGCAGGAATCAGATGGACCATCATGTGGTCAGAGTGTCCCAGTGGAGCGCGTTTGACGGCGTGTGACTGCTAACTGTGGTGTAGCAGTGATCCAAAGTGTTCCCCTCTTTGGTTAGACACTTTATAAACTGTCTGTATTTGGGTAGTCCTTGGCTGAGATTTCCCCTGTTAAAGTCACCAAGAACAATAACAAGGGAGTCCGGGTTTGTCTGCTCCACATACAGTATCCGGTCGGCCAGCATGCTCTGTGCGTCCTGAACGTTGGCGTGCGGCGAGATGTAAACACCGACCAGAGTGAATGAAGCAAACTCACGTGGGGAGTAAAACGGTTTATAGTTATAGGAGAACAGTGCTGCTGAATCACTGTCACGTCAGTACACCAGCCATTGTTAATATAAAAACAGACACCTCCACCTTTTGTTTTGCCGGAGAGTTCTGTGTCGCGGTCCGCACTGTACGGTTGGAAGCCTGTCAGCTCCAGAGTCCAGTATCAGTTCAGACAGCCAGGTCTCTGTGAAGCACAGAACAGAAGATGAATAAAAGTCTCTGTTTTTCCCCACCAGAAGCTGAAGTTCGTCCAGTTTGTTGCACAGTGAGCGCACGTTGGAGAGAAATATTGCCGGTAGCGGTGTGCGGAGTCCCCGCCGGCGAAGACACACAAGCGAACCGGCTCTTTTCCCTCTCCTGCGGCGCTTCACAGCGTGAACGACAGCGAGCAAGCCCTTCATCAAAATGTCCAATAATTCCACTGATGACGAAAGAAAAGTGGGAATTTAATCCGCTGGAGTTGTTCCCCTGATGTTCATGAGCTCCTCCCATGGTTGGTGAGTGAAATACTAGTATTTTATTTTTGTGTTACAATAACTAGCAGGTATTGGTACATAACGTTAGCTTGTTAGCTTAGCTGACGTTACCTAACTAGCTAATTAGCCAGCTTCAAGCTTTGGTAACGATGTTAAAATAACAAGAGTTTATAAAGAATCGTGCACAGAAGTCAAAATGTATTAGAGAAGTGCTTGAATTTAGGGTGATAACACTTTGGAACAAAAGGCGTCTCTTAGAAGGTAAGTAATAACTTAACGTTAATGGCCCACCTCGTCAGTTAGTTGACGTTATGCAATGTTAACGGTAAACTTGCCAACAGGCATTGTTAGATTTGGATAGGGAACATTGAAGTTACTGTAACAGAGTCACTGTGTCACTAGAATCAGTGGCTCCACCTGGACTGAGGGATGGGGTTGAGGGTTCAGGGGGAAGCGGCGGTGGTTGCGGTTGTCATGTTGGTCAAGACAGGTAACTTGGCTGGGCTGTAACTATGGCCATATTCCTGAGTTGGGTAGAGTAATATTTGTTCTGGAGAGAAATTCGCAAAATGACAGCCGCTTCTGAGTTTGTCTAGACTCTCCAGCTGCATGTAATTTTAACCTGTGAGGCCCTGCTTACATTCAAGATTCAAGCACTTTTTTGTTATTGTGTAGCAGATTACGTTTGTGACAACCTAAGGTGCATTATAATTCTTAATAAATCTACAGTATCTCACAAAAGTGAATACACCCCTCACATTTTTGTAAATATTTTCCCTCCCCGGTGTTATGTGACTCGTTAGTGTTACAAGGTCTCAGGTGTGAATGGGGAGCAGGTGTGTTGGTATCGCTCTCACGCTCCCTCATGCTGGTCACTGGAAGTTCAACATGGCACCTCATGGCAAAGAACTCTCCAAGGATCTGAAAAAAAGAATGGCTGCTCTACATAAAAATAGCCAAGGCTATAAGAAAATTGCCAAGACGCTGAAACTGAGCTGCAGGACAGTGGCCAAGACCATATAGCAGTTCAACAGGACAGGTTCCACTCAACAGGCCTCGCCATGGTCGACCAAGGAAGTTGAGCGTAAGTGCTCAGCGTCATATCCAGAGGTTGTCTTTGGGAAATACATGTGTGAGTGCTGCCAGCATTGCTGCAGAGGTTGAAGGGGTGGGGGGGGTCAGCCTGTCAGTGCTCAGACCATATGCCGCACACTGCATCAAATTAGTCTGCATGGCTGTCGTCCCAGAAGGAAGCCTCTTCTAAAGATGATGCACAAGAAACCCCGCAAACAGTTTGCTGAAGACAAGCAGACCACAGGACATGTATTACTGGAACCATGTCCTGTGGTCTGATGCGACCAAGATAAACTTGTTTGGTTCAGATGGGGTCAAGCGTGTGTGGCGGCAACCATGTGATGAGTACAAAGACAAGTGTGTCTTGCTTACAGTCCAGCATGGTGGTGGGACTGTCATGGTCTGGGGCTACATGAGTGCTGCCACTGCCTTGCTAAAGAAGCTGAGAGCTGAGTCAGACAGTATAACCGTATTGCCCGTAGTGGTGGTGATGGGGTCCCCAGAGGTAGCTGTCACTCCCATTGGCAGGGGAGCTAGAGGCGGAAGGCAGATGGGGGGGCTGCGTTCTGGCGCCTCATCTTCTGTCTGCTGCGCAGTGTCCTTTGCTCCAAAGGCTTTGGCTGTGTGCCATGGGTAAAAGACTAAACCCTATTGAGCATCTGTGGGACATCCTCAAACGGAAGGTGGAGCACAAGGTCTCTAACATCCACCAGCTCCATGTCGTCGTCACGGAGGAGTGGAAGAGGACTCCAGTGGCAACCTGTGAAGCTCTGGTGAACTCCATGCCCAAGAGGGTTAAGGCAGTGTGGAAAATAATGGTGGCCGCACAAAATATTGACACTTTGGGCCCAATTTAGACATTTTCATGTACTCACTTTTGTTGCTAGTGGTTTAGACATTAATGGCTGAGTGATGTGCTATTTTGAGGGGACGGCAAGTTTACACTGTTATACAAGCTGTACACACTACTTTACATTGTAGCAAAGGGTGATTTCTTCAGTGTTGTCACATGAACAGATAGAATCAAATATTTACAAAAATGTGAGGGGTGTACTCACTTTTGTGAGATACTGTATGTCAAGTAGTTCCAGTTCAACAGTAAATTTAATATAAGAGCAAAATAATAAATATACAAAAAGAGCTAACTTGACTGTTCAAGTTGTGTCCAGCAGCAAGATTAAAATTGCACATGTCAGTAAACAGTGTATTGCACATTGCCATAATTACTGTTATATGCCAGAGAGGTTGTCATGCTGAGGCAATCTGAGAGTTCACTAGGTTTATGGCAGTTGGGAAGAGGCTGTCAGTAACCTACCATTGCTGTGTTTACAGGAGCCAGATGAGCAGCATCATTCCAGATGATTCCAGAGTCCAGCTCTACAGATGTCCCAGCTTCCAATGTCGCCCTGCCAGCTGCTGCAGCTAACTGCTTTGCTCAGCCTTTTGCTTTACTTTAAACACCTGGACTCTGATTTCAAATTATCACTGGGTTCTTATACATAGGTTCTGTCATATTTACTGTTACAATACATTACTTTGTCATAAAAACTACTTTTACATTTGTAACCTTTTAATTTGTTTCCATGAATGCAAGATATAATTTTAATTAATTTTGCTTTTGTATTAGAAATCATGTTATATAAAATTGATAGACTAAATTTGCTTAAAATAAAATCACATTCTTCATTCATCAGTTTGTTAATTGAATATAGTGTGATCTAAATTTAACAAAATGTAATAGTTAACAGCTGTAAATGAAATAACGGTGGTATAGGTTAACATTTTGCATATTTCAGTAAAAAAAAAGAAAAGCTGATGTTTTATCTGGACATTTCTTTTAGAAACCAGTGTGACATGCACTGAGAAGTTACTCTATTGTGGAAACAAGAATTATCTGCACACTGAATAGTTTAAGCCCTGTAGAAGGTGTTGTGGGCACAGGTATTATTAGTTTGCATCGTCACAATTAATACCACCTAGTTGGGTTCATAATTACTCTGCAAGTCATTTGTTTCATCATTTACCCACGAGTTGGTTTGGATGTGTGCCCATTCTGTGTTTAAACTAGACTTAAATCAGAGCAGCAAACAAAGCTATTCAGGTGCTGGCACTAGGTGTAAGGCTCATTAATCTTAGTATAAGGTAGAAAGTGAAAATACTCCTGCACACACACACAGAAATACACTGCATGACTGATGACCCTTCGTAAGAGTTCAGCATTAATGTTTTATCTGTGTTGTAAGATTAACTTGTCCATTGAACTGACAGAATCAGTAAAGACAAAATTAGTGCAAATATTGAATATATTGCAATGCAAACCATAATTTATAGATTTCTTAAGTGTGCATAACACATAAGGACAACATTAAAACTAAATGTAAAAGTAAACAGAAGGGGAGGAGTCCTTTCCACGTCAGTCCATGCTATCAGATACAGAGGTCCAGCACACTGAGGATGCTTTCCAGGTCTCTGAAGCTGTCTGGCACCAGGTGGGACATCTGATTCCACACTGTGATTAAGGAAAATTGCAGGTAATGTAAAATATAAAGTTAGCTATAAAAGATGCCTCCATTTGGTTGACACTACCATTATGTCACATTTGATAAAAATGGAACAAGGGAGCAACACCTATACAGTATGACAGTCAATATGCTTTTGGGTTGTCAGTAAAATGACGGTGTGTGATCAGTATTACTGAAGACTACACTATACACATCCCATCGGTTATCTTTGAGTAGGACTCGTTGCATTTTCTGCGACTGCAGACACTATGGTATTTGGAAACAGCTTTATCACATAGTATCTGTGGAAGGGAAAAGGAAATATTTTATCTATAACAAAGCATACTACCTCTAATTGACAACCATTGTCTTTTATTTTGTTTAAAGTTGCGGAAACACAATATGACATCATGTCTAACTGTTCTGATAATGCTAACTGTTTAGGTTCAGGTGAAATGGTTTTCCACAAGGGGTGGATGCTCAGTTCCTCCATTACAACATGAACACAACACATTACATAAACACTACTGTACATTCAGCCAAGGAGCTATATATGATAAAATGTTATCAAACAGGTACAACAAATAACATTCAAACTTGCTTAACAGCTGTCTACATGTCATTTCACATTAACACAGCAGTCAATTTGTGAAGTACAAGAGTAGCCAATTACTTAATGTATAACAATTTCCATCCATCGTCAACCGTTTATCCTGCATACAGGGTCGCGGGGGGCTGGAATCAATCCCAGCTGACATCGGGCGAAATGCGGGGTACACCCTGGACAGATTGCCAGTCCAACGCAGGGCCACACATTAACAACCACTCACACCTAAGGACAATGTTAGAGACACCAATCAACCTAGCCTCCGTGTTTTTGGATGGTGGGAAGAAGCACACAGCGAGAACACGCAAACCCCACACAGAAAGGGGTTTGAACCCATGACCTTCTTGCTGTGAGGCAACAGTGCTAACCACTGCGCCGCCATGTATAATATTTTTTACACAAGAATATTTGTTTATTTAGTCTAACCCCGTTGACATGTAGTGAGAGCAAAAAACAGTGACCGTGTGCAGGAGCCAGACATACCTATGAGCACATTGAGCTTGTGAGGGTCCAGCTGGTCCTTTCAGGTTTTCATTGCCTCTAAGCCATCTGAGTGAGGCAACGATCCCAGGATGCTCTAAAAGAAATGAAATGCAGTTGCAGTTAGGCCAGTACTTCCACCTAGTTTAGTTCTTCATTTGCATATCATTATAAACACTAATTCTATTCTTATAGCAAATCTTTATTATTATTTAATTTTCTTGAGCTAAGGTAGGAAATTCCAGCTCTGGGTTTAGCATTAAGTTGGCAAAGTGTAGGTTCAACTTTTAAAAGTTGAAACAGGATCTATGACCATACAAATGGACATATGTTACGGCGGGTGTGGGTTGAGCAGGTTGGAGGACCCAAACGCAGGATACAAGGCAGAGGAGGTACAGTTCAAAAAGTGATTTAGTTTACAAACAAAAAGCGAGCACACTTACAGACTGAGTGGCTGAGTCCAGAAAAATCCAAATGAGTAACAAAAAAAAAAATCCAGAACAGGTAATCCAAAACACCATGAGCTGAAAATAGCAAGACAAAAACACTGAACAAGACTGGGAAACCAAAGCCACAACAGACAGGGGGTAACACAAACAATGACCCAACAGGGAATCAACAGAAACACCAAACATATATACCCAGGGGTAACGAGCAGGGCGGGAGCAACACAGGTGACTGGGATCACGGTAACGAGGGAGAGAGACAGCAGGGGAAACAGAGGCAGGCAGGCAGAGGGATAACTGAGGGAACAGACAGAACACTTGACAGGCAGACATGGGGCAAAATAAATAACCAACACAGACAGAACACAGTTACAAAATACCAGACAAGAATCTAATTTCAGACAATAACAGAAACCCATGTAAACAGAAAACACTGACCAACTATAACACAGGGATAATAACAGACAGAACGTAAATGAGAACACAGAACTAGAACACAGAATACAGGCTCCATCTCTGGACAGCATCCATGAGCAATGTACAATCCTGAGTCAAATTCCTCGTATGTGTACACATACCTGGCAATAAAGCTGATTCTGATTCTGATTCTGATTAAAGAGGTCTCTGATCTCAACTAGTTATTTACCTGATTAAAAAAAATTAAAAGAAAAGAAAGGGGAAAAAAAGAAGAAATAATATGCTTTTGAACAATATATTTTAATGTTAAAAAATATGTTTTGAATATCATACTTCTGGAAATCAGACTGAAATGTGGCAATTACATAAACAATTACAATATTTTGCAGTAGCCTACACAATGAAGCATATTTGGCATAAATATATTTTTAACCCACTAAAAGTGTAATTGTTTAACAATGTACTTCCACAAAGTACACCCAAATAGTATTTACTAAGCGTTAAATAAATATATTTTTAATAAATAGACTAAAATGTGAAAAATATGCTTTAATTTAAACATATTTATTGAAAGTTTAATTAGGTATATATTTATTACCAATTTATGCAAAGTATGCCTTTGAGAAGTATGTTAAAGCTCAGGAGAATATATCCTTAATATACCTGTAGTAAGTAAGCATGTTAGAAGTATGAATGTACTATAAGCAAACTATGTGAATTTCTAGTACATTTTCAATGCCTTTAAGAGCACCACTTTTTTTTATTCATGCCAGGTGGGCCGTCAACCAACAGGAAGTTGGCCATTTTAGATTTAATTGTCATATTTGGCGATTTACACACAGAATTAGTCCGATTGTCCCCCACCCCACCCCATAGAATAGAGTGGAATATCAATGATTCGCTACGAAACAGGAAGTTGTTGTCTCTGTACCAGGCATCATCAAAGTCTACCAATAGGTGATGGCACCAATATGTTATATATGTTAAATGTCTTTGTACTTATAGTTACATATAACATCATCTCTCCTAATCAACAGCTCTGCTACCTTAAATGTTAAATGTGCCATATATATAGTCAGACTAAGTTCAGCGTCACGCTTTTCTAACTTCAAGATCAGAATTAATTTTATTGTCCCCTTAAGGCAAATTTATCTTGGGCATCAGTGCCCTGCAAGGCTGTAGCAATAAACACAGCATGATGCAACATAAATGGACTTCACAGTCAAATGCATCATACAGTCCATACCATACATTTACATTGCATTGCACAAGTATCTGAGACGCTAACACCTATCAATAATTGATTACTAGATAAGTAGAACCCAAATTCTATTGAAACCACTGAATTATTCTGTTCAATTGCACTTAAGCTCTTAAAGTAATGAACCATAAAACAAACAATAAAAAAACAACTGCCGCAAATTCTAAAAAATATAAAAACTCATTTCACATCAAGCTTGTTAAAAATTGCTGATAAAAGCCATCTTGATTAATAGTGACCTATACTTAAAATAAAGTGCCGGAAGTGCTTCTGCCCAGCTTGTTTTGAACAGTGTTTATTAAGGAGAGCTATGGAAGTAGGGATGAAGGACAGCTTATAGTGGTTTACTTTTGCATCTGCTAGATCTATAGCGTTTCCCTGAAGGTAAAACTTCATATTCAGAGGGCAGAATATGTTAAGGGTCCATCAGAATATTATGTTCTTGGGAGACTACCATTTTTTCAAGATAGTCTTTCTTTCCATAACCTTTATCGCAGACCCTTGCTCTACAAGTTGGTGTTAAATAAAACATGATTACTGTGGCTATACACAGTCTGATTTAAAGGCATTAGATGATCATGCATGATCATTATCTCCAAAATATGCCTCCTCTAACACAACCCTCCTCATACCTGCATCAGCTACATCATCTGGTCTCATTCAGATTTTATATGTTATAACTATACTATTTCCTTAGTAACTGAATAAAGTTTCTGTTTGATTTATCTTTACATATATGCTGAGGCTAATATGAGTGTAAAATTCATTTTATTGCATATGACTTGTGTTTTTGGTCTCAAGTCAAAGAGGATTTCAGCGAAGGATGCTCTGGCTCACCCTTACCTGGATGAGGGTCGACTGCGCTACCACACATGCATGTGCAAATGCTGCTACACCACTTCCTCTGGCCGTGTTTACACAAGTGACTTTGAGCCTGTCACTAATCCCAAGTTTGATGATGGCTTTGAGAAGAACCTCAGCTCTGTCAGACAGGTCAAAGGTAAGTGTATCTGCTGAGTTACTGATGGCCTTTCTGTTTGCTGCATTAAAGGACATTTTAATGCAGACTAGGGTATTTCAAAAAGAGCAGTTTTTGATCCTTCTGAATTTTTCAGTAGTAACAACATTTGGACTTCTTACTTTTGGATGTTTATTTGTTTCCCTTTTACTAAACAACACAATCTGCCACTGTAGGCCTGTAAAATATTCTACCAAATGCATCACTCTTTGTGAGTACAGCATTAGTAGATGTTAGAACAGACTGTTCGATTAGTGTTCATCAAACTAGAATTTTGGCTTTACCATCAATGACCTGTAAAATGACTACACGGTTTGGCTTCAGTTACATCAAAACTCCATCCATCATCAACTGCTTATCCTGCGGGGGCTGGAGCCAATCCCAGCTGACATCGGGCAAAAGACGAGGTACACCCTGGACAGGTCGCCAATCCATCGCAGGGCCACACATAGACAAACAACCAGTCACGCTTAGGGTCACCAATTAACCTAGTCCGCATGTCTTTGGACGGTGGGAGGAAGCCGGAGCACCCGGAGAGAACCTGCAAACTCCACACAGAAAGGCTGAGGCAACCGGGGTTTAAACCCACAACCTTCTTGCTGTGAGGCCACAGTGCTATCCACCAGACCACTGTACCGCCCGAGTTGTCAAAACTCTGGCAGGAAAAAAAATAACATCACCAAAACAGGTTGTGTGAATCCTTGAGGTCAAACAAATGTGTTGAATACATTTCCTTCCTCATAAAACTTTTGCAAAGCCGATTTACTTGCTTGAAGTCTTCTTCTTTGCCTTTGTTGGTGCATTGCTGTGCTTCATTGCGAATAACTGCTACCAGCTGTTGGTTGGATAGCAGCAAACCATCAAGAGGAATCATGCGTCCCTAGGTGTTTACACAATATAAAAAAAAACTGGGACCCACTTAAAAGATAGCTCCATAGTGATTTAAAGCTCAATAAGCTCATTAACTGCAGGTCAGCTTGCCTAAGTGTATGGCTGACTGTGGGAGGAGAAATAACATCACATACTGGAGTTACCTCAAGTCAGACAGCTTGAATATACTTTGTGACTTTAGGTTATGTTATGTTGTTTCCTAATCTGTCTCTGTTGCTCTGTGTTGTTCCCTCTCAGAGATCATCCATCAGTTCATTTTGGAACAGCAAAAGGGGAGTCGAGTGCCACTCTGCATTAACCCTCAGTCAGCAGCTTTCAAAAGCTTTATCAGGTAGGAGGTTCTTTAACATGGGTGTAAATTTCATCACAGATGGGGGGGACGATAAACAAAAAATTTCTCAAGAGCAATTTTTGAATGGGACACAAAATTGTACTTGTATAGGATATGTGTACACAGAAAGAAGTCTTACTACTGTTATTAGTGTGGCATGTAGACCGCGATGTTCCTAAATTGCCATGACTTTTTGTACTTACTTATTGTTTTTCTTTTCTCTTATTTGTGGCCAACAACACAAAGCAATATTTGTCAGCACAACAGTAAAGCTATGGTATTAACCTAATATCAGTTCACACAGGCTTCCTGGCTGATTCCAATTACTGATTTTTTAAAGATCTGACCTGCCGATTCTGATTTTGACCAATTCCACAAAAAAAATATTAGGATCAGCACCTGTATAAATGTTGGCTATTCTGACTGGGGTCCATTCAATTGTAGAGCCATAATGAAACATTGATTATTAAAAAGCATTCGCATTTTCACTATAAGGAGATTTGTACTAATAGCCCACAATCCAACTGTGCTCCCTTCAATCCACCTGGCGAATGTCCGCTCTCTGGCCAACAAAATGGACTAACTGCTGCTCCTCAACAGAACTAACTCAGACTTCTGCAGAATCTTGGCTCACTGAGCACATACCAGACAGCACACTTCACCTACCAGGATTTAATCTTTTCCGGGCGAACCGCGTAACAGAGCTCATGGGGAGGCGGACTCTGTCTCTACAAAAACGAAGGTTGGTGCACAGATGTCACAGTGTTGAAGAAATCATGCAACCCTCACTTAGAGACATTATTCATAAACTGTAAATCTTTATATTCACCACGGGAGTTTTCCTTGTTTGTCCTGGTTGCTGTTTCCATTCCACCTCAGGCCTGTGTTAGTGAGGCGTTACTACACCTGGCCGACCAGATAACTAACGTGGAGAAAAAGACTCCCTGCTCATTGTTCTCGGGGACTTCAACAGAGCAAACCTCAGCGATGAACTCCCAAAGTACAGACAGCATATTAAGTTTCCCAACAGGGACACTAACACTGGACCACGGCTACACAACATTAAAGGACGCCTATCGCTCTGTTCCCCGTGAAGCCCTGGGACTCTCTGATCACTGTCTGGTTTATCTTATCCCAACTTACAGGCAGAAACTGAAATCTGCTAAACCTGTTGTAAAGACTGAAAAGATGAACCAACGAGTCAAAGCTGGATTTACAGGCCTGTTTTGACTGTTCTGACTGGAGTGTTTTTGAGGCTGCAGCCACTGACCTGGACGAACTAACTGACACTGTGACATCCTACATTAGTTTTTGTGAGGACATGTGTGTGCCGACTAAAACTTTCTGCACAACTAAAAACCCTGGTTCACAGCAAAACTCTGGCAGCTTCGTCGGACCAAGGAGGAGGCCTTCAGAAGTGGGGACAGAATCTTCTACAACCAGGCCAAGAACACTCTGACTATAGTTCACATTACACGATTTTTAGCCCGATTTGCAGCTCGGCGAGATGTGTGTGAACTACACAACGCATCAAAACGGCCCCCCTGACACATTTCTGACACATCGCCGACGCCTGCCAGATACCTAGCATGCCAAACATCTGGAAGAGTCGGCTGGCTTGCAATCTGTGCAGACCAGCTGGCCCCCATCTTCACACAGATCTTCAACAGATCACTGGAGCTGTGTGAAGTTTCCTCCTGCTTCAAACACTCCACAATCATCCCGGTCCCCAAAAACCCTCCATCTTTGGATTAAATGACTACAAGCCTGTCGCCCTGACATCTGTAGTCATGAAGTCCTTTGAAAGACTGGTGCTGGCCCACCTGAAGGACATTACAGGCCCCTTGCTGGACCCCCTGCAGTTTGCCTACAGGGCTAACAGGTCAGGGGATGATGCAGTCAACTTGGGACTGCATCACATCCTGCAACACCTCGACTCTCCAGGGACACATGAAAGGATTCTGTTCGTGGACTTCAGCTCAGCGTTCAACACCATCATCTCAGAAATCCTCAGCACCAAACTCACCCAGCTCACTGTGCCAGCCTCCACCTGTCAGTGGATCACAAACTTCCTGACTGACAGGAATCAGCAGGTGAGGCTGGGGAACATCACATCCAGCACCCAGACTGTCAGCACTGGCGCCCCCCAGGGGTGTGTGTTCTCCCCACTGCTCTTCTCCCTCTACACCAACAACTGCACCTCAGGAGACCCATCTGTCAAACTCCTGAAGTTTGCTGACGACACAACGATCATTGGCCTCATGATGAGTCGACCTACAGACGGGAGGTTGATCAGCTGGCTTTCTGGGAGCCTAAGGAGCTGCTGATCAACTTCTACACAGCCATCATCCAGTCTGTCCTCTGCACCTCCATCACTGTCTGGTTTGGATCTGCCCCCAAAAAGGACAGGAGCAGACTACAACAGACATTCAGGACTGCAGACAAGATCATCAGTGCCAACCTGCCCTCCATTCAGGACTTGTACATTTCCAGAGTATAAGTATTAGTAAGGGCAGGAAACATTACTGCAGATCCATCTCACCCCGGACACAACCTGTTCCAGCTTCTCCCCTCTGGTAGGCAACCAACAGGAACAGTTTCTTCCCACAAGCCATCACTCTGATGAACAGCTGACTCACAATGTCAAGAACAATTCCTGTGAAATAACCCAGTAACTCTGTCTCTGATCAGCCACCTGTTTACTGGTTACCTCTTATTATTTATTCATCATTCTCTATTTCAGAGCTGTTCTTACTCTCCATATTGTATATTGTATATACTGTATACCAAATCCACCTACCTCAAGTACATAACACCTGCACATAACCCTTATTTATTCCAGCATCCTTTGCACTAATCACACTGTGTACATGTAAGCTTGTAAATAACTCTAAAATTGTAACCCTAACCTTTGGTCGTCAGTGCGCATGTTTAGGTGTAGCATGTGTGTAGAGGCAGAAGAGGAATACTTGCTGAAGAGACCGAGCCCCGGCTTCACTGGTGTTGTGCCGAGTTGTCCACACCTAGCGGGACTTTCGGATAATTTATCACCGTTGATGAACCACATAAAGAATATTATGTCGTTTTTAAATAGCCGGCTACTTGAAATAGACCCGCGAGGAAATGCGACGTGCATGTAGTTGTCAGCAGCACGCCATGCACACAAAACTCACACAAGACTGGTGAATGACAGGCGAGAGAGAGAGAGAGAGAGAGAGAGAGAGAAAAGGGTCTTCAAAAAGCCTTAGTTTACCTGGAAATTTACAGTTGCTCTGCAGCTTCTCAAGATTAAAGGGAGCGGAGCTACCGTGTGTAGGCAACCCTCACAATCGCCGCGCACAATAACACACACGATTCTGATTTGACTATGTAAATCCTTAGTCAGGGACAGCCCTAGTTTACAAGAACTCACTGCCTCCACAGATTAAAGTACAACTCCCGGGTAGTAATAGATTCCAATATGACGAAGCATTGAGTCTAAACATCAGATATATTAGTTGTTCTAGGTTAAGGCCAGCTAAAGATGACTTAATAGGGAAACCGACAGGCACTAGGGGGAAGACAGGAACATAAAAGGGGCCAAAAGATGTTCTCCTTCAGATTTGGTGTTGGCATTTGACGTGTTCACATGTTGTATGCTGGCACTGTATCTCCACAGCCAGGAACAATAAACCATGCATTGTTAAGTCTTCATCAGTCTCCGAAACTTCTTCACACCTGAACCTGGCTCACAACATTTCTTCAACACTGTAGCCTGTGTTTGATTTTATTACTGTATTATTGTGTTATTGTATTATTGTATAAGTAAGCACATCGTGAGCATTGTACAATCCAGAGTCAAATTCCTCGTATGTGTACACATAGCTGGCAATAAAGCTGATTCTGATATTATATTAATATATTATATATATATATAGGCTACAGTATATTATAATTGAAAGTGTGAAGGAGGCTTGTTGTTAATTACCGATGGTAATGAATGACATCGCCACCAACAGCTGTGTTCACTGTTGCTTTACCTTGTCCATGCTTTACAATAGCCTATCCATCTTCTAATGTGATACAGTCATGGACAGTAACAAACATTTCCAGAATTTCCAGTATTTGCAGAATCATACAGGAGCTTCTCAGATAATTAGAATATTAAGTAAAAAAGTGAAACTACACTTTAAATTCATTACATAAAAAGTGAAATATTTCAGGCCTTTATTTGTAAAATTCTGATGATTACAGCTCACGAAAATCAGAAATCCATATCTCAAAATATTCGAATAAAAAATAGATAATACAGAAATGCCGATCTGAGAAGAGCCTTTACTCTCTCTGGTTCAGTATATACAACCACAATCATGGAAGGAAAAGAACTGGGCCGTTGCTCTATTGTCCAAAGTCCTCTTTTCAGATGAAAGTAAATTTTGCTTTTCATTTGTACTGAAGGTCCCGGAGAGGACACAGAGGCACAGAATCCAAGTTGCTTGAAGTTTATTGTGGAATTATATGTATATTCTTGGTAAGGGATTGAGCAAATAGGGTTACAACAACCATTGTCTTTTATTTTTATTAATAAAAGAGAATGATAGAGAAGTACTACAAAGAAAATCTGCTGGACCAGAGGTTCTCTCTCCTAGGACAGTAACTAACATCTGACCCAGAGCAAAGAGATGCATAATTATTTAGACCGTCAAGGTTTGTAAGTTTTGGGAAACAGAGATCTTCTCCCCAATTTCACACCTCTGACCTAAACCCTACACATGTGGACAGACTAATATAATGAGTATAATAATAAAAAAGTATAAAAAACAACTTATATAACACATAACAATAATAGTAATAATCGAACTACATGCATAAGGGACTAAATTGAAGGTGAAACAATTTTCTGCCATCACAAAGTCCAGTGTGAAGTTTCCACAGCCAGTAATGTGTAGCATGGCTAAATTAGCTGTGAATTTTAATAAACTTATGAGAATTAATACCCAATTATGAATATAAAATTATCTTAAATCAATCAGTCAGTCTCATATCTAAAGGGTCAGTTCTCTTGGCAGGGACGTGGAGATAGTCAACAAACACAGTTCTTGATTACAGTGAATTTATTAACTAACTAATGCAATATAAAAGGGTTGTTAAATACAGGGAAAATAAACAATGGCTGAACAATGAGAAATGGAGGTTCGATTGTGGGAAGCATTTGACTCATACGGCAGAGGAGAACTAATGAAAGTAAGCTATGAGTTTTAGGAGTTAAAAGACAATATTAGCATTATGGGACATCCCTGACCACAGAATGTTTGTTTGGTCTTGCTGCTTGTGTTTCTTCCGCCGGGTTGCTGGGAAACGGCCTCACACTGGCAGAGTCCATGCTTCCCAGGGAATTTCTTCCGGGGTCCGTCTCTGGAAGGCTTATGGAAGAAACTTGCAGTGGGGCCTTCCCGACCCTGTCTCGGGTCAGGTTTATGTCGTCCTTTGTGGTTGCTGGTGGGCCACGTGCCATCGTCCGACCTCCGTGGGCTTAGCTCGACGAAAAAGCTTAAAAAGGGAACTTGGTTGTTCCTGAATTAGACCAGTGTAACTTACTGTACGTACTGATAACTTTAACAAAACAAAAGAAAGGAAGAAAATAAAACAAGTAGAGTTGCTGGAACTGAGGGCAAATCGATGTCGCGGCACTTCGTGTGTGTAGCTTCAAGTGAGCAAAGGCCTGTTGCGCTGGTCGAACTCTTAGGGCGTTGGAGAGGCACGCCGGACGTGTGACGAAGCGTTCAGAGAGCAGAGTAGAAGACTAGGGCACGAGGAGAGGAGAGAAGCCGAGAGAGAGCCACGGTTACATGTGTGTGTGTGTGTGTGTGTGGGGGGGGGCAGTTTAGGATTTCCTGCCTTTCCGATAGGCTGTTTGTAATCTCTGATTAATTTCCCTTTTGTCAGTTTAACAGTCAGTCACCGCGTTATCAGCTTCGGAATCAAAAAGGTGCCAGTTTTATGATCAGGCTGCTCAGGAATAGCACTTACAGAAAGCAACTTTTCCACCCCCCTTCTGTTGGGGTCTCTTTAGCAGTCTGTTGAAGTTGATCTTTAACCCCCCTGCTCCTCTCCGGGAGAGGAAAAGGGGAATTTGGAGTAGCTCCAAATTTATTTAATATAAATTGCACAAATCCACACTGTTGTCCCACTACAAATAGTTTGGGGTGGCATGTCATCCTCTGGTGATGGTCCACTGTGTTTTATCAAGTCCAGAGTCAATGCAGTGTCTTCCAGGAGATTTTAGAGCACTTCATGCTTCCAGAGGGAGATGGAAGCTTTATGGAGATGCTGATTTCCTTTTCCAGCAGGACTTGGCACCTGCCCACAGTGCCAAAACCATTAATACCTGGTTTGCTGAACATGGTGTTACTGTGCTTGACTGTCTGACCTAGACCCCATAGAGAATCTATGGGGTATTGTCAAGAGGAAAATGAGAGACACCACACTTACAGACGAACTGAAGGCCGCTATCAAAGCAACCTGAGCTTCCTGCAGTGCCACAGGCTGATTGCCTCCATGCCATGGTGCATTGATGAAGTAATTCCTGCAACAGGAGCCCCGACCAAGTACTGAGTGCATAAATTCACCTTTTTCAGAACTGTTCAACTTGTGGATATTTGATTTGATGACAAAAAAGGCCAGAAATATTTCACTTTATGTGTAATGAATGTAGAATATATGAAAGTTTCTCTTTTTGACTTACATTATGAGAAGAAATGTCCTTTTCCATGATTTTCTCATTTTCTGTGATGCAACTGTACTCACATCTTCAAAAAATATTTTTAACATTGCTGGAACACAACATAACTATCCAGTGCACCTTTAACCATGTCTCACATGTCTTTAGCTGACAGACACATGAATAGCTAATATTATCTTCACCCACTTGTTGGCCTCCTTTTGAACAGCTCCACAGTGGCTCAGCCCTCTGAAATGCCTCCATCTCCGCTGGTGTGGGAATAGCTGCTGTTGTGTGTCATCATCTTTCCCAACTGACAAGCTGCTGAACTGGGAACAAGAACGTGTCTCAACGTCTTCTTACATCTGCGTAGCATTTCACTGGAGAGCAGGATTCACAGGTCTTCTGTGTGTGTGCTTAATATGAAACAAACTGATAACTGCTTTATAGAGGTGTATTAGACGGGTTTGATATGCAAATGGTAAGACAGATGCTCTGTGGATCAAATCAGAATGTTTTAAACCAACCCATTGTTAAAGATTGAACAGTTATTGCATCATAATGAATTACATTTGTTTTGCTATTAATACAAATTTTTAAAGGATTCTGTAATCACAATCAGGCTACTCTGCATTATCACACCCACCTTCACCTCTGCACCAGTAAATGAAATTTTATTCATACAATCGATTGTAATTGTGCACAACATTTTTCACAATTCCCATACTTTATTAGAAAGTACTTACTAAAAATAAGTTATTCCAGGAATGTCCCCTTATGTCCCACTATGGCCCCCGCACCTCTGGCCATCGTTTTTACTTATGTAACAATTCATTTGCCAAAGATTAGCAGCCTCATGTATAAATAATGCATACACATTAAGATTGTGAGCAAACTTGCCAGGTTTGGGATTTATAAAATGTTGTACATTTTGTAGTGCAGTGATTGAATGTCAAACAGTATATTCATTTCATGCATAATTTGCATGATTACTTTTGATTTGTTGTATTGTATGTACAGCACAGCGACATGCAAAAGACACATACCCACTTTACTGTTGCTTCTTTTCATCATTTCATAGCTTGTCATCTATTCACAGTGTCATCCTTCCAGGTAGAATGCACATCTAATCAGTTCACAGTCTGCAAAGTCATTTAGTTATATACCCACAACAGGGTACTTTTATCTATTTTCAGGTCAAAACATAATGAAGTGAATTGCTGCCATGGACATTTTAACCATTCACGGTGGTCAAAGAAGATGAGAGTATACAGAAATCCACAATTTGAGGTGCCAAACGCACATCAGAAAGAAACTTATCATTCATCAAGGCCTGGAGGAGCTGAGGATCTGATTAGCGAATGACCCTCTCTACCTTGTGAGACACAGCTACCCCAGTAATATGTCTGCTATTTTGTGCATGAATGAATGTATGCAAATGTTTATACATGAGGCTTTAAAAATTAAGTTGAACCTGTCCCAGAATGTAAACCTATCCTGTTCAGTCATTGTGGAAAGAGTCCGGTGTCCCCTTGAGAGGCCGACAGCAGCTTTGTTTCTGTTTAGAATACAGAGTGCTCACAGTGCTCATTAGACTAGCATGTTCCTGTGCTGAATTTCAATCTGCTGGGGTTTTTAGATGTATAGTATTTTGTTGTTGAGATCATTCGATTTTGAAGATGAAGGTTTAAATACACACTTACATGTTGCATGACAAACAATTTAATGTTTCTCTGAATAGGAAATAAATCGGAAAAAGGATCGTACTAAAAGCCCTTCTTCCAAACAAGATGACACAGCTGATCTTAAGAAAGCCTACAGTCCATGATGAAGGGAAAATGAGCAGAACAGATTCTACAATGCTAATCTGCACCCTCCTTTGGCTAGCCATATTCAGTTCAGTGCTGGTGTATGGTTAAACCGTCAGCCTGACTGAAGAGTTGTTTTGTTATAAAGGAATGTGTACTAATTTCATTACTTGGACAATGTAAGTAAAAGTAAGTAACTATTCACACAGTCAAACTGAGCACATTTCATCCCAAACAGTATTAACAGAAATATTAATGGAAAAAATGTGGAAACACATTATACTATCTGGGGCTTATTTTTTGTAGTGTGGGCCATCCTTCCTGTTTATGAGAACATGATGTTGGTTCATAAGATGCATTTTTACCACACAACAGCCATGTCTCTGCTTTAAATCAGGTTTAGGGCAGGGGACCTAACACTCTTTTTCTTCTTCTACATTTCTTGTGACACAACTTTACAGTATTCATGGGGCAACATCCACACTTCAGCTGTGTTATCTAAACCACTTATTTGGATGTTACCACCAAGTTTCCCAAAACATCTGTTGGAAACCATGCAATTACCCACACTGCTGTGCTTACTAACCCTAACCCTCTAACCAGATTTTGGAGGAAATAACTGGAAGCTACCATATTGGCTTGAGACCGGTCTATCCCTGGGGCCCCTCCAAACAATGACGGACATGGTTGTTGATTTTTTGCATATTTTAAAGAAATCTCAATTTCCAAAGGTTTTGTCATTTTTAACATACTGTAGCAAAACATGCTTAAAAGTAGCTGGGACATGTCAACGGTCACATGTGTGATCAAGGTCTGCTTAAATCCACACAACCCAACTTTGGACCAAACTGGCATGTTTTGACAAACTGAGGAGACAGGGGTTCTCTGTGATTTTATTACAGGTATATTTCTTATGATGTGACTGAGTACTTGTTCTATTGGTTGGAAAGCTAAAGAGAGGCTAAAGTTTTTCCCATAAGTAATAAAAATGATGGCCAACACTATGAGAATCAGACCCAGATTGTTTAGAAGTCCTTAAAAGTATTTTGGAACCACAGAAAAAAGTATTTTGGAACCACAGAAAAAAATGTGGCTGTGGTAGCAAGATGCCTTTGCAAAAACAGGAGGTCTGTTCTGTTTGTTCTTCTTTGGACAAATAGGGAACTGTCATCATGTTATGAACAAAATACTAACATGAAAAGTAAATGTACCAATGTAAAGAGACCGTTAAACCAGCAATATCATTCTTTAAGCGTGTTGTCTTTGTTCTGTCTACTTGAATATATCACCGCATACCACATACTACTTTTTTGTCAAAGATCGCATTCAAGCAGCTCACCTTAGAACGGAAACAAGTAGCATATGAATGATATAGAAATATCAATGACATGGTCTCATCTATATGGGTTTTTCTAAATGATAATCCACTGCTGAAGTGTGCCCCTGCCCCTCCTACATGTACACTGTCCCCAGAAAAAGAGCTTTGAAGTAAATTATTTAATATATTTTTAGAATTGTTTTCTATTTCTCTTCTTGTGTCCTATGGTATGCATTGTTCTCGCACCTCAAAGTATGATAATGTATATTTGTTAAATAGAGAAACAAATCCACACACCAACCACACCAACAATAAAACTGTATAGAAATTTTATTAGCCTGCACATTTCTAAGGCTGTGAAGTTCATTTTATTTTTAAAACTTGCATACAAATGTATATATTTCCTTGATTTTTACCCTGCAACTTTGATCTGTAGAGGACAACAAATCATCAACAATTGACAGAATACACAAGTCACGTTAACTGTATCTTGTGTGTACAGTACAGCAGAGTTGTAGATACACTATCTCCCAAAAGTGAGTACAACCGTCACATTTTTGTAAATATTTGTTTATATCTTTTAATCTGACAAGACTGAAGAAATGGCACTTTGCTACAATGTGAAGTAGTGAGTGTACAGCTTGTATAACAGTGTAAAATTGCTGTCCCCTCAAAACACCCAGTTAGCCATTTTCCCTCCTGGGTGTCATGACTCGTTAGTGTTACAAGGTCTCAGGTGTGAATGGGGAGCAGGTGTATTAAATGTGGTGTTATCGCTCTCACACTCCCTCATACTGTTCACTGGAAGTTCTACATGGCACCTCATGGGAAAGAACTCTCTGAGGATCTGAAAGAAAGAACTGTTGCTCTACATAAAGATGGCCTGGGCTATAAGAAGATTGTCAACCCTGAAACTGAGCTGCAGCACAGTTGCCAAGACCATACAGCAGTTCACAACAAGACAGGTTCCACTTAGAACAGGCCTCGCTAGTGATGGGTAAATTAAGCTTTTGTGAAGCACTGAACCACTTGAGCCATTTGTTTTGAAAATGGGATCATTGCTCGAAGCTTCAGTTATGGTGGCCTCTCCTTTTGAAGTGCAAGGTTGCAGTCAAATTAGGCAGGTTAGGTGGTGGACAGAAGGCTTTTAATTACACACACGCACACATGCACGCACGCACTCATACACACATGTCAATAAGCAGTGTTGAAGAAACAACTTTACTTTTGTGGAAAAGACCTTTAGTTCTGAAGCATCTTTGCTTTGATCACCCTTGGATTTAGAGTATTTTTGAAAATTCTTTGATGCGCACACATTAAGACTGAACATACTGTTCTATTTACAAATAAAGATTGATGAAGGCATGTATCGTGTTATTGTGGAGAGAGTGCTGGGGAAATATGGCTTAGGTTGTGTGTGCTTGTGTAACTATGGTAGGGGGTGATTGTGTGGGATGGGGAACACAAACACTCAGATTTCAAGATTAGGCATTGCCAGTGAATCACCTGATTGGACCGTGAACCAGTCAGTGATTCATTCAGTCAATGAAGCAGTTGCTGCTTCGGATGTCATATGTCACGTGATTTTTTTTTCACAACAAAGCAGGCTTTGAAGCAATGGTTCAATGTTCAGGGTTTGAAGCACGTATAAAAGCTTCAGTGTCGCACTGCCATCACTAGGCCCCGCCATGGTCGACCAAAGAAATTGTGTGCACATGCTCAGCGTCATATCCAGAGGTTGTCTTTGGGAAATAGACGTATGAGTACTACCAGCATTGCTGCAGGGGTTGAAGGGGTGGGGGATCAGCCTGTCAGTGTTCAGACCATACGCCGCACACTGCATCAAATTGGTCTGCATGGCTGTCGTCCCAGAAGGAAGCCTCTTCTAAAGATGATGCACAAGAAACTCCGCAAAACAGTTTGCTGTAGACAGTCAGGCTAAGGATAAGGATTACTGGAACCATGTCCTGTGGTCTGATGAGACCAAAATAAACTCATTTGGTTCAGATGGGGTCAAGTGTGTGTGGCAGCGACCAGGTGTGTCTTGCCTACAGTCCAGCATGGTGGTGGGAGTGTCCTGGTCTGGGGCTGCATGAGTGCTGCCGGCACTGGGGAGCTACAGTTCATTGAGGGAACCATGAATGCCAACATGTACTGTGACATACTGAAGCAGAGCATGATCCCCTCCCTTTAGAGACTGGGCCACTGGGCAGTATTCCAACATGATAACGACCCCAAACACACCTCCAAGATGACCACTGCCTTGCTAAAGAAGCTGAGGGTAAAGGTGATGGACTGGCCAAGCATGTCTCCAGTCCTGAACCCTATTGAGCATCTGTGGGACATCCTCAAATGGAAGGTGGTGGAGCGCAAGGTCTCTAACATCCACCAGCACCAGGAATTTCATCATGGAGGAGTAGAAGAGGACTCCAGTGGCAACCTGTGAAGCTCTGGTGAACTCCATGCTCAAGAGGGTTAAGGCAGTGCTGGAAAATAATGGTGGCCACACAAAATATTGACACTTTGGGTCCAATTTGGACTTATGGGTGTACTCACTTCTGTTGCCAGCGGTTTAGACATTAATGGCTGTGTGATGTGTTATTTTGAGGGGACAGCAAATTTACACTGTTATACAAGCTGTACACTCACTACTTTACATTGTAGCAAAGTGTCATTTCTTCAGTGTTGTGACATGAAAAGATAAAATGAAATATTTACAAAAATATGGTGGTGTGTGGGTGGGTGTTCTCACTTTTTTGAGACACTGTATATCTAAGGAGAAACCTTTTTTTTGTTTAAGTATTTCATCACAGCAGCATTGTGTGAATATGTATATAAATGATTCACCGTGTTGGTCTCTACCTCTTGAGCTCAATAACTTGACTTTGTTTATCCCACACCTTTCTAATTTCATGTGGGGATGTATTGAAAACATTTTCAAGTTTTTATACTGAAATGAACCCCCCCCCCCCCCCACCACCACCACCACCATCTTTCGTTGTACCTATCCAAGTGCAAAGCATTCACCTGAAATTTGGAGTCATCAGATGTTTGCATTACAAAGTCCTTGCAATAGCCAAGGGTTCCCTGACTGTTAATCAATGTTCACTCTTTGATAGGCTAGGACCTCCTGGGAAGGGAGAGTCACTACTTACACCACAGTGGCTGTGTTCAAAGCTCAGTGTCAAGCATTCATTTTAATGTTGATTTTTAAAGTTTTACATAAACTAATTTCTTTTGACTTATTTTCAGGCTGCTGCGAATTAGACCAGTGTTTTGTTTTTTGCAGGCTATACTATGTATGGGAGGGGTTCAATAGCTTTTAAGCCAGTAGACCAGTGTTTTGTTTTTTGCAGGCTATACTATGTATGGGAGGGGTTCAATAGCTTTTAAGCAAATTGGATTGGATAAGGAACTAGCTATTGGAACCCATCTCTAGTAGTTTGTTTCCATTTGTTTATACAGTTCTGATTGGCGGCAGGGGGTTAATTTCACATATGCAAGTAAAGTCTACCAGAACAGGAATTTCTAGGTGATACTATAAACCAATACATCAACCATTTAATTTAATTCAGTGAGGTCAGAACAGGAGTTAGACACACAGCAAAACTCCACATTCACATTATTGGGAAAAAATATTTTACTCCTCCATTATTGTGTATGTGGTGTGTTGCAACAGTTTAAATTAGTTGAACTGTGTCCTCAGTTGCACCTTTTTGAACACAGCTGATGTCTTATGGCTGCTGCTGTGAATAATGATGGAAATGATATTGGGACTGTGTCTTAATGTTACTATACAATATACAAAATCAGGATCACTTTAGACCAAACTATAAGTATATATATACTCCATACTCCTGCACAGAGAAAAGAGCCTGGTTTTTCTGCAAGAATGTCTTTTTCTATTTGACATATATGTTGTCAAAATGTTATAGGTGTTTTCTCATATACTTGTGCTTTCTTAAGTTTCAGTGGATTGAGCACTCTCGTCTACTGTGATATTGAAATATGTGATATGAAAATGACCTGGATGTAACTCTAGTTCTATGAGTACATAGCCCTCTAACAGACTTGGTGTAATTTCTGTCACGTGGCTAGTTTTAATCCATTCCAACTCATTATGAAAAATAACTGCACAGTGGCACTCTGTTATTTATCAGATTATCCCTTACCCATTCGACAAGATCTATTCTGAAAAAAAGAGATAATAGGAAAGACATGGTGAAGGTGGAAACTGAATGGGGATTTTCTCAGGAATTAACACAGCTATCAGTGGTACAAGTTGTCACTCTCCCTCCCGAACTCTTTGTGTATTAGTTTCCTATGTGTTTTATTTTGGGTTGGAATGAAGTGCTTGAATCAAATTATGCTCATTTTGGAAAATTGTAGAGTAATAACTAACAAACTTTGTGTGAGAGATTAACCACAACTCAGCAACTACTGAACTATTTTGATTCACATAATATGCTGTCTTAAACCATGTTTGTATATTTGATGTTTTAATCAGATGCATTGTAATTTGAATAAAACTTGCGGTATATACATTACATAGATGTATCTATTAAACTTTGCATTCAAGCACAGTAAATCAAAGTAAAGGATTAAGTATTCAGTTGACAGTCGTCATTTTGGAAAGTGTGAGGTCTACCTATAAGTAACATCTAGAAAATAATAGTGAAAACATTAAATGTGATATTTAAAGTTTGCCAAACCTTGTTTTCCATACCTCTCTTTCATAATGCAAAAGTGGACAACAACCTCACACAGTACAAGACAACATTTCATGAAAAGTTTGATTCATAAGTGTGCATCTACAGCCAGACTTAATACCATATATTTTTACTAAGAAGCTCATACATACATAAACATTTAAAATGCATATTTCTATATGTTAGCTATGGATTTTCACACAAAATAATGACCATTGTTTATAACTGACAAAGATATATTAATAATAATAATTTACAGTTACATTTATATATACAGTCATGTCATTATATATTGGAGGAATATCCAGTGCCTAAACATGCTTGTCCCTGAAGAAATTTACACAGTCGTGATTTTGATGACTTCTAAGAAAACTATATCTCCAAAGCATCTCACCTCAGTCTGCTGTAAAATAATTTGTTTGTTTGTTCATTTACTCCCTTGTGTCTTCCTCTATCCGCTGATGGCTTTGGTAATTTATTTTTTGTTCATTTCCATCACAAGAAAGCATCACTTGTTCTCTCTGACAGCTGAAAAACAAAAAACCAAGAAAAAATGGTAATTCAGTCATAATGTGTGCCTCTAATGAGGTCCATGCTAACCATAATTCGTTCTGTGACACTTACATATAGTTATTGTCCTTTCACACCTTTTTGTTGTCCCTTTTACATGTTTGTTGTACTATCATACACACACATTCTCATTTGAGATTCTCTCTTCTAACTTCAGTTATTGTACTTATGCTACTAGAGCACTGCACTCCCAGAATGCAGGGTTACTTGTGGTTCCTATAGTCTCCAAAAGTAGAATGGGAGCCAGAGCGTTCACCTATCAAGCTCCTCTCCTGTGGAACCAGGTTCCAGTTTGGGTTCAGGAGGCAGACACCATCTCCACATTTAAGAGTAGGCTTAAGACTTTCCTCTTTGATAAAGCTTATAGTTAGGGCTGGCTCAGGTGAGTCCTGAACCATCCCTTAGTTATGCTGCTATAGGCCTAGACTGTAGGGAGACTTCCCATGATGCATTGAACTCCTCTACTCTTCTCCCTCTCCATCTGCATGCATTCTTATTCCATTAATGCATGTTACTAATGGAGCGTGTCCTCCAAAGAAGCAACCATATAGGTTGTTTCAGCCACACAAAATTATGACTCATGTTTAAGTTTCTTGTGGCAGCGACCTTTAGTGGCCATACAACGCCAACTCATGACAAACACGTTTAAGTATTTTAAATAGCCATAAAGAGGAGTTTCGGTGGTGGTGATCAGGGGCGTTTCCAGGCTCTTGAAACATTGGGGGCTTAGCCCAGCCCAGAAATTGTTCATGTTTTCACCCAACTCTAACAACTGTCTCATTTTCTGAAAATAATTAACACTGATAATATCAACTCGGGGGGGTCTGGGGGTCCTCCCCCTGAAAAATTTGGGCTTTAAAAACTTAATATCCTGCATTCTGGTGAATTGTTTAGCACCACGTTATTGAAGAAATGTCTGAAGTGATAATTCAAAATAAAATAAAAATACTGTGTAATATAAGGCTGTGCAGCTCTCAGGCATTCTGTTTTGCTGTCAGACATGTTTCTCCTGTAGATCAACCTTTCTCATTTAATTTAATCCCAGCTGAGTATACATACATGCAGGCATGCCTGAAGTAGCCTAAAGTCTTTTCAAATGTGCCTATGGCACCTTTTCACCTCAATGTTAAATTAGCTTAATTAATTTGAATTCAGTTTAAAAAAGGTTATTGAGGAAAAATTTGATAGGGGGGTTCGGGCATCCTCCCCCAGAAGATTTTGAGCATTAAACATTTAATTTCCTGAATTCTAGAGACAATTTCTGCACTGATTTATGGTGGAAATGTCTTTATTTTTATTAAGGGAAGGACACAATTTAGGTGGCAGGTGACAATTCAGATATAAAAATATAATAGAATATAATGTAGTAATCAGTAGCTTATTTTTATTTAGCTTAAGTTACTTTTTTTTAAATATAGAGATTTATTCAATATTTACACTGCAATGCAGGTTTATTGTGCAAATAAACCTTTCTAATAGCATTTTTATTTGTTAATTAACATTTCTTGGTGCAAGCTATTTTTCAGAACATTTTTAATGCTTTCAAAAAGTGAATGACACTCCCTCCCTACAGGTTGCGCTACTCCATGATTACCAACCACTTCACCTCTACTCTCTTATTGCTGTCTATCTTACTGTCCCTCTGCCCTGTCACTTTGTCACTCTGTTTCGCCTCCTTTACTCCTTCAATTGCCTGTGTAAGGTTCCTTGGTCCACCATGTCAGATTACCAGTCCACCCCTGAGGCTACCCCCTTTAGACCGTCTGACAGACACAGAGCCCATCTGCGACAGTAGCCTACTTAATGAGACGAGCGCACTGATCTTCATCAGAGGAAGAAAACGGAAACTGAAAACACTTGTCACCTTTTAAAGGCTGTGTGCCTAAACCTAAGTCAGTGTTTTATGCATGTCGACAACAGCTGTGCAGATCGGCCATGCAGTAGGGTTTGTTATGCTGAGTTTTACATGCCTGCCGAGAATTGCATGCACCTCCAAAAACTGCTTTTAAACACTATATCCTTTGTGGACTACATCAATGGTGATAAATGATTCAAAGTATATATTTTATGAATGTTTAGAGTCATTAATAATTTATTACACTTAGAATTAGCATTCTATGTGGTGATAACTGCATTTGATCTATGAGCACAGTAAAGTGTCTGAAAAGGTGAGGTGGATGCATAATTGGGCAGAACAGATGTTGTAGGCTACCTGCTGAGATTTGCATCCACCTCTTTTCTCTGCGAGAATTGCCTGCGAGGTGCAGGCAATTCTCGGCAGGCATGCAGACTTCGGCACAACAGGTTCACCTCCTTTGTGACATAGGTTCCGTGATTTCCAAAAGGTAGGTCTGATCGGCCGCTATTGTAGGATATGCTCATATGAGTCATATTTGGAACATACCACAACTGGTAGAGGCGCTATTTTAGGATACATTCCGTTTTTGGAAGTTGGTTAATACAACCTATGTTGCCGTTTAAGTTGTCATGGTGTCCATGACATCACCCATAGCGTTCTAAAGAGCCATTTTGAGGCTCGGAATCGTCCAGTATTTGAGAAATAGCTTCCCGTTTTGAATCAATATGGGACGTGGTTTGTCTGAACGTCAGGTTCAGGGCCAATCGGAGTCAGATAAGGGCGGGTCTCTTGTCAGGGAGTCAAGTTGAAACAACAATGGCGACAGCTCGATAAACCCCTCGTGTCCCCTCTGAAACGAAAGTGGATGCAAAAGTAGGCTACCAACGACGACGAGAGTGGGAGAAATCAAATAGCCTACTTGATATCAAGCCAAACTGCACAATTTGTTGGCCAGTGTTCTGTGTGTTCACGGTGGCCTGTCAGACAGCATTAAGAAGCAGTGTAATGATTTATAAAAACCTAATAATTTTCTGATTGATTACACTTGATTTCATATGCCTATTTGTTAAGAAATATTATTACAATGTAAATGACTCATGTCTACATTATGGTATGATTTGTTTTTTATGGTGAGGTATACAGTCAGACACATACTGTAAGCATTAATTTAAGAAGAGAGAGAGATATAGACTAATTAATACACATTTAATTATAAAAATATAGTTATGATCTTCAAATGCCTGCGATACAGCACTAGAGTGGCGATACTGAGAGAAGTCTGATGGGGCAGACCAATCATGTATGTATACTCCCCCTAATCTCGATATCTTGATATTTCCTTTCCTTCTCTTTGAACTTCCTTTTTTTCATGTTTATTGTTGTTGGGTGGCATGGTGGCCTAGTGGATGGCACTGTTGCCTCACAGCAAGAAGGTCCAGGGTTCAAACCCTGGTCATCCAGGCTTTTCTCTGTGAAGTTTGCATGGGTTCTCTCTGGGTGCTCCAGCTTCCTCCCACCATGCAAAGACATGTGGACTAGGTTGATTGGTGACCCTAAATTATCTTTAGGTGTGAGTGCCCCAGCCCCCCCTCACCCTGTATGCAGGATGATGGATTATTATTATGGTGGGGACTTTACTCAAAATGATTTCCAAAATGAACTCATTAGTATTGTATTGTATTAGACTTTATTGTCCACCTTAGTGGAAATTTGTCTTCGACTTCTCCGAACAGATATACAACAGTGACACCACAGTTAAAATTACATAAAAAAATAAAATAAAATAGAAAATACACACAGTTAAGAGTACGACACTGTACCACCGTCAACATACAACAACAGAAAATGGAAAGGTAGGTTATGACCTACAATAAACACATTTAAAAATGCTTTCAGTTTAAATTCAGTGCCTGTATGGCATGGGGAATAAAAGATCTCTTATAGATGTTCCGGCTCCCCCTTGGGACCGACGGCCAGATGGGAGCAGCTCAAACTCTGAGTTTAGGGTGTCTGCTGATATCTGTCTGGCCTTCCTGAGTACCACCCTATCAAATACATCCCCAAGCTGCCTTTGTGACTTACAATATTAACAATTTTGGAAAGCTTGTTTTTGTCTTTCACATTCAGGTTGCCATACCAAGCTGTTATATTAAACTAGTAGGCTATAATAAAGATGGGAAACATGGGAAAAATTCTCTGCAAATGATAAGTAGGCCCAATTATTACTTTTACATTGATGTACGTCCAAATATATGATTACTGTTATTATCTTATGTGGCCTATCTTTTCATTAAATCTAGCAGGTATGCATAATTCTTTGATGATATTCTCTTTTCTTCTGTTTTTGTATCAGTTTTGGTGGCTGCAAGAAGGGGTATAGGTGCTAACAGGAGCACGACAGCCACAAATCACAGATGGTAATATAGGTAAAGGGTTTGGGAGGGGAATGAGTGATCTACTACTGGGACGGTGGGCTGACAAGTATACTGATATTTCATGTAGCATTTACGTACAAATAATGCTGCAGTCTCTGACTACAGCCAAATGTTTTACTTTTCATTTTGATACTAATTTCTCTGTAATATGGAATGTACAAGGTTTGAATAGGATGACCAAGAGAACTGCTTATCTGGAGTATATAGACAGCAAACACATTGATATAGCAATGATTCAGGAATCCTTACCAAGGAGTCTGTAAACAGTTTTAGTAACTCTAATTATAAAGTTGTAGCCTCATCCTCAGCAGATGACAAAAAAAAGGAGTGTTGGTTGTAATCAGACTTTCACTGAACATAAACATTATTGACATTGGTAATGATACGGTAGGATTGCCTTTATTAAATAAAGTATATCTAATATGAGAGTTGTTTTTTTAGCGCCTATGCTCCAGCTAATTATGATAAAAAAATATTTTTTTAACATTAATAAATATGTTATAATTTGTATTATTATTATTATTATTATAATTGAGTATTATTTAATCATTGGAGCAGATATGAGTTAGATGAATCGAACCCTTTAGTAAGTAGTTACCTGTTATCTTGTTCCAAGGCTTTGCAGCTGTGCATGTTAGATCATAGTCTGTCAGACATATGGAGATTTCATAATCCAATGGCTAGAGTATACTTTTTTCCAATAGACATAAATACTCAAGAATAGACTATATATAAAGACACTTTGCCAAGAAGTAAAAAAAGTTGATATTATTTTGGCTTCACTGTCATCACGCAATTAAAGAACATTTTCTACTACCAGTTATTAAACAAAAAGCACCTTGTTTAATACCAGGATTAATACCACTCTGATATCGAAAACAATTTTTGCTCCCAATTTAAATCTAAACTATGTGAATTTATCTCTCTCAATCTGGAATCAGTGGAAGATTTTAGGGTTATCTGGGAGGCGACCAAAGGGTTTAAAAAAGATAATGTCAAAATCGCTCTCGTCAGCAAGAACTCCTTTTCCTCTTTATGAACAGGTCAGCTTAGTCTGGTGAAAAATGAGCTCAATGTATTATTTAGAGCTTCTTATATAATTCTAATACATTTTGAGATACTAAAGTTTTGAGTTCCATGAGCTGTAAACCGTAATCATGATTAAAACAAATAAAGGGCTTAAATTTTTCACTTTGTGTAATGAATTTAGAATATATGATAGTTTCATCTATTAAATTAAATTACTGAAGAAAAGGGACATCCTGTTTTTTTAAAGATGCATTGGTATAGTTCATATTTTACATTACCTGCAGCATTTATTAGCATTTCATATATAGTCACAGTGTGGATCACGTGAGATCTGGTTCCCAGAGAGCTGCAGAGACTGTCTCGAGTTACGTATGTAACCCTTGTTCCCCGAGAAGGGGAACGAGACACTGCGTCGGTCCGCCACACCTCACCCTGCCTGGAGTGCCTTGTTTCATAGAAAAGGGCTAATGTGTCCTGTGTGCCGGCGTGCTTATATACGCCTCCGGTTACGCCGTCACACGCTACCGTTCTAGTAGGATTGGAGTAGTTTCATTCATAGTTCAGCCCTGCCATGCCCAGAGGCGTTCCCATAGTGTCGTCACTGACGCAGTGTCTCGTTCCCCTTCTCGGGGAACAAGGGTTACATACGTAACCCAAAACGTTCCCCTTCGAGGGAACTCAAACTGCGTCGGTGACGACACTATGGGAACGAGATACCCACTTAGGCCGCGCCAAAACCCCGCCTGCCCCCAGTGTGCAGAACCTGACGGCACGACTAAGAGGACAGCGCACAGGTGCTGGGTGCAGAAGGAAGGTCTAGACCGGATGAAAGTGTGAGGGGTGGCCCAGCCAGCCGCGTCACACAAATCCTGGAGCAACGCCCCTGCGAGGAGGGCCCTAGAAGCCGCCATGCCTCGAGTAGAGTGATAGCGAGAAAGGCCATCTTAAGGGTCAGGTGCTTGGCCTCAGTCGACTCCAGGGGTTCGAAGGGGGCCTCAGCCAGCACTTCGAGAACCACTGCCAGGTCCCAGGTGGGAACCCTGGAATGAGTCACGGGTCTCATTCTCCGGGCTCCACGGAGGAAGCGCACGACCAGTGGAAGCCTCCCCAAGGGCCCATCACTCAGAGGGGCGTGGAATGCTGCAATGGCAGCCACATATACTTTGAGCGTGGACGGGGAGAGGCCTGGTGAAAGATCCGGCCCTCCGCCTGGGACAGCAGGCCTCTTCTCAGAGGGACCTGCTAGGGCGGGCCCTCCAGGAGTGATATTAAATCCAAGAACCACACTCATGCCGGCCAAAACGGGGCTACTAGTAGTAGGCTGACGCCGTCCTGACAAACCCGCTCCAGAACCAGGAGCCGAGCGACTGGGGGAAAAGCGTACAGACGCAGCCTCGGCCACGTCTGCACCATGGCATCCAGCCATAGCGGGGCTGGGGGCGAGAGGGAGAACCACAGGGGACAGTGCGTAGTCTCTCGAGACGCAAACAAGTCCACGTCTATGGGGCCGACCATTTCGCATAATAACTCCACCACCTCAGGGTGGAGTCTCCATTCCCCGGGCCTCAGCCCCTGTCTCGACAACAGGTCTGCTCCCTGATTCTGGGTCCCAGGGACGTACATCGCTCTGAGGGACAGCAGTCTCTGCTGGGACCACAGGAGGATCTGATGTGCCAGTAACGGGCGCGAGCGCAGACCCCCCTGGTGATTCAAATAGGCCACCACTACCGTATTGTCGGTTCTGACAAGGACGTGGCGACCGCGGAGAGCGGGCAGAAAACTCCTCAGAGCTCTGAATACCGCCAACATTTCCAGGCAATTTATGTGCCGGGAGAAATGATGCTCCTGCCAGGAGCCTCTCGCAAAGCGGCCGTCCATGACCGTGCCCCATCCCGTGAGTGAGGCGTCTGGGACCTTGGGACAGGAACCAAGATTTCCTCCATACAGGAAGGGAACGAAGGCACCTGCTTGTAACCCATATCAGACGGAGCGGATTTCCCCTCGGGGAGAATCCCTTGGATTTTAGCCACCACTGCAGGGCTCTCATGTGCAGTAGTCCAGAAGGTATTATACTGGACGCTGCTGCCAGGAGACCCAACACCCTCTGAAAGTGTTTTACAGTGATGGCGCGGCCTAACTGCAGTCTGGTCACTGAGGACAAAATGGACTTGACGCGTGCGGGAGACAGGTGGGCCCGCATCGCCGTTGAGTCCCACACCACCCCTAGGAACGTAGTCCGTCAGCACGCTCTTCTTTGTGTTGAGCCGCAGCCCCAAATGCTGAAGGTGGGCGAGGACGACATCTCGATGCAGAACCGCTAACTCCCGAGACTGGGCCAGGATGAGCCAGTCGTCGATGTAGTTCAGTATGCGGATGCCCTGGAGCCTCAGCGGGGCCAGAGCTGCATCCATGCATTTGGTAAACGTGCGGGGAGAGAGTGCTAGGCCGAACGGAAGAACCCAATACTGGTAAGCCCCGAAGGCGAACCTCAGGAACTTCCTGTGAGAGGGACGGATGGAGATGTTGAAATCGTGCATCTTGCAGATCTATCGTGACAAACCAGTCCTCAGATTGGATGTGACTAATGATGGCGGGGATGGTGAGCATCCTGAACCTGAATCTCCTCAGAGATTGGTTCAGGGACCGCAGATCCAAAATCGGACGCAACCCTCTGTCCTTCTTGGGAACTATGAAGTATCGGCTGTAGAACCCGGCCTCTCTGACCGGCGCGAAATGAGTTCTATGGCCCCTTTTTCCAGCAAAGAGCGGACTTCCTGTCCCAACACCCGACTCTGCCCTGCGTGCACCGCAGTCCCGACCACCCCGTAGAATCTGGGGGGGGCGAACCTGGAACTACAGCCTGTAGCCATCCATTACTGTGTGCAGGACCTCGCCGGCGACCCAAGTTTTTTTGAGCCCGATCATCTTCCAGGTGCAGTCCCTCGGGGCGGACAGACCGGTGAGGGCCCGCTGATGGCTAGCGCTTCCGGAACGCCGACACACCGGGACAGACAACGCCTGTTGCTGGAGCCGCCACGAGAGAGGGGACCACGATCGGCCTCTCTCGGTGGAGGGGGGCAGGAGGGTGGTAGTGGGTTCCCCTACTCAAAGCCTCCAGACCTCTTCCGCCGGACCCGCCGAGACTGAAGGACGGTTCTCAGATCCTTCTCCCCGGGGGGCTGTGGACGAGAGCGCCGCATCACGTCCCAGGTTGGTTGAGGGGAACCCCGTGAAGCGACGCTCTGCTTCTGGCTGCGGCGGTAGGTGCTGCGCCTGCCTTTCCTGCGCTGTTGCCGTCCTGGAGCCTGACCGGCGGGGGAGATTTCGCTCAAACGCCTCTCCCTGTGTTTTGTCGTGCTGAAACCTGCTGACGACAGCATCCACTGCTTCGCCAAACAGGCCCTTAGGAGAGAGGGGCGCATCCAGGAGAAAAGCCTTCTCCTTCCCCTGGAAGCCCGAGAGGTTGAGCCATAGATGGCGCTCCGTAGCCTCCAAAGCTGACATGGAGCGCCTGATGGAACGGGCCATCTCTTTGGTCACACGGAGAGCTAAGTCCGTAGCTCTATGGAGCTCAGTCAGATTCTCCTCAGAGGGACCCCACCCTAGGTCACAGTCCCAAAGAAGATCGGCCTGGTAAGCTTGCAAGACGGCCATTGTGTGCAGGCTGGCACCAGCTTGACCCACTGCCATGTTGGCCTTGCCCACCAAATCGGATGATCGACACGGCTTGGTGGGGAGAGCCAGCGTCCGGAGGGATGAAGCGAGGGAGGGAGAAAGGTAGCTCGCAAGCGCTTCCTCCACCCGTGGCATCACTCCGTAGCCATGCTGTCTGACATCTGTCACGTTGCCGTAGTCCAGCCGGGGGGACATAGACAGCCGTGTGGAGAAGGGTTTGTTCCAAGATCCGGAAAAAATGGCAAGGGCCGACGTGGGGGTGGCGCTCGGTGCTGCAGAAACCGCTCGTCCAGTTTACTGCCAGCTGGAGGCTCCTGCACAGCCTGTGGCCAGTCAATGTGCAGCTTGGCCGACGGGCTCCCGACTGGGGAAGAGGATTCCGCAGATGAGGACCGGAAAAAGGCCTCAGCCGTCCCGGCACCCTCGGAGATCTCACGCTGTGATCCCCAGGATAGGAGCTGCTGCGACGCCTCAGCGACCGCGGGGCCTGAGCCACGGGGGGAGCGCATCCGACCATCCTCCGGGAAGAAAGCCGCTCGAGACCTCAGCACCCTCAGGGGCAGGGCCTCGCAACGGCCGCAGGTAGCCCCCTCGAGAGCTGCCTGGGCATGCGACCTCCCCAGCATGAAACACACATTCTGTGGGTATCCCCCTCCATGATGAAGCGCGGACAAGGGAAGACACACTGTTGGAATCGTTTCGCGGACATGATCTCTGCTGCTTCGCTTGACTTCAGGTAAGATGATCTCTCTCTTGCAACAGTGGAGCTTCCAAACATACTCAGAGTGCCTGCTGAATAGAAAGAAGCTAATGTGTCCTGTGTGCCGGCGTTCTTATATACGCCTCCGGTTACACTGTCACAATATTATCCAGATGTGTTTTATGTCCATTTTAACTCCTTTGTCTATACAGCTGACTGAAAAAGTTAAATTTCACTTAAGTTTGTCAATTTAAAGCTAATCACACAACACAGTCCAAGCTGTGACAGCACCAAATATTGCATGATTTTGTCATCGTTTCCCGCGGCTGTCTTTGGAAAATGGTTTTCAAGCACGGCAAGTAAATTTCTGACTCTTTTTTGAATTACAAGTTGTGTCTCTCATTTCATGTGTCACACTAATGATTAATCTACAGGTTATTTAGTGCTTTAACACACCCTGAAGTTTGCCCTGTCAGAGTTTTCCAGTATAAAAATAAATCGTGTTTATATGTCAGTAGTTCCTGTCGGGACTACCCGCTACATCTGACCACAAGTGTTTCTTTTGTCCCGCTGCTAATGTGGTGACTTTCTCTGTGTTGCAGCATTTATTAAAACATGTTTATGTCATATTATACCAAAAGAATATGCCAATAGCGTAAGACAGAGGTCTGATTCAGCCAGATGTTTGAGAAGGCGTTTCTGGACATCTCTATTAGAAACAAGTCAGCTGATAAAGTCTCATGCTAATGTAGGAGGAGGGCAGAGATAAATGGGGAGAAGACTAGACCACAGGTACAGATCACATTATTAAGTCTTCTCCTTGGACTAGGAGAGGAAGCTGCATGCTTATATTAAGAGAGCGGCTGATATTTATTTTGGCCTGTCTCCTAAGGAGGTCAGTGTAGTAGGTGTCAGTAAAAAGCACTAAAAATGCAGATCGCTCATACTTACTAAAACAAATTTAAATTCATTTCAAAATGTGAAATTTGAATAGGCCTATTCTGTAAATAGCTTTTTAATTTTTATCTTAATTTAAATTTTTGTCTTATCTTTCTAAATTGTTTAATTTTTTCACTGTTTCTGAAACTGCTACAACATGCAAATATCCCCAGTGCAGGAAGAGTAAAGTCTTATTTTCTTTTAATCATGTCAGGTTCATAAACAAAAAATCTCCATCTAACCATTTCCCCCCTGTTTTAGGTGCACACATTTGCATATTCTATATTCTAAACAATTTAAGTTTGGGCTGTCAGGTTACTTTTGAAACTGAATATTTAAAATAAAAATTTAATTAAATTAAATTTTAAAAATTAACAAGGTCACAGTCATGTTTATTTATTAAATACAAGGTTAACACAAAAAATCTAGCTTGTATTGTTGTGTTACTTTTGACCCACCTGTGTGTTACTTTTGTCCCAGCTGACAGGGTCGAAAGTAACAATGTGCCACTTATGTTTAAAGTGAAATTATACAGAAGTCATTCTACATTTGTACAAAATACCAACTGATATTGACAGGTTTTTCTGAAAAATGGTACTTTCGCCCCTGCTCTACCCTACATCTAAACCTTCTCAGAGGTCGCAATAAATGGCACCTACTTGCCTTCAAAGATATTCAGTGTGTGATAATTAATAATTAATACCAACATTTAATACCAACTTTTCATTTTTTTACTTTCTGACATTTGCACAATGTCAACCTATTAACACCATCTTACTGTTTTCATTTTTAGCTGTTAACTATGATATTGTTAAGTTAAGATCACACTATTTCCAATTAACAGAGGAAACTGATGATGAATGAAGAATGTGATTTTAATTTTTGTATATCAAGTCTGATCCATTTTATAACAAAAATTAATCCTATTACACAAGCAATAGTTTAACAATTTAAAAATATATCTTGCATTCATAAAAGCATCAACATTTAAAGGTTACAAATGGAAAACTAGTTTTGTATGACTCTGTGTCAGTTGTGCTGAAGAGCCACGCTGGAAGCTGGGACTGTTTTTCCTATAGAGCTCGACGATGCTTCATCTGGATGGGTTCTGCAATTAGCAGCCCCTGCACATGACAGACAAGATGAGTACAGAGTTACTGACAGTACACACAGTTTTTTCCCAACCGCCACGAACATACTGAACTCTGAGATCGCCTCCTCATGATAACCTCTCTTGCATGTGACAATAATTAGGGTGGCAACCCTAATAGGGTGGATTTTACCGCAGCTTCTTTAAGTGCTTGTTTGTTTCGGGGTGTTTCTCCCTTCAGTCTCCTCTTAAGGAGGTAAAATGCAGCTCTATTGCAGAGGTGACTAATAGGCCGACCGCGGTCCGGACCCGGACGTACAGCTGATCTGTTATTGAGAATTACTACCTCGTGACGGAGCGTTTCTATTGTAAAACATGCAGCTTTTCTAGCAATTCAATTCAATTCAAATTAGCTTTATTGGCATGAATGTGTAACAACAACATTGCCAAAGCATCATACATACAACATATAAACAATCAACCCCATACATTTCATTAAACAAGAAATTAAAGCGTAAAGTAATCAAAGCGTATGTGTGTACTTGTATTTAAATAACATTTATTTTAATTATTCCTGCAGCCCAATGCCACAGTTTAGTGAGAAGATTTATGTGAAGTGTTATGTATTCCAATAACAACAAAAAAATTGAAACGATTTATTGCCTTGTGAAAAGTAAACAAATTATTAAATATATACTTGAAACCAGTAACATAGAAAACATGCACATTGTGGCACAGTTACCTGCTCCTGTGATAAACCTAGTGAATACTAAAGACCGTGGTTTCTGTGTGAACTGATTATTTTGTAGAAAAGTAAAAATGTTGTTGAGTTAATATATTTGTCTTGTTTTAAAAAATACCCTTTTTTTCATTTGAGCCCCTGCCCACCAAAATGTCTGTGCACGTGTCTGGTCCACTCCCACAACATCACTGGACTTGCGGATCAGTTTATTGAGTCTGTTAGCGTCTGCTACCCTCAGAAGGGAGAGAGGACCGTCTCCTGCGGGGCCCTGGTGTTGCTGACCACATTGGCAGACAAAATGTTTCTGTCCACTTCTGAAGTCATTCTGCTGCTACTATCACCAGTTACATCATCAATAAATATTATTGAGCCTGTTCCAGAAGCATGACATTACCTCCACCATACTTCACAGATGAGCTTGTATGCTTCAGATCATAAGCAGTTCTTTTCTTTCTCCACACTTTGGCCTTTCCATCACTTTGGTAGAGATTAATCTTGGTCTCATCGAGATTGTGTTCCAGAAGTTTTGCGGCTCATCTCTGTACTTCTTTGCAAATTTCAATCTGGCCTTCCGATTCTTCCTGCTGATGAATTGTTTGCATCTTGTGGTGTGGTCTTTATATTTCTGCTCTCTGAATCTTCTTCCAACAGTGGATTGTGATACCTTCACCCCTGCACAGTGGAGGTCGCTGGAGATGTCACTTTCTGATGTTTTGGGGGTTTTCTTCACAGCTCTCACGATATTTCTGTCATCAACTACTGTTGTTTTCCTTGGCCGACCTGTTCGACGTCTGTTTTCACGCATGAGTGAACAGTCTTGGACTCTTACGTTCACTCGTTATACAGCAGCTGCAAGGTCTCCGTCAGCACAGGAAACAGAATTGATTAGTTCAGGACTCATAACTGTGGGTCTCTGGGTTTGAGTCATTCATTTTTCACGTGACATCTCAGCTACTGTGGAGCAGGAATGAACTAATCGTTCAGCGCTCACGTGGGTCCTCCTCAGAGTCTGTCTTCACTCGGCAGGCTGACTTCCTGCCAGCACCGGGGAATGAGAGGCAAGTCTATTGTCAGGTAAAAGTCACTGGACTGACATATATCTAATATCTATTTTGATAATTTTGTGACATTTAATAAAGCATAACGTTATTACAGCGCAGTTATGTTGTGCTAAGTTACAGTTTTAACACAGCCGCACCGTAACTTTAGTCCTGCTAGTGTTTACAGCCAACAGCTGCTGAGAGTTGTTCTGGGTCCACTTCTGAGCCCTGACAGGGTTCTACCGGGAGCTGAATTACCACAGAGGTAATCCAAAACAAACGGACCCGGACATTAAACCATTAAAACACATAGCAACGTTAGCGTTAGCCCTGTGGTTCGTTTACAGCTACAGCTGATCCGTTCCGCCAGAGAACGCAACTTAACTTTTACTTTTTATTTATCGACACTGCTGTTGTTTTACCGTTCCTCACTGGTGAACAACCTGCAGTGTTTGAGATTATTATTAAATTTGTTAAATTTGAATAAGAGGGTGTTTTATTCATCTAGTGTGTCAAGCTTATTACTTCAATATATTCCCTGTAAATCTGATGTTAATATATAGATGTTACTCATGGATAGGTGTTAGGATACTGTATGAATGAGCACTTTAGAGATATAGTGATAGTAATTATAATTATATATATATGGCTGGTCTGGTTGTATACTCAGGAAAGATTGTGAAAATGGATGGATTTAGCCGGAGTAGTGGCTTAATCGAATATTGACAACACATTTCTGTGGTTTTTACATTGTTTGAATTTGGTTGTGGTTCCATGAGGCTTTATAGAACCATTATAGAGAAAGATCAAGAGGTGAATTTGTGCATTATACTTTGTCAATTAGAGCAAGCCAGGCAGCCTTCTGTGTTTGAGAACTGCGCTGTTTTTGTAAAAATTGCCCACTAGAGGGCTGCAGCGCCGCAATAACCAGCCTAGTTAAAATTAACGAAATGACATAAAAAAATGACATAAAAAAAGATTATTTCATTTTAATGAACGAGATTTGGTGACTCGAGTCTTTCAAAAGAGTGACTTTTCCCATCACTATTGGCTCTGGTCGGTTTGGTTCTCAGCTTGACAATGGCTTGCTTTTCTCCCATAGACAGCTCTCTGGTCTTCATGTTGGTTTATCCTCTTTAGCAGGAAATGCAGTCTTTGAGCCCGTTCTCATCTCAGGGCGTCATATACTGACGATTTCAGAAAGACTGACAAAGCATAGTTTAGCGTCTGTGTGAGACGCACCGGGTGTCGAAGCTTTCGGAAGCGTCTCTTTGAGACGCTTTGGGGCATCCCGTACAGACCGGAAGTGCTAGCTAGCTAGTTACGTTCGTGATAAAGGTGTTGACAGCCCCCCGAAGCCCCTACCCTTACCACAACCATTAGAAATGTTAGTACCTAAACCTAAGTCACTGACTTTATGCATGTCAACCGTGTGCTGCAACGTAGCAAACGGCGGCGTTTCATACAGACGCTGAAGAGTACCTTTAGCGTAAAATCCTTCCGCTTTGTCACGCTGTCAGTGTCAGTTATGACGCATTGAGATGAGAATGTGTTGAGTCTTTATAAGTTTGAACCAAGGATGAAAACTTAGACTAGTCATGCTATTTAATGTTTGGACAATCAGCCTAAAAGGCAACACCTGGGCAACAAGAAACATCTGTCAGTCACATGTTCCAAGTGTTTTGCTCACTTGAAAAATGGGTGGGTTCAAACAAAGGTTGGTATGTCCTGAGTTGTTTAACACATCTAGATGTGAATACCAGGAAATGAGTGCTGAAATTCTGAACTCTTATACTCTCTCATACTCATCTTTTGATCACAAACCCAAATGTCTTCAGTGAACAACAAAAGCAAAGGAATTTGACTTACTGTTCCAATACTTTTGGAGGGGACTGTATATTTATTAAGATCTTATTTTATATTTATTATTGAACTGTACTACCTGAACATCGCAGACTCTAATCCATCAAACAAACAACAAACAGAAGTAGCTTTCACACACCTAATCTAACTTTACCTAACCCAGGAACATCCCCCTAGCCAAGCTACCTGTCTTCACCACAGGTGCAGATTTCTGCATACCTGCAGAGAATTGCATGCAGCTTGCGGGAGATAACACATATATAATATAATATAATGTAATCATATATGCTGAAAAAAGGGTGGATGCAAATTTTGGCAGGTAGCCTACAACATCTTTTCTGCCGAATAATGAATGCACCTCTTAAAGTCCTTTTCACTGGAGAGTTTGATGTACTGTGCAATTAGTGTAATAAATGACTGTATCTAACTAACAGTTAGTATCTAACTGAAAAGTCACTCCGTTAAAGTACGAAGCCAAATCTAACATTGCCCGTTTGGAAAGTTTAATATTAACATTACATAAGCTAACTGAGAGCTGAGCCTTTACTTTCCAACTTCACACAGACGCCTTTTGTTCAAAGTATTATCACTCTAATATCTAACACTTCTTTAATACATGCTGACTTCTCTTTGACTTTCACTTAGCATTGTTAGCACAGCTTGGGGTCACTTGAAACTGCTAATAAGCGTAACGACCTAAGCTAATAAGCTGGGTATGTAGACACCGAAATTGCTAATAAATGTAAAACATAACTAAAGTACTAGAATTTCACTTACGAACTGGAGCACAGGCTTCCTGAATGGTCTCTCTCTCCAATAAATCGCACAGCCTGCCATTATTCTTCCGGTATTTGCATGAAGAAATGTCCAAAAGGCTCAAACTGGCAGAGCAGCAGAGCGCCGTGACTGTATTAGCTGAGTGAGGCTAACAGACGGAGGGCATACGGCCTAGCAGTGACAGCGGCAGCTGCCACCTGTCAATCAAAGTGACTATGCCCCTAATAATGCAGAACTTTAAGGCTTATTATAATTTAAACAGGTGAGTTATAAAAAAAAAACACCCCCTCACAGTTGTCCTGAAGGGAAAAATTAGCTATATACACTAAAACCATTTTTTGAACCAGGCTGTAAACATGTTATTCTGCTGTAAAGTTGGGCATTTTAACATGGGGGTCAATGAAGATTGACTCCCTTCTGCAGCCAGCCTTAAGTGGCTACTTGATGAATTGCAGTTTTTGGTCACTTCCGGGTAGCTTCAAAAATGAGAACCGGAATCTGGCCACTAATTAGGACTGGACACAGTTTTCCTGCCTGTAATGAATAGTAGGATCATACCTGTGTGGTTAAAGTTCCTGACTGATCTGGGACACTGTCTGAGTGGAAACCAGAGGCAGTATCTTCTTTGTCCTGAAGATACATTGTGGGATATGTCAGACATCCATTTCTCAGAGGAGTTACATTCTGGTTATTAGTGCAGTGGGAGACAGTCTGCTGCCTTTCATCCCAGAGTGTACAATCATCATGGAACAAGAGGGGAGAAATTCCTAACTGCAGGAAAACAACAGAAAGCAGTTAAAGGCAACTTCTGATACAGTATTTGTATGAAGAATAGTTGTGTGAACACACTGATATGACTGCACTTACCCGTCTGTAAAAGTCTCTTCCTATTATAGATATAGAGGTGAGGATGACTTTATCACCACTCAGTCTAATCTTTCTGACAATGTCCTCATGCTCCATAGACTCAACAGGTTCCCCATTGACAGCTAGTAGCATGTCTCCATCCTCCATCCCTGCCCCCTCAGCTGGACTCCCCACATCCACCTCCCTCAGCATGTGAACTGGATCAGAGCAGGTTTGTAAGGAAAAGAACAGAAGTTCAGAGAGACCTTACAGAAAGAAAAACCAAGTTTCCTAATATACCTTTCACAGACCCCAGTAATAAAGTTAAAATAAACACCAGATAAAATATACAAGGGAAACGGACATTAGACAAAAGTTAAAATAAAATAATATCGGCCATTGTAGGTAAAACTTTTTTTATTTTTTATTTTACCAGGAAAGAAATCCATTGAGATAATATAAAACTCAAATATTCTCTTGGATTATTAAGTCATATATTTATAAGAAATGGGTTTTTTTAAGATGTGCTGTTCTTTAAGCCTCTGTACTTTTTAAAATTAATTAAAGTAGGATGTACAGATGTTAATAACAACAGTTGTCACATATTGTGCAGACACTGCAGTCATATTTATAAAAGACTAGGATGTAACACATGCTCTCAAGTGGCTAAAGCACACAGACTCAGAGTTTTTTTCTCATAGATTTACCACTTTAATCTCAGAGAATAGCAAAGTTTTCCCCTTAAATTTACGACTTTTTCTATATTATAAAAAGTATTTTATATTTCCCCCATCCCCCGGTTCTGTAATAATAATTAAAAAGAAAAATCTACAATGGCCTTAATACACCATTGTAGTCTGCAGAGGTCCATGATATACTTTGGAACCTCACCATGTAGGGCTCCATAAGTGAGTACCAACATTTTAAAATCAAGAGGGGAGCCAGTGCAGAGAGGTTAAAATAGGTGTGAAGCGTCCGCTACCCTCAGCCTGCTGCCCCAGCATGCAACAGCAAACAGGATAGCACTGGCTACCACAGACTCAGCACAGTCCGGCAGATGTTAAAGGACCTCAGCCTCCTCAGAAAATAGAGACGGCTTTGGCCCTTCTGTAGAGGGCTTGAGTGTTCTGTCCATATGCACTCCCAGGTATTTGTAGTCTTCCACAATGTCTACACTGACCCCCTTTATGGAAACAGGGGTCACTGGTGCCTTGGCTCTCCTTAGATCCACAACTGGCTCCTCAGTCTTTTTCACATTGAGCTGCAGATGGTTCTGCTTCCACCATGTGACAAAGTCCCCTACCAGAGCCCTCTACTGTATCCAACCACTGCAGAGTCATCAGAAAACTTTTGAAGATGGCAGGACTCTGTGTGGTTGTTTAAGGGCCTTTCTCATTTCCCAAATTTGTGCCTCCTTGATCCTTGAGGAGGATATGTGAGGAGAGAGGAGTCAAGGAAACAGGCATTTAACAAAATGAGATGTCCTTTCCCTGGAGCCGTCATTTTAAAGCGATATCAATTAAATCTGACTTGTTGCACAGCTGCATAATCTGTCCACTATTTTGAGCTGTGATCGCTGTCAGAGCAGCAGACCAGCTGTTGGCACTAAAGACACAGATCATTTCTTCACAATCCAAAAACATGTCTGTCAACATTGTGACACGTAGAAACATCTCGAGGTTCCAATAAACATTATAGCAGCTTTTTAAAATAGTCAGATTACAGCAGCCTAATCATTTACTACACAGAAATACAGTAACATTTTTTTTGCGGTGTGCCTTTTGGGAGATGATTTCAGCCCTCAGCCTGATGAGGTGAAAGTTTCATCATCAGTCCCTTTATGAAATGACACAGTAACATTTATCTCAAATAGCCCCAATTAAAACTGTCATCACAGGGCTCTACTTTTGGAATGACATGGAGACTACATGAGCACTATTATTAAAACATGAAACACAGCAGATCAGTGCTGAATGCTCTGGTTCATATTACAGCCTAATAATTTGACTTCAGCAGCTGAATGCACTGTTTTGGCACAATTATAGCAGCTGAATTGGTGTGATGGCGGATCTGCTCGGACATTACGATGACCTACGCATAAATCAGCCAACTAATTATTTTATCAAATTTATGGACCTGCACCTGCATGGACGCTCTGAAGGAACTCAGGGTTGATCAGGAGGACGGCTGCTTTACTCCAAACTGTTTCACTGTATGAACCTGGACTGTGTGTGAGACCTTTTGGATGTGTAGAAGAACACAGAACATGAATTAACATTAGATCCTGATTAAGCCACTACTCCGGCTACACCAGTGTATCCTTGCCTATAGCTCCTCCAGCAAGCCTCCTCGATCCTCGATCCTCAATCCTCAATTCTCGCTCCTCACTCCTCGCTCCTTGCTCTTTGCTCCTCGAGGTGCATTTTAGGAATTGAGATGTCCTTCAAGATGACACACTGAGATCGATTTCCGGGTCAGCTCGAGGAGGCACAAATTTGAGAAATGAGAAAGGCCGTAAGTCTGTGGTGTAGATGATAAGGAGAAAGAGAGACAGGACAGTCCCAGGCACACATACTGTGGTCTGGCAGTCAGGTAGTAAACAATGAAGGACACGAGGGGGGCATCCACCTGCATCGCTCTCAGCTTCTCACCCAGCCGGATGGTGTTGAAAGCACTGGAGAAGTCAAAAAACATGACCCTCACAGCGCTCGCCGTTTTATCCAGGTGGGCTTAGATGTGATTGGGCAAGAAGATGACTCCCAGGTGGGGCTGGTAGGCGAACTGGAGGGGGTCCAGAAGAGGTCTGGAGTTCAGACGTTACATGTCGACGTCGGGTTGGCAGAGGGCGGAATGTAAACAGCTACAGCGATGGCATGTGAAATTTCCTGTGGCAGATAATAGCTGGAGTCCCACAGCAAGCAGTTCAGTGTCCGGGCTACAGATACGCTGTTTAACGTTAATGTGACCGGGATTACACCATCTGTTGTTAACTAGTACGGCAATCCTCCGCCTTTCCGGTTTCTGCTCTCGGTACAATTGACACTGTCGGCCCAAACGGTCTGCAAGTCGTCGAAGGAGACGTTGTGGTCAGGAATATCCCGGTGTAGCCAAGTCTCTGTGAAGCACATTAAACTACACTCCTGGGAACTCCCTCTGACTCCGTGCTAATACTGTTAGCTCGTCCATCTTATTAGCCAGTCACGTTGCCCATGATGAGAGAGGGGAGACACAGCTTAAATCTCCTTCTCCTAAGTCTCGGTTGTCTGGACCCCTCTCTCTTCCCTCGCTGTTTTGTTCCTCCTCTGCATCCTCTGTGTGTCCTCTTCTAGCTCTCAGCGGGGATGTCTGTGGACCTGGGTGCCATGCCGGTTGGCTTCAGCGGAATCAGCTGGTCCCGGGTGTAAACAAAGCGGCCATGTAGTTGCTGCGCAACGGTGCCGTGACTTAATCAAAGGAGCAAATTCACGGCTAACAACCAACCAAAACTCTTTAAACTTGCATGATTAGAGAGAGTGTACCTTAAATTACTTATAAACCAAAAATCACACACCTGAGATATAAAAAAGAAAGTTATAAAGTTAGACAATAAGATGACGAGCGGCATCAATTGCAACAGGCTACATGCATGGATGGTGCATGCGCACTATTCTCATGGTAAAAAAATACATGGTAAAAAAAGAACCTTCGAGTCACAGACAAGGACTCTGAATGCTGTGTGAAGATTTGTATCTTCTTTCAGTACTTAGTGTCAACATATTATTGTATATATACAGCATCAACTGACAATTGGAATTGCTTGGTTGTTGTAGACAGAGATTGTGGACTGTGAAGACTTGAAATGATGCTTTTTCATGTCAGTTCTTCGCTATTTTTGTGTAATCTGAACTACATATGAGCTTAATACTGCACCATGTGTCTTATAGAATGATTAGATGGCTCTAAGCGATGAATGTACATGTGTGTGTCTGAGATTGTTGTCATGTGTCCATCAGTGTATCTTTTACCTATTTGCGGCGTGCCTGCCTGCTTCTCTTGTCTCAGCAGGAAACCATATCCATTACATCCTTTAACCAGGTGCATGGTCTTGGCAGTGTGGGGGAGGTTGCAACATTCTGCCACCACAGGCAGGATGGGCATCTTTCTCCTGACATAGCAACACTCGCTCTCACTGTCAATGACCAGCACTGTCACTGAGTCCCCACTCTTCTTCACCTAAGAACCAAACATACTGTAGGAATCAACACATGTTCTAATCTTCAGTCTAACAAACCACACAAGTTACTGACTGAAGAAACTGGATTCATACAGTTCTGCTGAGAGTGGAGTGTGTGAGCGTTGACACCATGACTCCATTGATCCAAATCAGTCTGTCTCCAGTGCAAACACCAGCTTTCTCTGCTGGACCATCAGTCACTCTGCTCACAATGTACTGGCCCTTATGACCTGGTGACACATCAATATTATTAAAATCAGAATCGTACAATATGACTGTATAATACCACAAGATGGTGTAACTTGTTAAATGCACGCTCGCGCCATTAAATAGCAGGTTGTCGACCCATTCACCACTCGTGTTTGTTGAAGCTCTGATGATGCAAAGTAGGCCCTTCATTACCAACACCAACAAACTAAATAAGGATACACTTACTAGTCATTAGCAAACTATTAAACATTAAACTGTTACAATTACTTCAAAACTAACCTTCATCTGGGATATGTGAATATACTGCTTGTAAATGTCAGATTTATCACATGACCCATTAAGCAGAAAAAATCTGTTACTTTCAAAAATTGTCTTCTTAATTAACTGAGTCTGTGTACTGGTGAAGGAATAGATTATCAGCTGATGGAAGGTTGTGAACTGATTTCATGGTACCTTGGAAAAGTATTTTTAGTATTTTTGAAGTACATTAAAATTTTTTTTTGATATACAGCGTGGCTGCTCTGCTCTATTTTGTAGTTTTTTTTGATACACTTCAAATTACAATATTTGGTATGTTATTTTAAAATTCATTTTGATATATCGTTGGCCATCCCTGCTGCTAATGTGATTTATGCAGTGTTATAAAGATAGTCTGATGATGAAGAATTTTACATATTTCCAGAGAACCGATCCAAGGAACCTCTGATGTAAGAGTAGCAGTGAGATAATTTATCCTTTATTTTTATTTCTTACTCCCTGTTGAACTATCACTTGGCACTTAATTGAGCATTACACTAAAAACTGCAGGATGGCTGAGCTGTTACAAACAGCTGGGTGTGCGTCTCTCAACTGCCCACAGAAACCACGCTTTTGTCTTGTTAAACAGGAGGGCAATCTCAGCTGGGATCAGTCAGTCCTAATGCTCTGCAATTAAACCTGTACTATTTCAATGAAACCTGAAGCTGTCGTGTGAACACCTACCCGGGTAAAGACCAGCAAGTCTACCTGTGGGATTCCACCAATCGATGCCACCTACAAGGTAAAGATAATACTAAAAATACTTTTCCAAGGTACCGTGAATTAAGGAGTGATGAATCCATGATTCTAAGTGGACAGAGTATCAACTTTAACACAAATCCAGCCCCAAGACCAATTTATGCAGGGTGTTTCTATAGAGCAGGGGTGAACTAAGAGAAATGGTTACAAATATGTAAATCATAAATCCAATGGATCGTCACACTAGTTGGTTTCTTGTGAAATTGTTAAAGCGCACGTGTGTGTATTGTCTTCAGATAATCTATAAATGAGTACAAACTGACAGTAGTCTGTACCTTCCACTGAAATGATAGTCATCCCCAGGCCATACTCTGGGTGTCTGCTGATGTGGCACAGTCTGGGTCTGGACCAGTGCTCCCCTTTGGAGGTCTTTACCAGTGTCTGCAGGTCCACACCAATAGATACTGCCTGGAAAAGAAAGAAATTAGCAGGATTGAAGTCATGGAAGAATGAATCAGAGAAATAATACAGAATAACTCCCATTTAAGTATTGGTATTAATTAAATTAAGTTACAATACAATTTACAATCAATTTTATGAAATGTACAACACAACAAACTGTGGAACAAGTGCATAGGTTGCAGCCTTTGCCAAGGTCACCTAACTCACGCTCCAATTAAATGAAGCTGTAAATAGATCTTTTTCAAACCTTTGTCAAATACATGTGCAACTAGTGATGTTAAGATATAAAATAGAAAGTTTGCCCCTTTATTATAGTTTCATGTCGATTCTCACTAGTACGTCATGGCTGCTAGATATAATACATATAAAAAACAACATGCTCAACTGGCACATACACCTCTGCACTTATTTAGGATGATTCTTCGTGTGCATCTGCTGTGTCACATAAACAGTGTGCTGCTTGTCTTCCACTGACTAACTTGTGATATACTTAATTTAGGGTGACCATATTTTGGATAGTGGGGGCAGGAGGCAGACAGACAACCACAGTGGGTGTAAGGTTGGGGCTGGGACTCTATCCACCTGAGGAGTAACTAGTATAAATTTGTGTATTACAATATTATAACATTAAATAAAAAGTTAAATCTTAGTATAATACTAAAATGTTTTTAGGTTACACATTTGGCTTATTTCTGCTTGCAGACTGTTTATTGTGGGCCCATTTGTAACATTTCTACAGCTCACTGATGTTCAACAATTCAACTGATTTACAAATAAAACCTTTTTTCTGCCTTGTTTAGATTTGATTAAGATCAATAATGTATTCAGTATGATTTCAGATAATAGAAGGCCTATCATATATACCTTACCACTATAAGGCTATAATATTAATTCCAGTTACAGCAGTTTCATTATGGTATATTGTTCTTATTCAGGAAATCCTTGTCCAAGAAAAATGCTCTACAAAAACAAAAAGAAAATCCTGGTGGTTAGTCCCTAATTTGTCCTAAAAAAAGTCCTAACTTGTCAGTAATCATGAGAACCATTCATGCAGAACGGGTTCTACATTTCAAAAGTTTGCTCTAGCACCACTTCTACCTTTTTATAATGTCCCGCCCAATCCAGGCTGTGATTGGTCAGTTCACGAAAAGTGACTTTGATGAGTAACTTTCTGCACAAGCTTGGACAAAAACAGCACCAGATCGCCTCCCTAATCCGTCTCTGCTGGAGGAGTGGGCAGAAAAGAGTACCAGTAACTTGTAAAATCTTGAATATACTCTGGAGTGGACACATATAGGGACAGCTGCGGACCCTCGCATACTCATGGATTCAGAAAGTATAATCCTTGCTGCCATCCTTGGGTATGCGAGGTACCTAAAGGGTCTGTATCATTAGAGGGTGAACATGTTGTGTCTGTGTGGACGTCCGCATGCCTCCTGTTTTTTATGACCGTGCGGACACCAACAGATCTGTGCATGTGTGGAACAAGTTCGCCAAGCTGACTCCAGAAAGTAGTATAAACAGAAGTAGTCCACGTCTGTGGGGGCGGCAGCTGTCCGTGTGTGCAACTGCTCAAGAGTATATTCAAGGCTTTAGAAGTGCTGGTGTGACTGTACTGGTAAAAGCAATGCAAAAACGCACACAATGAATGCCAACTGTAAAAAGCTGAAGCCAAATCACGGACATTTTGAGCGATTTGGAAATCCCTGGGGGACGCATTTTTAAGGTCCCAAAAGAGGACATGTCCAGGAAAAAGAGGACCTATGGTCACTCTACTTAAATATAACCACTCATTGTAGGCAGCTGTGACTGTTAGCTATGCTACTAGGACTAGCTGCAGCTACATATTAGCCCTGTTCATTTAGCATAGTGTCTAGCCTACTGGACAAAATTTAACCTCTAATGCTGCTAAAACCATTCAAAATGGGTTTTTTATGTAAGATCTCTCTCCCTCTCCCTCTCCATCCCTCACCCCCAACCGGTCAAGGCAGATGGATGCCCACCCTGAGCCATGGTTCTGCTCGAGGTTTCTGCCTCTTAAAGGAAGTTTTTCCTTGCCTCTGTCGCCTAGTGCTTGCTATTGGTGGTTTCTGTAATAATAGTATAATAGTATGGTCTAGACCTGCTCTATATAAAAAGTGTTATGAGATAACTGTTGTTGTGATTTGGCGCTATATAAATAAAACTGAATTGAATTGTATTAGGTATATATATATGTTATATGTTATAACAGCAACAGCAGGAATACATGCCAGTGGGAAGTGATATGTGCCAGCAGAACACCACTGACATATCAGTAGTCAACTGTGATTAAGAGTCACTATATGACTGAGTTAAACAAGAGTAGCACACCACCAGTGTGACAGTGGGGTCTGTTGGTAGAACAGAAGTTAAAAGCTGTGTAAGAGGCATACAACATTGGTATACCAGTAGTAGCTGGTGGCATCAGTAAGAATCACTACTGTATATGTTTGTGCCTATTGCCAGTAATCAGCAGCAACTCATGGCATGTCTACAGAGAAAGCATTTCTGCCCTTTTTTTCAGTTGTTCATCTCATGTGTCTGATGGAACAGATATGCTTCTATTTTAATCAATCCAGATGTCTACGTGTTACGGCTTGTGTGAGCTTTACTTGTGAACATGACTAGAATCAAATTTGGATGCATTTTGTTCAGTTTTATGCACTACTGTGATTGTGTAGTCACAATAACAGTCTGCATGGACTGCTGCTCAGGTGTAAAACATGTCCCTTCTCTGCAGTCATTTTGTGATGGTCTCTGCCAGACCGTTCTCTTCTCAGGGCGTCCAGCGCTTTCAGAAAAAGTGACAAAGCGTAGTTATTTGACGCTAAAGGTACCCCACAGCTTCTGTATGTCTCATCCAGACCGTAAGTGCTAGCTGAAGTGTGACAGCACCCGAAGCCCCCTACCCTTACATAACCATCACAGTTGTTAGTGCCTAAACCTAAGTCACTAACTTTATGCGTGTTGACCGGCTAACCCTACAGCTGTGGCCGTGAGGCCAGTGTGCTAGCAGGTAGGGTTAGCCTCCTTTGTGTTGCTGCAACGTAGCAAACTGTGGCGTTTCATACGGATGCTGAAGGGTAAATAATTATGCTTTGTCGTGCTGTCTGAAAGCATTGGTAATGACACACTGCGATGAGAATGCGTTGGCTCTGCACTTTCCTGACACACACTTTCCTACACAGACTGTGTAGACGCGCTGTTAAAATCAGCATATGCAACTAAAACAAGTGGCGCACCATCAGACACCTTTTTAAAAATGCTAATCATGGTGACACTTTGTTGAGGTATTCCAGTCCCGGTGCCCCGAAAATGTGCATGCCGGCTTGTTGGCACACCTAAATGGAACTGAGCCATCATTGAGGTTCCATCTGTGTCTGTCCTGCTATGACAAGTTATGTGTCTGCAGAGAAACCAGCCTGTTGTCCTCATCATGTGGAATGGAAGGTAGTGATGGGGAAAAGAGTACTTGAACTAATGTAAGTCCATATAGAGTACCTGTTCATACTGTTCTCTACTCATCACTAGCAGAAACAGGTGTAGGCCACAGGACTGGATCTTCCTCACCACCTGTCACGTAATTAGAGAAACACACAAATTATTTAGTAATTAAATTTTATTTTCATCACAAATGCCTATAAGTACTTTTTCCTTTAATATTTAGGTCCATCACAAATTACAAGAGCACGACAGCAATCTGTCGTTTTCTGTTACCTCTCACAGGTCATAAGGATTACGCTCAGGTTAAAATAAGGAAAGAAAAAATCCGACCTGCCCATTTACATTTTGCCCATTCTGATTTTCTTTCTTTCTAAGAACTGTAACTGACAGCATAAACAAAACAAATTGTAACTTTTATTTAAGCAAAAATTATTTCTGTCTTTATTAGGATCCCCATTAGTACCAGCATAAGCATTGACTATTCTTCTGGAGTCCATTCAACTGTAGTGTTAGAAGATTAATTAAATTGTTATTTTTATAAAAACTTTTAATAAAGATTAAAAAATATGGGGCACCACCCTGGAACCAATAACGAAACATACAGTCTCAAAAATGGGTTTGCTTACCTATCCCTGCCAATAATCAAACTCTTATTTTACATTAACCTCTTAATACCGGGCAGGTAATCAATTTCTGCTGTTGTAGCTGTTTTCCGTCCAAAAACAGCGATCGTTTGTGTCATAGAGACTGTCTGGCGGACCGCCATGAGGTCGGTTGAGCTGACAAGTTTCCTTTCCATTGCAGTAGAAGAAGAGTTTGCTTTGGCAGAGGCGGTCTTTATCGGCCTCTGCTGGTGACCCGTAGGAGCTACACAGACATGATGGATATCAATCGATTTGTCTTTTCAATACAAAGAGAAAGACACCCTTACAGCCCTGTAGGATGTTCTGTTTTCAAGCTGTGGCCTGAAACAATGTATTCCTTAGCTTCTGACCTCTGTGTTTTGAGTCTAGCGATTGAGTCCTACTAACAAACCTAACACACTTCTCTGTCCCCCCTGGAAACACAGCAGGTAGGAACCAAAATAGTTTGCTCTGAACAAAGGTGGAATGAAATAACAACTTGAATGTTACATAACTTATTTATTAATATAATAGTTAAGTGCTACAAATGATAACGGAATAATAAAATGTAATATCAACTTAATTCTGCAAGTCCAACCAACATTATCGGATAACTCCTAATGCAACACAAATCCTACCACTTTACACTGTACTACACAGTTGTAAGCAACATAAATTAGTATCATGAACTTTTGTAACCCAAAAAATATGTGTAGAGTAACTAAGGTTGCAACAGTATGCATACTGAATTTGCTTTTGGTGCAGGTTTGTATGCTATACCCACATGTGCTCCCTGTGCTAATATAACTAGCAGGCCACAGAGGCCTGAGCTGTAGCTCTGGAGCTCTGTAGATCTGTAGATCTATAATCTATATCTATAATCTATCTATAATAATAATTTAAAAAATAATAGGAGTGCAGAAACTAGAATGTGTTAAGCCGGTGTACAACATCGCACAGGGTATTTGTTAGCTCCATGACAGCATTAGTATAGAAGCACTGGAATTATTCAATGAAGATGTTAAAGAGGCTAAGATATGTAAGACAAGTAGCTAATTACTCCAACACTGGTCACAATAGATATTTAGCAAGCTATTTTCTTGCCAGGTTAGACAGTTTGTACTTCCTGTACTTTTAAATTTACCCTAAAAAAAAATCAAAGAAAATATTTAGACATGTCAGACACAGGTGTAACTGAATGGTTGCATTGTGCTCTCATATTGTAGATCCTGGCTCACTGCCACGACTTACGGCACAACTGGCACAGCTTAATAGAACAGAGTCATAATGAACTGTGTGTTCCACCAATCCACAGAACTTTAACGCAGATTCTATTGGAGGGTTGAATATTTCTGTCAGAGTAAACATCATATAATGTCAATGAAGAGATGAAATATGTTAAAACCCAATAAATATTATGATGTCAGACAGAATATAATGAGTTTTCAAACCTTAAAGCTACCAGAGGTAAAATACAAGAGAAAACTAGACTGGAGATTAATTTTTAACTACAAGAACTACTAGAGCTGCCCTACAGATGTTAATGTTTACTGTAGACATGACAGATGATGGACAGTGAATTCTAGATACTAACCCGCCCGAAGTCCATGTCATACACATATTGCTCGTTGACCTCCAGTACTCGGTCTCCGTCTCTGAGGCCGCTGTGCTCTGCAGGACTCCACTGTTCCACATGTCTGATCTCAAAGCCCTGGCGGCTCTGGTCCATCCGCAGGCAGAAGCCAAAGCTCTGTCCATCCTGACGCTTCAGCTGGCACAGCCTGGGCAACAGGCTCTGATCAGTCTCTGCACACATGATTAAGTAAAGATCGTTGACACTGGGGACACACTAAGAAATTATTTTAGGAATTGTGGAAGGTTGTGTATGTAAAAGCATATACCAAACCTCACCAGGATCGTCAGTAATGACCAGAGCTGGATTATCAATCCCTTCCTTTGGATTGAAGGTAAAACTGATCCAAGGAAAAATGAAAAATGGACAGTCAGTATGACCGGGTGGCACAGCAACTTTATAGAGAATTCATTTTATATAAAAACTAGTAAACAAAATGTCACTTTTTAAAGGACCATACCACTGTTTTGGAAAATTAATTTAATTCTAATACACTGATCCTCATTACTGACCATCTCAAAAGCTGTACTCCTTCAGATATTTTTATATTGAATTAATAAACAGGCATCCACTGGTTTACATTCAATGGACTATACCATCTCCCATATACTTGTAACAATTCACATTACACCAAAACGGCAAGGGAAAAGTACATTACGCAAAATATAGGGTGACGGGGTGAGGTGATTACAGCCAGCCATCAGTTTTACCTTCAATATTTTTGTGTGTTAAGTGTATACAGTTGTAGTTTGAATGTTTATCTAGTTTATGTAGGGTTGTTTAACTAAAATAAGTACTTACTTTAGTTAAACAACCCTACATAACCCTCGGCAGCACATTATCACAGTTCCCCTTGGAGGGAACTCGAACTGCGTCGGTTACAACACTATGGGAACGCCTCTAGGCATAGCAAGTCTGAACGTGAATGAAATCACTCCAATCGATCAATCAATGGCCGGATGTGTTCTCCCCGTGGCGCGGGCCCGACGGCCGCTGAGGCGGCCCGGTGGCTTCACTCATGGGGTTCACAGCGTGATCTGTCGGAGGATTTCGGGACGGCTGAGGCTTTTTCCCGACCTTCGTCCGCTGGCTCCGACGCTTCCTTTCCTCGTTCGGGAGCCCGTTTCTCGGCTTCTCCCGCTCGCGGTTTGGATCCGGAGACGCTGCAGCAATCCGACTCCGAGGAGGTGGACATGCTCAGCGTAGTGGACGATGACTTCCGGGTGTCGGGGCAACGTCATCAGACTGCGCCCGACTATGACGAGCTGCTGGAGGTGGTGACTAGAGCCGTGGCTAAGCTCAATATCAACTGGCCACAGGAGGAGCAGATACCACAGGCTTGTGGTAAGCTTGATGAAAGGTTTCTTAAGCACCACGCGCCACCTCTACGCCGATCTCTGCCATTTTTTCCTGATTTACATGATGAACTGAGTAAATCATGGGGCAGAACCTTCTCTACACGGCTTTCCACACCCCGATCACTGAACTACAGTAATGTGATGGTGGTTAGGGACCGTGGTTATGGGAGGATGCCTCGGGTAGAGGATGCGCTTGCGAGCTATCTCTCCCCTCGACTTGCGTCCTCCCTGGAGAAGCCGGCGTTACCATCCAAACCATGTCGCACCACATCCACGCTCGTGGGGAAGGCGTACATGGCAGCGGGCCAGGCAGGTGCGAGCTTGCACACCATGGCGGTGCTTCAAGCCTACCAAGCCGACCTGCTACAGGAGATGGTTCAGAGGGGGGGTCCCTCTGAGGAAGATCTGGCGGAACTTCGCAGAACCACGGACCTGTCTCTCCGGGCCACCAAGGAAACGGCCCGCTCCATTGGTCGATCCATGTCGGTTCTGGTGGCCACGGAGTGTCACCTATGGCTCAACCTCGCGGGCATATCGGAGAAGGATAAGAGCTTCCTCCTCGATGCACCCGTGAGCACGGCGGGCCTCTTCGGTGACGCGGTGGACTCGGTGGTGGATCGGTTCCAGCACGTTAAGACGCAAGGCGAAGCGTTCCGCCAGTACCTCCTTCGCCAGTCTGCACCCAAGGCAGCTGAGGCTGCCGGGCGTAGGTCCCTTCCCTCTACGAGCTCCTACCGAGAGGAGAGGAAGCAGAGTGTCGCTTCTCGGGGCCCCCCCCCGAGGAGCTGGGGCAGCGAGGCGGCGCTCTCAACCTCAGCCTTCTGAGAGACGCGATCTGAGGACCGTCATCCAGTCCCGACGGAGCTCAGGGAAGAGGTCCTGAAGACCGGGGTAGGGGAGTCTTTTCTCCCCTCCCGCACCAAGATCACACCAGACACCGACCACCAGCCCTGAGGGGCTGGTTCCGTTGGCAGACTTTGCAGAGGCTTGGCGGAGCCTGACGAACATTTCTCCGTGGGTCCTGCGCACTGCCATAGATGGGTATCAACTACAGTTCAAAACCTGTCCTCCAAAATTCAACGGGGTGGTTTGGACTGTGGTCCGCCCGGAGCAAGGTCCGGTGTTGGGACAGGAAGTTCTTACTCTGCTGAGGAAAGTCAGCAGACATGGGGATTCAGCAATGTCGTTGCTGTCTCCCCCCCAGACAGAGACGCCGGCTTCTACAGCCGGTACTTCATAGTCCCCAAGAAGGGCAGAGGGCTGCGCCCTATTTTGGATCTGCGAGTTCTAAACCGGTCTCTGAGGGGATTCAGGTTCAAGATCCCCGCCATTGTGTTGCACATCCAATCCGAGGATTGGTTAGTCACGATAGATCTACAGGACGCCTATTTCCACGTCTCCATCCGTCCTTCTCACAGGAAGTTCCTGAGGTTCGCCTTCGGGGGTGTGGCTTATCAGTATCGGGTTCTTCCATTCGGCCTGGCACTTTCCCCTCGCACATTCACCAAGTGTATGGATGCAGCACTGGCCCCGCTGAGGCTCCAGGGCATCCGGATTCTCAACTACATAGACGACTGGCTCATCCTAGCCCAGTCTCGAGAGTTGGCGGTTCGGCATCGAGATGTCGTTCTGGCTCATCTGTTGCGTTTAGGGCTGAGGCTCAACGCAAAGAAGAGTGTGCTGGCACCCACCCAATGGACTACGTTCTTAGGGGTAGTATGGGATTCGACAACGATGCAGGCACAATTGTCTCCGGCACGTGTCGACACCATATTGGCTGCCGTGACAATGTCGGCCTACTGCTCGTAGCCCCGTTCTGGCCAACCCGGGTGTGGTTCTCGGACATCATGTCGCTCCTGGACGGCCCGCCGTGGCGGGTCCCTCTGAGGAGTCCTTGGGGAAACTTCCCTTGGTTGTACGTTTCCTCTGTGGTGCCCGGAGGATGAGACCTGCGACTCGGTCCAAGGTTCCCACTTGGGATTTGGCAGTGGTTCTTGGGGCGTTGGCTGAGGCCCCCTTCGAACCCCTGGAGTCAGCTGAGGCTAAGCACTTGACCCTCAAGATGGCCTTTCTCCTTGCTATCACCTCTCTGAGGAGGGTGGGGGATCTCCAAGCGCTTTCGGTTTCCCCGCAAAGCTTGGAGTTTGCCCCGGGGAATATTAGGGCTATCCTGCACCCTCGTCCAGGATACATCCCTAAAGTGCCTTCTTGTGCGGCAGGGTACACAGTGCTGCAGGCATTTCATCCTCCACCTCATGTGAGACTTCATCTGCTCTGCCCTGCTCTGCACTGAGCATTTACACTCTGAGGTCCTCCGGTTGGAGGAAGGCTGACCAGCTGCTAGTGTGTTTTGGGTCTCCCAGGGCTGGGCTTCCTGCATCCAAACATACTATTAGCAACTGGATTGTTCAGACTATTTCCCTGGCCTATCAGGTGCGCGGTTTACCTTCACCTGTGGCTGTGAGGGCTCATTCTACCAGAGGCATGGCGGCCTCTCGAGCCCTCCTTTCCGGGGCCTCTTTGCAGGATGTTTGTTTAGCGGCTTGCTGGGCCACTCCGCACACATTCATTCGGTTTTACAGTCTTGACCTTCCTTCGGCACATGGCACTCATGCGCTCTCCTCTTAGTCGTGCCACTTTATTGCACACTGGGGCAGGCGGGGTTTTCGGCACAGTTTAGTGGGTATCTCGTTCCCATAGTGTCGTAACCGACGCAGTTCGAGTTCCCTCGAAGGGGAACGTCTCGGGTTACGTATGTAGCCCTGGTTCCCCCAGAAGGGGAACAAGACACTGCATCGGCCCGCCGCACCTCTCTCCCCGCCTGAAGCGCCTGCTTCATAGTTTAAGCTAATAATGAGTGTGTACAGGTGTGCTTTATACTCCTCCGGTTATTCCGTCACACCTTACCGTTCTAGCAACAAGCCAATAGGATTGGAGTGATTTCATTCACGTTCAGACCTGCTACGCCTAGAGGCGTTCCCATAGTGTCGTAACCGACGCAGTGTCTCGTTCCCCTTCTCGGGGAACCAGGGTTACATACGTAACCCTAGACGTTTCCCACATACATTTAACCTTCAAAACCAGCATCGCGCTGCGCCCAGAGACGCCCACCCCCAGTAGCCAGGGCACCCAGCGACTCCTCAAAGCGCAAAGTACCCCAGACCACATGTCCTGGGGAGATCTGTGCGGGGAACTCCCCGCTGCCAGGGAGCGACCAGGGCCGACAGTCCCCCAGCCCAGACAGAGGCATCCCCCCCCCCAGAGCGCAGGCGGAGTCAGCAGCCCCCGAGCTCCGGAAACCCGAGGCCGGTCCCAGCCCGGATGGGGGCTGGAAAGTATTTAGATACTTTTACTTTTTGTTTCACAAGCAAGATGCCAAATGAGTAAAGATAAACTTCAGCTTCACACAGCCAAGCAACAGAATACTGAATTGGCTGAATACATTAATGTATTGATCAAATACTTTATTATTGTTGCTATTATATTACATTTACCATGCACCTGCACATGCACACACACACACAATTACTGATGGTGACATGGACTTAGTTTCACATTTGAGGGAAGGCTGTCTGTTTATATAAGGATCTATCAGCATACAACAAACTAATAGAATGGAGAGTTATTAGATGAGGAGCCTACCATCAAAACTATCAAGTTACTCTTTATGGAGTGGTCAATTTTGAGACTTTGGTCTATTTTGCTTTCATGTCTTCTTTTACTCTAATGGAAATAAAACTTCAAGAATACACCTTAAGATGGTGTTGGTTTAAAGCCTAATACCCTCTGTCTATTTGCATCTGTAGATTTATTCTATATTAACCAAAACAAGCTAATCTGCATATTTACAAAGCACATTTCAGAGGAAAATAGCCAACTCTTGATGTAAGTCAATAACTGGGGAAGTTCTGTGGTGATATGTTTTAGTTATTTTCTTTATCCCATTCACCTGCAGTGACTTGTCAAATGTGGGCAAACTGGCGTATTTTTATTAGTTAACGACTAATGTGCATATCAGTGTGGCGATTGGGATGACATTATTAGACACAAATGTTACTGTGTTCACCTGTAGTGTCTCCATCAGTAGATTAGTTTGTATGGCCATGAGATATTGCCTTAGCTAAACTTCATCTAACTTATTACATAAGCTCAGCTCATGAGTCATGCAAGACATAGGCCTGGGCCTATATTGTCTTCTGTTTAATTAGTGGTAAACTCGAGGCACTGGTAGTTTAGTCTTTTGTTCATCACCACTCACCTCCACACAAGCCAAGAAAAACAATGCTGGGAGAGAAGCTGGAGGGGCTGCTGTCTGTCTGTGTGCTGCGCTCTGGTTACGCGTTGAGATGCGGAGCGAGAGAGAGAGGGAGAGAATCGGAACTCCAAAGTCTCATCTTCCGACCTGGTAGCCTATTTAGATTTTTTTCCAAATAAATATATTTGTTTGACAGGGAATCTGTTGCAAACAGGAATAAATATACTGTATATTCATTTATTAAATAAAAATGCATCCCAGAAAAAAGGCAGGTGCTGAAGCCCCTTTTGATGTCGTGCACTTCAGAAGGAGCCCCCCCACTCTGCCCCCCATCACCATACTCAACAGCCTTGTGTCTGCTGTGTATTCCTTCAGGTTTCTGGGATCCAATATATTTATATAAGTGAGAGCCCAACACCGACACCATTATCAAGAAGGCCCAGCAGAGGATGTACTTCCTGAGCCAGCTCAGGAAGCTCAACCTGCTTATGGAGCTGCTGATCCACTTCTACACAGCCATCATCCAGTCTGTCCTCTGCATGTAAATCACTGTCTGGTTTGAATCTGTCACCAAAAAGGATAGGAGCAGACTACAACGGACAGTCAAATGTAAATAATCCATAATTTAACAGCACCTTTCTACTTTTTGCAACCATTCAAAGCACTTTTACACTACAACGCATTCACCATTTACTCACATAGCCTAAGTGCTCAAACAGAAACTAACATTCACACACTGGTGGAACAGCCACTAGGGGCACTTTTGGGTTCAGCACCTTGCCCAAGGACACCTCAAAATGCAACCTGTCAGAGCTGGGGATTGAAATGCCAACCTTCCCATTAAAGAGCAACCTGCTCTACCTCCTGAGCAACAGCCCCAGTCAGGGTAGAAAAGATCATTGGTGCCAACCTGCTCTTCATTCAGGACTTATACATTTCCAGAGTCAGGAAAAGGGCAGGAAACATCACTGCAGATCCATCTCACCCCGGACACAACCTGTTCCAGCTTCTCCCCTCTGGTAGGCGCTACAGATCACTGTACGCCAAAACCAACAGATTCAGGAACAGTTACTTCCCACAAGCCATCACTCTGATGAACTAATCAGTTCTGTTTCCTGTGCTGCCTGCTTACCACAGCCCTGCAGCCGAGCTGTCACGTGACAAATGAACGACTCAAACAGACCCACAGTTCAGAGTCGTGAACTAATCAATTCTGTTTCCTGTGCTGATGGAGCCCATGCAGCTGCCGTGTGATGTGTGAACGTAAGAGTCCAAGACTATACGCATGCGTGAAAATGAACGAATTACTCACTGAGTCTACCCGTTCCTCCCGAGTCATACACACGATTAGGTCCTATGAACGAAACGTTCATTGAACGACACAACACTAATGCAGTATATACAATATACAAAATGACAATATGATCAGCTCTGAAATAGAGAATGATGAATTATAAGTGGTAACCAGTAAACAGGTAGCTGATCAGAGACAGAGTTGCTGGGTTATTGCACAGGAATTGTCCCTGACACTTTGAGTCAGAAATCTGCTGTTCATGACTCATAGCAACTGAGTCGTTCATTTTTCACGTGGAGCAGGAATGAACTACTCGTTCACCGCTCACATGGGTACTCCTCAGCCTTTCGTTCATTCAGCAGGCTGAGTGACTGCCGCCGCCGGAGAATGAGAGGCAGGTTGGCTGTCAGGTAACAGTCACTAGACTGACATTATATAGCTATTTTGTTAATTATGTGACATTTAATAAAGCATAACATTATTACAGCACAGTGATGTTGTGCTAAGTTATAGTTTTAACACAGCCGTACCATAATTTTAGTCCTGCTAGTGTTTACAGCTAAAATGTGTTAATATTTCTCTGTTCCTCTCTCTGTGCTGGAGTTCTTTAAGAACTTGGTGGCTTGATCCAGATTATTATTAAATTGGTTGAATTTTAATAAGAGTGTGTTTATTCATATAGTGTATCAAGCTTATTACTTCAATATATTTACTGCAAATCTGATATTAATATTTTACTCATGGATAGGGACGTTAGGCTACTGTATGAATGAGTGCTTTAGAGATAATGATAGTAATTTAGCCTTTATATGGCTGGTCTGGTTGTATACTACTCGGGAAAGATTGTGAAAATGGAAGGATTGCATATAGACAACAATAACCAGCCTAGTTCAAATGAACGAAATGACTCAAAAAAAGATTAGTTCATTTTAATGAACAAGATTTGAATGAACGAGTCTGTCAAAAGAGTCGAACTTGCCATCACTATACTCCATACCAAATCCACCTACCGCATGTACATAACACCTGCACATAATACTTATTTATTCCAGCATCCTTTGCACTGTGCTTCATCACACTGTGTACATGTATGCATGCGTGTGTATGTGCACCTGTATATGACACCCACCGTCGACATGTACATAATAATGATAATAATTTTACTCCTGCATCTTTTGTACTATTGTCTCAATCTGTCTGTCTGTTTTTGTTTATAGTGTGTATATATGTATTCTGTAGCCTGTGTGTGATTTTTATTATTGTATTATTATTGTATTGTAAGTAAGCACATTGTGAGCAATGTACAGTCCTGTTTCAAATTCCGGTAATGTGTGTAAATATAGCTGATTTTGGTTCTGATTCTCTCTCCCTCATTCTCCATTATTCCTTTAGTTTTTGGCCATCAGGGGACATGAACAACAAAGTCCAGTGCTGCTGACCTGAGGCACAGTTGCGCATCACATCAAAGATTACTTGGATCAGTAACTGTAATAATATTACTGTTTTAGAAAAGTAATTTGTTACACTACTAGTTACTGGGAAAAGTAATAATATTATGGTTACAGCACGTTACTGAGTAGCCATTACTAAGTTGGGCAGTAATGCGTTACGCATTACTGCCCAACACTGGACACCACTAGAGGAAAGCAAGAAAATATTTGTATTTATATATTGGTTATTTGTTTGAACAGAACCTACCACTACTTCTACTTTGATATGTTTTACAGTATGGTCCTTTAAAAAGTAGCATATTTCTGTTCATTAGGAGGTTTTAGTAAGACCGTGTGTTTAGTGAACTTACCGTGGCAATTCCATAGCATCTTGGAAGCCTGTGGGAGTGACAGTGACACAATGACATACTTTTACCTCCCTGTAGCTACAAATAGTGTAGCCTTACTCTGCCAACATCACAAGGCCACAGATACATTTAGGTAAGCACAAGCAGTGTTTAGTCCCATACCTTTATACAAAATGTGTGATTTATCAACAAACGACAATAATCAGAGACCTCTTGCACCCTGGTCAAACATATGAAGCCTGTTATTACACCTCTCACCTCGCCTCTCACTGTACGCAGAGCGGCTGCTGTTTCAGACTGCTTCCTTTCTGCTCCCTGCTACTGCTGATTGACCGATGCTAAGCAGGTTTCGGCTTGGCCAGTACCTGGATGGGAGACCTCCTGGGAAAACTAAGTTATTTCTGGAAGTGGTGTTGGTGGGCCAGTAGGAGGCAGTCTTCCCTCTGGTCCTAATACTAAGTTCCCAACGCCCCAGTGCAGTGATGGCACTGCACTGTAGGAGCTGCTGTCCTTCGGATGAGAAATTAAACCGAGGTCCTGGCTCATTTGTGGTGCCACCCCATACCCCTCAACATCAACATCTTCTTCCAGCAAAAAGCACTGTACCCCACTCTACCTCCTCCGCCTGCCTGTCTGTCTCAAGCAACCAGGTTAGGAGGCTGCTGGAGAAACTGCAGCAGAACAAAGCTCTAGGTCCGGATGGTATCAGCCCCAGAGTCCTGAAGGCCTGCACAGACCAGCTATGTGGGATCTTACAGCACCTCTTCACCTGATCAGCCATCCCTACCTCTTAAGGAGAGACCAGACTTCCATTCCCTGCCGGATCGTTAAGTCATGTACCGTAGGTCTTACCTTAGCATCTAGCCTTAAGCCTGTTAATCTAGCAACCAGTTTGCTTTTACTAACTTCTCTCTGCCTGTCTCCAGATCACCTGCTCTACCTGCTCTACCTGCTCTACCTGCCTGTCAGTTCCAAGTCCCTCAAAGCCGAGATCCAAACTTTCCAGCCACACTCCAGCCAGCCACGCCAGCCACACCAGCCAGCCAGCCCTCACACTCCACTGCTTGGAAATAGACTCCCTGCCACCTCACCCTGCCTAGTTTGCGCACCCTGCCTCAGTCAATAAACTGTTTAACTGCTGCTTTGCCTCTGTGTCTGTATCTGGGTTCTAGCATAACTCCTGACATGGAGAGACAGGTTCTGGCCCATCTGAGACCACAGGTGACCACCTCCATTGAACCACTGCAGTTTGCTTTACACGGGCCTCAGACTTCCAGAACAACTCAGAGTCCTGTCATCTCCAAAAATACTCGGATGACAGTTGTTGGGTGTATCAACGGTGGAGATGAGACTGAGTACAGGGATCTGGTTGACTGCTTTGTGTTGTGGTGTAGGAACAACCACCTCCTCCTAAACGTGACAAAGATGAAGGAGATGGTGGTGGACCAGGACAACAACACTGAACACCATTCACCTTCTGGGAGAGGAGGTGGTGGTGGTTGAGAACTTTAAATACCTGAGTGTGCACCTTGACAACAGACTGGACTGGAAGTACAACACTGAGGCCATCTTCAAGAAGGGCCAGAGCAGACTTTACTTCTTGAGGAAGCTTAGGTCCTTTAATGTATGCAGCAGGATGCTGTATATTTTCTATCAGTCTGTTGTCGAATTCGAATATTCTCTTTGCAGCCATCTGCTTTTTTTAAAATCTTTTATTATATAAAGTACAAAAAAGTACATTACAGTGGTCGACGCCAAAGGGAGCCTTGCAGCCATCTGCTGGGGCAGCAGCATCAGAGCCAGTAAGAGACTGAACAAGCTAATAAAGAAGACTGGCTCTGTGCTGGTGTCTGCTCTGGAGCTCCTGGAGTTGGTTGTAGAGAGAAGACTGTTACACAATCTATTAAACATCATGGACAACACATCTGCTGCACAACCTGCTGGTTGGAGACTCCTACAACTCCACTGTAGCAAGGACCGGTACAGGAAGTCATTCCTACCCACTGCCATCAGAACTCTCCCCTGTGCAGGGAGAGGAGACTGAATGACATGTGATTGATAAAGGACATTCGATTATAGTTAAACATCATACTCAACACTCTCAATATTTGCAAGTGATACTAAATTGCACATCCCGAATATGCGCACAGTTGCACTTGTGTATAATTCTCATATTTGTAAATATACATTGTAAATATATTTTTAAAGGAAATTTTGTACATTATATGTTATGTTAGTTTATGTAAATATGTCTGGTCTTTATTTTTTGTATTCTGTGTCAATTTTGCTGCTGCAACACCACAATTTCCCGTCGGGGATCAATAAAGTTTCTATCTATCTATCAGTTCAATTCAGTTCAATTCAAATTAGCTTTATTGGCATGAATGTGGAACAACAATATTGCCAAAGCATCATACATACTACATAAGAACAATCAACCCCATACATTTCATCTATCTATCTATCTATCAAAGATCCCATGGCACTTGTCGCAAAGAGTAGGGAGTTCCCTGGTGCCATGGTTTTCACCATTTGGCCATCTAATCATCTCCCAAAGTAATTGGCTCAATGTTTCCCTCCCTCTCTGCCTCAAGCTGACGTGTGATGAACATTCTGGCGCTAAAATGGCTGCCGTGCATCACCCAGGTGGGTACTACACATTGGTGGTGGTTGAGGTGAGTGCCCCTCACTTCACTGTGGAGCGCTTTGAGGATCTATGATAAAGCGCTATATAAATGTAATTCATTATTCTTTGTTTCATAGAGCCCGCCTGAGATGCCCAAAGTCACACTCAATGTAGTTCATTTAAAATGTGCTCACAGAATGAAGGTTATTGAATGCGTTCTTAGCTGACATGCATCTTGACGTTCACCTGGACTTCATACTGTAACACAATTTGAGATTATGGTATGAGATAGCAAGCTGAATGTACAACAACTCTTCTCCATTGGACAAACGAGACAAAACAGGACAGCTTCAAACAAAACTGTTTTGTACTGTGTGCTGTTTTTATACTGTGTACTGTTTGTATACTGTGTACTGTTTTTATATTGTGTACTATCTGTTACCAGACTGCCAAAGACACATTTCCATTTTATGCAAATTTAAAAGACAATAAAGCTTATCTTATCAAAACTGGGACGTGTACCTTCTTCCACACAATGCCTCCTCCCTCAACTTCCAGTCTGTCTGTTTCTAGTTATTTAATACTTAAATTTCCTCCTTTCCAGATTCCACTGACAAACCAATCAGAACCTCCAGGTTAAACATTTACCTACACTCTACAATTATTACATCATCTTCTCCCACCAGCAGCACCTTCTCATCAGTGTCTTCTTTAAGTTCATATGTTCACTTACACTGACTTTCATACAACAATGTTCAACACTGTTTAATATGCTTCAAATAAGTCATCTCTGTTTTGATGTTGCTATTTACTGCTTGTACTTAAAGTACTTTATATATGTGTATGTCTGAGAGGATACGTGTGGCTACCACCAGTCATTAAAACAAGGTGAAGCTCTGTAAATGCTACCTTACTTACTTACACTGCTGATAACCAGAAAGACAGATAACTGACTCAGGTGTCAAAATTACAACTAGGCCCACCTCACCACCCATGCACTTCTCAGTCATAACACACTGATCCCAACTCTGCTGACATCTTTGAATGTGATAAGGATTCTTATAAGTGTGTAAGTAAGTGTGATTCTTGTAAGTGGCCTTAAATAGATCCTGCTTTGTAAATGTGGAGAAGTGATCCCTGTGAGCACAAGCAGATGATTCCATCAAAAGAAAGACCATTAACATAAAAAGCAGAGCTCTGCATCATGTGGTTCACTAGCAAGGACCACACCATCAACAGATGCGTTTAAAGGATTTACTGATGAAACAAAAAGATTATGTGTGAGGCTTGTACAACCTGCGTTGCAGGGATGCTTAGATGGGATATCCACCATAGGACCTGGGCACAACAGGCACCCAAAAGCTTTGAGTTATTTGAGACAAGTTTGATGGATGTGAAATCTTTGAGAGCGGTGGTACGCCTGAGAGGACCAACGGGCCATGATGTGCATAAAGTGCTTGGAAATGCCATTGCAGTGACAGCCCCAATCCTGAGGGAGTGACCAGAGGAATGGAAATGAGAAATATCCGACAAGGAGAGTATGTGTTGGTGCTGGTGGAACCAGAATCAAGTAGCCTCTTGACTGGATTTAGAAACAAAAGGATGATCTGTCATGGTAATGCTCTGGAATTTGTGGAATTGCAAGCAGTTTGCATTTCTCTCAGAAGGGTTAAATGCAGACTGACGGTAAGGCCTCACAATCATGAGAACAACGTCAGGCATAAAGACAGAGAGAGAGAACACCTGGAACAGGAAAAGCCTTACAATGCGGCCTCTCTTACTGTGCATACCTTAAGTTGACTCCCTGTTTCCTCTCACAGCCGCCAAAGGATCAGTGCGGCGTTGAAACTTCTAGTGAATAGCAGTGTTGGGGTAGTTACTCAAAAAAGGTAATATAATGCCTTATTTAATCCAGGGGTCGAGGGCCGCCTCCACTCAGTCCTCTCACTCACTCCTCTAAGTGGTCGGCTTTCCAACGCTGGTGTCTGGACCAGGGGACGGACCCAGTCGCCTGTCTGTTGGCGGCGGTGCTTTCATTCCTCCAGTTGTTCATGGACAGGGGGCTGGCGTTCAGTACGGTTAAAGCCTTCACTGCCGCCATTTCGTCCTGTCACGAGGGCTTCTGGGGCAGGACTGTGTTCTCCCACTCCCTGGTGAAGCATTTCCTTAGGGGGGAGCGGAGGCGCAGGCCGGTGACTGGCCGGCCTGTTGCCCCACAGTGGGATTTGCCGTTGTTTACGCGCCTTAACCCCAAGCCCCGTTTGGGCCTTTGGAGATGGCGGACCTGAGATTCCTTTCGGCTAAGGTCGCCTTGCTCCTGGCTCTGACATCGGCCAAGAGGGTCAGCGATCTGGCTGCCCTCTCTGTGGCTCCATCGTGTCTCAAGATTCAGGGCGAGGGCAGCTTGGCTGTTCTGCATCCTAACCCGACGTTCATGCCTTAAAGCATTACGAACTCCTTTCATTCAACCCTCTCGGGTTCTTTTCCTCCCCCCCATGAGGGCCAGCGCTGTCCTGTTATGTGGCGTGCACGGCCGCCTGGCGCCGTTTGCAGAGTCTGTTTGTACACCACACGGCGGCCTCCTGGTCGTCCCCATGCTCTTTCGTCCGTTTCTACCTGCGGGATGTCTCCCTTTTCCCTCTGACTCACTCAGTACTGAGTGTTTTGGTTGAGTGATTCTCCTTGTGAGTGTGCGGTGGGCCCTCTCCCACGGGACGGTGTGGGGAGGCGGCCGCTGCTTACGTGGCCCTGCCTTGTGCGCAGCAGATGCGGTTGCTGTCGTGACCCCACCTGCGTCTGTACGGCTGCGGGGCCCCCCACCCAGTTTCCCAACTTACGCATGGGTCGGCCCTAGGCCTCCCAATGGTGTCGGCGTGCGTGCGAGCACTGATGGTCAGCGGGCGACTGGGTGGCTCATTATGGCTCTGAGTTGTGCTTGGTGGTACCGTATGGGCCAGTGAGGCGTTGACTCATCCTGCTTTGCCTCTAACCCAATAGCGATTGCCTTAGAGGGCAAAGCCTATACGAAATAGAACGGGGGTACTACTGTAACACAGATTCTATGAGTACAGGTGCAGCCCTCTAAGTTGAAGGCCTCACTGGACCTTGGTTCTCAGTGCTGAAGAAAAGGTATTTGGGAGCCGATGGCTGGGTCTCACCGTTGTATATATACAAGGTGCGGACGTAGGAGAGGCCCACGCTGTGGGTGGGCGTAGACTAAAATTCTCAGTGCTGCGCAGGTGCGCAGAAGGGGTAAACCCAATAGCGATAGCCTTAGAGGGCTGCGCCTATACTCATAGAATCCGGGTTACAGTACGTAACCCCCATTCTTCAACTATCTGCGTCCCTTTTCGGGCGTCTTTGCAACACTTTTCCGACCTCACTTTTGACTTTATCACCAGTTCATGAGGATGCAGAAATGGCAGAGATGCTAAAGACGTCTTTTAAGGGGTGGAAGTATTGTATTAGTTTCACGAAATGGACAGAGATACCCTCTAGTGCACCTGTGGCTATAGCCTGGGCAGTCTAGTGCTGACTCTGATGATGAACAGGTTTTCTCACAAATGATTTGAGAGAATCCTACTCATCAGATATAACCACTTCTTTGATAAGCATGTCCAGTAAGAGGGAAAAATCTACTTTAAAGCCATAGTTCAGCAAGTGAGCTACAGTAAGTTTGTTGTGTGGGTTTGGCCTGTTAACCGCACAGTTGAAATATACAGTACATATGCTAAGTTTTTCCTAAGTCTCACCATCATCTGATATTGTGATGAGGGCCAGTGTGATTTTTAAAAAATATTATTTTCAACAAATTTGCACTGGTTGGAAGGACAACCTATTTTAAGTTATGTTGTATTGTAATATGAATCGAGGCCGGCGTCATTGGAAGTCGGAACAGGGGAAGCTCGGAGCCGCTTGGAGACCCGTGAATGGGAAGAGTGGAGCCATCCAACTCCCGCTCTTCCATCAACAGCAGATTGAGGGCTTCATCCAGAGAGCGGGTGGACCGCCACACCTCCTCGTCCTGAACGGCAAGCTATCCACCCAGCGACGCCACTCTTCGAGGGGGAGAAGGGCGCAGAACGGTCAGTGCGAACCGAGAGTGAGCGCTCGGCTGGCCATGTAGCGGGGACGGAGATCACCCAGCACGATGTAGCCTGTGTGGCAGACGCTGCTCTGGATGGCTTGCTGGAAGACATCGTTCTTCTTGTTTTCCGGCTGAAAAGTCTTTTGCTCTTTAGACAGCGCAGTGCTGAAGAAAAATGGGAGCCGATGGCTGGGTCTCACCATTGTATTTATACAAGGTGCGGACGTAGGAGAGACCCACGCTGTGGGTCGGCGTATACTAAAATTCTCAGTGCAGTGCAGGCGCACGGAAGGGGTAAACCCAATAGCAATAGCCTTAGAGGGTGAAGCCTATACAAAATAGAACCATGATTTTGTTATTAGTAACTGTAATGTGATTACTGAATTTATCAATAGTAATGCCTTACATTACTGCGTTACAAACAACACTGCGTTACAAACAACAGTAATCTGATTTACAGTAACACTGTTGTGGGGGCAGCCCGGCTGACGGTGAGTGTCCTGGTTTGTTCTCGTTTTATTTCTCCCACTGTTTTGTTCTCCTGTACTCTGCCTGCCTCCCTGTGTCTCCTCCCCTGCGTGTTCTCCTCCTCTCTCTATCCCTCCGCTCCTGAGCCCAGCCAACGACCCGCACCTGCACCTCGTCAGCCACCTCCCCAGCCTGCCACACCTGCCAGCAATCAACCTCATCCCTGCCTGTATATCAACCGCAGTTCTCCACACCATGTTCGCTTGATCGTTGTTGCTCCCAACCTGGTGCCAACCTCTCTCAAGCTCCGGTTAACTCCTGAAGAGATCTCAGTTTTCTAGCCCTTGGCTACTTCCTGCGTCTAACCCTGTCTTTCTGCTTTCCCTCCCAGGTTCACTCACCCTCGTCCTCCGTTCAATCAGCTGGGCTCGTCCACCGGCCCTCTTCTCTCGGGCTTCCTCCACGGCGCCCTCCCGGCTCCCCCTGCTCCTCGCCAGTCCACCTGCTGCCATGCCGCTCCCTTTCCCGGTCCCCTGCCTCCTACGGCTCCCTCGCCTGCTCCTCGGTCCCCCGTGTCCTCATCCTCCGGCGTCCACCTCACCTCCATCTCCTCTTCCCCAGCCCCTCTGTTATCTCTCAATAAACCTCCTTCCAACTGAGTGTTGCGTTTGGGTCTGTTCTGTCCTGTCCCTTAACAAATGCATTACTTTGTAAGGCGTTACCCCCAACACTGGTGAATAGTAAGTGAATAGTAAGTACTTCATGTGGTGGATTTTCTGTGAAGAAATTCTGAGGGGTATTGGGTTTATTGCTGTGTGTTTTTCTATGCTTTGCATGTTGATTTTGTCTGGTACTACGCTGCTGGACTGCGACCGCTTCGTTCCTATTTCTGTGTATAAACAATAAGTGTTTTATAAATACTTATGTTCAGTAACATGGTTGCTTAATGTAAAGTTCACTACCGCTATTGTGCTTTCCACACTGATTAGGATTAGTGCATTATCTGGTGTTAGCCCCTGCTGTATGAGTGCAGATACAATAGTACCTTCTATCTAACAAAGTCCACACCCGCTGTTTAATGTAAATTTCACTGCTGGCTGCTGTATGATAGATTGTAGCATATTGTACCCAGCCGCCCACAGGATCTGATAAATCTTGCTTGTGTGCCTTTCCTCCTTTTAATGCTTACATGTTTTGAATTCATCCACACACCACATCTGGCTGCGTGCTGACATGCTGTGGTAAGCATAGTGACTTATTTCTGTTGTGCTAGTTACTTACTTTGGCTTAGCAGCTAGCAATGGCTTCTTTTTCTTCCTCTCGCTCTCCTGCTCAGGGGGGCCGCCAGGAATTTTGGGAATAATAAAGTCTGTATCTATAGATGTCATTAACGGCCATAATTCAATCTAAATGAATGTATCAAACTGGATTATTTTAATATAGTCTGTAACTTACATGCAGGCTGAGGTAAGCTGCTGTCCAGCATCCAGTACAGACAGGAAGGCCTGTCAGTCAGGAATTGTCCTAACGTTTCCCCCCTAGTCCATGCTCCTGCTCCCTCTTGCTCTGTGTGCCACATGATTAGTTACTTCTCTCTCCCCAAACTCCTTCTCATATCTTCAAATCTGGCCAAGTTTATTAGTGGACCAAAGCCACGACAGTCCAGAGTTGAGACCAGGACTCCAGTCTTACACGCATCTTTGTGCTTCCATTACAGCAGTGATCATTACTGCCCCCGACCATAATTAAATCAAAATGTAAACAGAAGACGAACTGTGCATAGAAAACCAAGAACCAATCAGCACCAAGAAAAAGTACAGAAAAATGGATAATAATGATAGCCTTACTACTGAGTTTATCTCATTATTAGATTCAACTGGATTCTTTCACAAACCGACTCACAGTTTTAACCACCCCCTCGACCCTGTTGTGGCATATGGCTTTGAAATTGAAGATTTAATTGTCTTTCCAGCCCTTTTTATCTGACCACTAATTAATAACTTGTGAGTTCCTATTACTGGACTACTTTGGCAAAAACTCCTACACTAGAACTAAATTTAAAGAAGTGATTCCATCAGCATTTTATTCAGTACCATATCTCAATATAACAATGCCAACTTCAGTCCCTTCCAAACTGATCATATTGTGAATAGTTTTGCTGGCTCACTGTGAATGACCCTTGATTCTACATCACAAGAAACTTAAAAGGAAATGGTGTTCCTCCAATCTGGAGGAATTTTGCTTAATCTGGCAAGATAGTCTTTATAGGGATGCACTCCTAATGCCACAGCAGTGTATTACTCGTCATGAACAGAGGAAAACAAGGACAACCGCAGGTTTCTTTTCAGCACTGTAGCCAGGCTGACAGAGTCACAGCTCTATTGAGCCATGTATTTCTATAGCCCTCAGTTGTAACAAGGTAGCGCAGCTGGAGGACGTCAGAGGAAAAAACATAAAATATGATCCAGTTTAAACAAAATCAGTAAATAAAGTTATAAAGCTGTTTTTGTACAGTAATCTGAGGCTTAGTCTCGCATAGCCAGCCCTATCTCCACACACTGATTCAGCAGGGCTGTGCTAGCTAGGTCCTGTCCCTCTGCAGATCAGAAGAAAGTGGGCTTTTTGGGAGGAGAGACAGGAGCTAAAACGAGTGTTCGGACAGAGGGTGAATAGAGGAGCTTGAAGCATTGGACAGTATGAGAAAATTACATTAAAGTATATAAACATGTTCTAGTTGAAACCCAAAATGACTATGAACCTGGAAATAATAATATGAATAGCATAATATGGGACCTTTAAATCAGAAAATAAAGGTCCCTTTTGTGTACATCCGAAAACCTATAAATATTAGGCAAATTAGACTGATTTTTAAAGAATGGCAACTTTAACATGCAATTTTCAAATTTTCAAAAGAGGGTCAAAATATTGTAAATGCTCTGTACTTGTATAGCACCTTTCTAGTCTTTTTGACCACTCAAAGCACTATTACACTACATCTGCATTCACCAGTCACACACATTCATACACTGAGCCTAAGTGCTCAAATGGAAACTAACATTCACACACACTCACACACTGGCGGAATAGCCGCCAGGGGCAATTCAGGGTTCAGTATCTTGCCCAAGGACACTTCAACACGCAACCAGGGGGAGCCAGGGATTGAACCGCCGACCTTCCGATTAACGGCCGACCCGCTCTACCTCCTGAGCCACAGCCGCCCACAACTCTGCAGTTCTCTGCATTTACTCCTGCACCTCTGACATTTTAATGGATGTAAACAATGGGCCCAAAAATGCTGCAACTATTAGCCATATATTCTGATTGAAATGGTCCAAAGCTTTTGCTACATAAATGTGTTGGGAGTAACTGTATGAAGTGTTGCCTTTGTTATGCTGTGATTATAATGTAACATCTACCTAGAGTGTAACTGCGTTGATCACTTGTGTATCGGAAATGTTTAACCAGGAAGAACCTGAATCACTGTGTAAAGGTAAATACAAAGCAGTCATATAACATAGTATCTATATGACATAACAGACCAAACAGTTCCTAAAACCATCAAAAGAACAAGCAGGAACAAAGACTTAACCTTTAAGTACAGCACATAGTGCAGCACAGCCATGAAGACTTCTCCACAAGTGAGTTAAACACTAAGCAGCATGGGAGTTTACATTTTAATAGTCAAATCACAAAGAGTCATTACTTTGTGAAGCAGAAAGAGAAAGATCCTACCTGTGGAAGACCTCATGGAGTCCTGTGTGTACCTACTCAGACTGAGACACTGTGGATGTTCACAGGACAAGGTTCACAGACAATAAAAGACTCCTTCAGCAGGTGAGATATTGACTCCTTTCTCCATAGCAATGTGGGTTAAACATTTACTCACTGTTAGATGGAAGCTGTGTTACACCTTGTAAAGGAAGAGACAACACTGTTACAGTGTACTGTAGCTTCTAAAATCTTAGTACATTGGTCAGCTGTGATAGCATGTGAAATCAGATTGACATGCGTGAAACAACCTCTCATACTGGAAGAGCTATAAAGCTATATTTACAGTTATTATTTACACAACATTATAGTTATATTTACACACAATACCAGATGAAGTAAACTGTAACAATGCTTAGTGAGCAGTGAAAAGTGTGCAAATCGCCAGTAGATCCGTGACACGACAGACAGCAACATCAGCCTAAGGGGTGTATCCCATGCTTACATTTAGAATTTTGGAATTTTTACCGTTGTGCTATGCAGTGCTGTAAATCAGTCATATTTTTATTTTCTGTATCACCATGACATGGTCTGTCAACAAATTATAGTACGAAGAGTAAAAGCATAACTGTGAATCATGTCCTGTCTCCTGTAATGTGTTATGTATATGTACATTATGCATTACATAATGTAATATATGCTGTGTAAAAATGTACAGGCTTGTGCATTTTCAATCATTGTCATCAAAACTTTAGCAATAGTGTACATCAGAAAATACAGAGTACATTGTTATACTGACAACATGGCTAAACATTTTGACTATCTCGTTCATAAACAATGACACAAGGACTAGTCATTCTGATGGCACTGACATGTTCACTGACTAGTATTTTGAGCAAGTATGTGCTTTTACAGGTAAACCACTGTGTTGTGCTGTTTGTACACATAAATTACTGTTTTGCATTTACATTTATTCATTTGGCTGACGCTTTTATCCAAAGCAACTTACATTTGAGGAACAACATACAATCATCAGCAGAGAATCAAATACAGCATGAGATCTACAACTGACAATACTTTTGATAATTAATAAAAGCAGCAATAATAGTAAGTAATATTAAGTGCTAATGGCACATATCAATGGGGTAAGAAGTTAGAGTTAACAAAGTGCAATCAATACAATATAACTGTAGGGGATAGAAGAAGAAGAGCACAGGAGGTGCATGTTAGATTTTGGGTGTTAGAGGTGTTATAAGAGAAAGTGTTCTCAGAAGAAATGAGTTTTCAAGAGTTTCTAGAAGTTAGAGAGGGACGCCCTTGGTCTGTTGGCATGTAGTAGCTCATTCCACCATTGTGGTGTCACAGATGCGAACAGACAGGACAGGGATTGCTTTGTTTGAAGGGATGGCAGAGCCAGGCGGCATTCGTTGGAGAAGAATAGTGGCTGAGAAGGAACGTAAACTTGTATTATGGATAGATGGGTGCAGATCCAGTAGTCAATCTGTACGCAAGCATTGACTTGAATTTGATTGTGCACTAGATAAAATTGTTTTAGGGCAATCAAAATTAAACCTGTAAAATTCCAATGAAAGTTGAGAGTTATTTTTTTTTATTTAACATTGTTGCTCTCTCTCCCACTGTTGTTGGACCCTACAATAAAGTAGCTCAGAGGTGTCAGACCAAACACAAAAGCCACAACACTAACACAAAAGCCAGAACACAAACACCAGTTTTAATACCAAAATACAACTGTATGATGGGTGTGGGACGCTGATTTGAGCTGTTGTGATTTGGGGCCCCTAGAGGGGCCTTAGAGTCAAATTCAGGTCACTTTCTGTTGTTTTAGACAGATCAGTCACAGGACAGAGTGTTTCACTAGATCTCTTCTTTACAACAAAAAATATCTATTTCATACACCCATATTTCACTGAGCAGGACTCTCTTGCTTCTCAAGCCTAAGCGAGTGTGTAAAGCTCCTTTTGTGGACTTTATGAGCTAACAGCCACCTAATAAGTTCTAAATGGAGTTTTAATACCAAAATACAACTGTATGATGGGTGTGGGACGCTGATTTGAGCTGTTGTGATTTGGGGCCTCTATGTGGCCCCTGAAAGAAACTAGCTTGGGAAAGGCGGCAGAAGGTTGAGATTCAAGATTCTTGATGGTGTTGTCTCTGTAAGTCTTCTCGGTAAGTTTGAAGCCATTTGGAGCTCAACTCAGAGATTTCTACATGAAAGCCTCTAAAAGGTAGAAGCAGGCTGTTTTAGCCTGTACACACTGAGTTGATGGCTTCCAGTGACCTGTTGGACTTTGGAGTCAAATTCAACTCACTTTCTGTTGTTTTAGACAGATCAGTCACAGGACAGAGTGTTTCACTAGAACTCTTCTTTACAACAAAGAATTTCAATTTGATACACCCATATTTCACTGAGCAGGACTCTTGCTTCTCAAGCCTAAGCGAGTGTGTAAAGCTCCTTTTGTGGACTTTATGAGCTAACAACCACCTAATAAGTTCTAAATGGAGTTTTAATACCAAAATACAACTGTATGATGGGTGTGGGACGCTGATTTGAGCTGTTGTGATTTGGGGCCTCTATGTGGCCCCTGAAAGAAACTAGCTTGGGAAAGGCGGCAGAAGGTTGAGATTCAAGATTCTTGATGGTGTTGTCTCTGTGAGTCTTCTGGGTAAGTTTGAAGCCATTTGGAGCTCAACTCAGAGATTTCTACATGAAAGCCACTAAAAGGTAGAAGCAGGCTGTTTTAGCCTGTACACACTGAGTTGATGGCTTCCAGTGACCTGTTGGACTTTGGAGTCAAATTTAACTCACGTTCTGTTGTTTTAAACAGATCAGTCACAGGACAGAGTGTTTCACTAGATCTCGTCTTTACAACAAAAATATCAATTTGATACACCCATATTTCACTGAACTGGACTCATGTAGAGATTTCTACATGAAAGCCTCTAAAAGGTAGAAGCAGGCTGTTTTAGCCTGTACACACTGAGTTGATGGCTTCCAGTGACCTGTTGTACTTTGGAGTCAAATTTAACTCACTTTCTGTTGTTTTACACAGATCAGTCACAGGGCAGAGTGTTTCACCAGATTTCTTCTTTACAACAAGAAATACCAATTTGATACACCCATATTTCACTGAACAGGACTCTCTTGCTTCTCAAGCCTAAGCGAGTGTGTAAAGCTCCTTTTGTGGACTTTATGAGCTAACAGCCACCTAATAAGTTCTAAATGGAGTTTATATACCAAAATACAACTGTATGATGGGTGTGGGACGCTGATTTGAGCTGTTGTGATTTGGGGCCCCTATGTGGCCCCTGAAAGACACTAGCTTGGGAAAGGTGGCAGAAGGTTGAGATTCAAGATTCTTGATGGTGTTGTCTCTGTGAGTCTTCTGGGTAAGTTTGAAGCCATTTGGAGCTCAACTCAGAGATTTCTACATGAAAGCCTCTAAAAGGTAGAAGCAGGCTGTTTAGCCTGTACACACTGAGTTGATGGCTTCCAGTGACCTGTTGGACTTTGGAGTCAAATTTAACTCACTTTCTGTTGTTTTACACAGATCAGTCACAGGAAAGAGTGTTTCACCAGATCTCACCTTTACAACAAACAATACCAATTTGATACACCCATATTTCACTGAACAGGACTCTCTTGCTTCTCAAGCCTAAGCGAGTGTGTAAAGCTCCTTTTGTGGACTTTATGAGCTAACAGCCACCTAATAAGTTCTAAATGGAGTTTTAATACCAAAATACAACTGTATGATGGGTGTGGGACGCTGATTTGAGCTGTTGTGATTTGGGGCCCCTATGTGGCCCCTGAAAGAAACTAGCTTGGGAAAGGCGGCAGAAGGTTGAGATTCAAGATTCTTGATGGTGTTGTCTCTGTGAGTCTTCTGGGTAAGTTTGAAGCCATTTGGAGCTCAACTCAGAGATTTCTACATGAAAGCCTCTAAAAGGTAGAAGCAGGCTGTTTTAGCCTGTACACACTGAGTTGATGGCTTCCAGTGACCTGTTGTACTTTGGAGTCAAATTTAACTCACTTTCTGTTGTTTTACACAGATCAGTCACAGGAAAGAGTGTTTCACCAGATCTCACCTTTACAACAAACAATACCATTTTCATACAGCCATATTTCACTGAACAGGACTCATGTAGAGATTTCTACATGAAGCCTCTAAAAGGTAGAAGCAGGCTGTTTTAGCCTGTACACACTGAGTTGATGGCTTCCAGTGACCTGTTCTACTTTGGAGTCAAATTTAACTCACTTTCTGTTGGTTTATACAGATCAGTCACAGGGCAGAGTGTTTCTCCAGATTTCTTCTTTAGAACAAGAAATACCAATTTGATACACCCATATTTCACTGAACAGGACTCATGTAGAGATTTCTACATGAAAGCCTCTAAAAGGTAGAAGCAGGCTTTTTTAGCCTGTACACACTGAGTTGATGGCTTCCAGTGACCTGTTGGACTTTGGAGTCAAATTTAACTCACTTTCTGTTGTTTTACACAGATCAGTCACAGGAAAGAGTGTTTCACAGGATCTCACCTTTACAACAAACAATACCAATTTGATACACCCATATTTCACTGAACAGGACTCTCTTGCTTCTCAAGCCTAAGCGAGTGTGTAAAGCTCCTTTTGTGGACTTTATGAGCTAACAGCCACCTAATAAGTTCTAAATGGAGTTTTAATACCAAAATACAACTGTATGATGGGTGTGGGACGCTGATTTGAGCTGTTGTGATTTGGGGCCCCTATGTGGCCCCTGAAAGAAACTAGCTTGGGAAAGGCGGCAGAAGGTTGAGATTCAAGATTCTTGATGGTGTTGTCTCTGTGAGTCTTGTGGGTACGTTTGAAGCCATTTGGAGCTCAACTCAGAGATTTCTACATGAAAGCCTCTAAAAGGTAGAAGCAGGCTGTTTTAGCCTGTACACACTGAGTTGATGGCTTCCAGTGACCTGTTGGACTTTGGAGTCAAATTTAACTCACTTTCTGTTGTTTTACACAGATCAGTCACAGGAAAGAGTGTTTCACCAGATTTCTTCTTTACAACAAGAAATACCAATTTGATACACCCATATTTCACTGAACAGGACTCTCTTGCTTCTCAAGCCTAAGCGAGTGTGTAAAGCTCCTTTTGTGGACTTTATGAGCTAACAGCCACCTAATAAGTTCTAAATGGAGTTTTAATACCAAAATACAACTGTATGATGGGTGTGGGACGCTGATTTGAGCTGTTGTGATTTGGGGCCCCTATGTGGCCCCTGAAAGACACTAGCTTGGGAAAGGTGGCAGAAGGTTGAGATTCAAGATTCTTGATGGTGTTGTCTCTGTGAGTCTTCTGGGTAAGTTTGAAGCCATTTGGAGCTCAACTCAGAGATTTCGACATGAAAGCCTCTAAAAGGTAGAAGCAGGCTGTTTTAGCCTGTACCTGTTGGACTTTGGAGTCAAATTTAACTCACTTTCTGTTGTTTTACACAGATCAGTCACAGGAAGAGTGTTTCACCAGATCTCACCTTTACAACAAGAAATACCAATTTGATACACCCATATTTCACTGAACAGGACTCTCTTGCTTCTCAAGCCTAAGCGAGTGTGTAAAGCTCCTTTTGTGGACTTTATGAGCTAACAGCCACCTAATAAGTTCTAAATGGAGTTTATATACCAAAATACAACTGTATGATGGGTGTGGGACGCTGATTTGAGCTGTTGTGATTTGGGGCCCCTATGTGGCCCCTGAAAGACACTAGCTTGGGAAAGGTGGCAGAAGGTTGAGATTCAAGATTCTTGATGGTGTTGTCTCTGTGAGTCTTCTGGGTAAGTTTGAAGCCATTTGGAGCTCAACTCAGAGATTTCTACATGAAAGCCTCTAAAAGGTAGAAGCAGGCTGTTTTAGCCTGTACACACTGAGTTGATGGCTTCCAGTGACCTGTTGGACTTTGGAGTCAAATTTAACTCACTTTCTGTTGTTTTACACAGATCAGTCACAGGGCAGAGTGTTTCACCAGATTTCTTCTTTACAACAAGAAATACCAATTTGATACACCCATATTTCACTGAACAGGACTCATGTAGAGATTTCTACATGAAAGCCTCTAAAAGGTAGAAGCAGGCTGTTTTAGCCTGTACACACTGAGTTGATGGCTTCCAGTGACCTGTTGGACTTTGGAGTCAAATTTAACTCACTTTCTGTTGTTTTACACAGATCAGTCACAGGAAAGAGTGTTTCACCAGATCTCACCTTTACAACAAACAATACCAATTTGATACACCCATATTTCACTGAACAGGACTCTCTTGCTTCTCAAGCCTAAGCGAGTGTGTAAAGCTCCTTTTGTGGACTTTATGAGCTAACAGCCACCTAATAAGTTCTAAATGGAGTTTAATACCAAAATACAACTGTATGATGGGTGTGGGACGCTGATTTGAGCTGTTGTGATTTGGGGCCCCTATGTGGCCCCTGAAAGAAACTAGCTTGGGAAAGGCGGCAGAAGGTTGAGATTCAAGATTCTTGATGGTGTTGTCTCTGTGAGTCTTCTGGGTAAGTTTGAAGCCATTTGGAGCTCAACTCAGAGATTTCTACATGAAAGCCTCTAAAAGGTAGAAGCAGGCTGTTTTAGCCTGTACACACTGAGTTGATGGCTTCCAGTGACCTGTTGTACTTTGGAGTCAAATTTAACTCACTTTCTGTTGTTTTACACAGATCAGTCACAGGAAAGAGTGTTTCACCAGATCTCACCTTTACAACAAACAATACCATTTTCATACAGCCATATTTCACTGAACAGGACTCATGTAGAGATTTCTACATGAAAGCCTCTAAAAGGTAGAAGCAGGCTGTTTTAGCCTGTACACACTGAGTTGATGGCTTCCAGTGACCTGTTCTACTTTGGAGTCAAATTTAACTCACTTTCTGTTGGTTTATACAGATCAGTCACAGGGCAGAGTGTTTCTCCAGATTTCTTCTTTAGAACAAGAAATACCAATTTGATACACCCATATTTCACTGAACAGGACTCATGTAGAGATTCTACATGAAAGCCTCTAAAAGGTAGAAGCAGGCTTTTTTAGCCTGTACACACTGAGTTGATGGCTTCCAGTGACCTGTTGGACTTTGGAGTCAAATTTAACTCACTTTCTGTTGTTTTACACAGATCAGTCACAGGAAAGAGTGTTTCACAGGATCTCACCTTTACAACAAACAATACCAATTTGATACACCATATTTCACTGAACAGGACTCTCTTGCTTCTCAAGCCTAAGCGAGTGTGTAAAGCTCCTTTTGTGGACTTTATGAGCTAACAGCCACCTAATAAGTTCTAAATGGAGTTTTAATACCAAAATACAACTGTATGATGGGTGTGGGACGCTGATTTGAGCTGTTGTGATTTGGGGCCCCTATGTGGCCCCTGAATGAAACTAGCTTGGGAAAGGCGGCAGAAGGTTGAGATTCAAGATTCTTGATGGTGTTGTCTCTGTGAGTCTTGTGGGTACGTTTGAAGCCATTTGGAGCTCAACTCAGAGATTTCTACATGAAAGCCTCTAAAAGGTAGAAGCAGGCTGTTTTAGCCTGTACACACTGAGTTGATGGCTTCCAGTGACCTGTTGGACTTTGGAGTCAAATTTAACTCACTTTCTGTTGTTTTACACAGATCAGTCACAGGAAAGAGTGTTTCACCAGATTTCTTCTTTACAACAAGAAATACCAATTTGATACACCCATATTTCACTGAACAGGACTCTCTTGCTTCTCAAGCCTAAGCGAGTGTGTAAAGCTCCTTTTGTGGACTTTATGAGCTAACAGCCACCTAATAAGTTCTAAATGGAGTTTTAATACCAAAATACAACTGTATGATGGGTGTGGGACGCTGATTTGAGCTGTTGTGATTTGGGGCCCCTATGTGGCCCCTGAAAGACACTAGCTTGGGAAAGGTGACAGAAGGTTGAGATTCAAGATTCTTGATGGTGTTGTCTCTGTGAGTCTTCTGGGTAAGTTTGAAGCCATTTGGAGCTCAACTCAGAGATTTCGACATGAAAGCCTCTAAAAGGTAGAAGCAGGCTGTTTTAGCCTGTACACACTGAGTTGATGGCTTCCAGTGACCTGTTGGACTTTGGAGTCAAATTTAACTCACTTTCTGTTGTTTTACACAGATCAGTCACAGGAAAGAGTGTTTCACCAGATCTCACCTTTACAACAAACAATACCATTTCATACAGCCATATTTCACTGAACAGGACTCATGTAGAGATTTCTACATGAAAGCCTCTAAAAGGTAGAAGCAGGCTGTTTTAGCCTGTACACACTGAGTTGATGGCTTCCAGTGACCTGTTGTACTTTGGAGTCAAATTTAACTCACTTTCTGTTGTTTTACACAGATCAGTCACAGGGCAGAGTGTTTAACCAGATTTCTTCTTTACAACAAGAAATACCAATTTGATACCCCATATTTCACTGAACAGGACTCTCTTGCTTCTCAAGCCTAAGCGAGTGTGTAAAGCTCCTTTTGTGGACTTTATGAGCTAACAGCCACCTAATAAGTTCTAAATGGAGTTTTAATACCAAAATACAACGTATGATGGGTGTGGGACGCTGATTTGAGCTGTTGTGATTTGGGGCCCCTATGTGGCCCCTGAAAGAAACTAGCTTGGGAAAGGTGGCAGAAGGTTGAGATTCAAGATTCTTGATGGTGTTGTCTCTGTGAGTCTTCTGGGTAAGTTTGAAGCCATTTGGAGCTCAACTCAGAGATTTCTACATGAAAGCCTCTAAAATGTAGAAGCAGGCTGTTTTAGCCTGTACACACTGAGTTGATGGCTTCCAGTGACCTGTTGGACTTTGGAGTCAAATTTAACTCACTTTCTGTTGTTTTACACAGATCAGTCACAGGGCAGAGTGTTTCACCAGATTTCTTCTTTACAACAAACAATACCAATTTGATACACCCATATTTCACTGAACAGGACTCTCTTGCTTCTCAAGCCTAAGCGAGTGTGTAAAGCTCCTTTTGTGGACTTTATGAGCTAACAGCCACCTAATAAGTTCTAAATGGAGTTTAATACCAAAATACAACTGTATGATGGGTGTGGGACGCTGATTTGAGCTGTTGTGATTTGGGTCCCTATGTGGCCCCTGAAAGAAACTAGCTTGGGAAAGGCGGCAGAAGGTTGAGATTCAAGATTCTTCATGGTCTCTGTGAGTCTTCTGGGTAAGTTTGAAGCCATTTGGAGCTCAACTCAGAGATTTCGACATGAAAGCCTCTAAAAGGTAGAAGCAGGCTGTTTAGCTTGTACACACTGAGTTGATGGCTTCCAGTGACCTGTTCTACTTTGGAGTCAAATTTAACTCACTTTCTGTTGGTTTATACAGATCAGTCACAGGGCAGAGTGTTTCTCCAGATTTCTTCTTTAGAACAAGAAATACCAATTTGATACACCCATATTTCACTGAACAGGACTCTCTTGCTTCTCAAGCCTAAGCGAGTGTGTAAAGCTCCTTTTGTGGACTTTATGAGCTAACAGCCACCTAATAAGTTCTAAATGGAGTTTTAATACCAAAATACAACTGTATGATGGGTGTGGGACGCTGATTTGAGCTGTTGTGATTTGGGGCCCCTATGTGGCCCCTGAAAGAAACTAGCTTGGGAAAGGCGGCAGAAGGTTGAGATTCAAGATTCTTGATGGTGTTGTCTCTGTGAGTCTTCTGGGTAAGTTTGAAGCCATTTGGAGCTCAACTCAGAGATTTCTACATGAAAGCCTCTAAAAGGTAGAAGCAGGCTGTTTTAGCCTGTACACACTGAGTTGATGGCTTCCAGTGACCTGTGTACTTTGGAGTGAAATTTAACTCACTTTCTGTTGTTTTACACAGATCAGTCACAGGAAAGAGTGTTTCACCAGATCTCACCTTTACAACAAACAATACCATTTCATACAGCCATATTTCACTGAACAGGACTCATGTAGAGATTTCTACATGAAAGCCTCTAAAAGGTAGAAGCAGGCTGTTTTAGCCTGTACACACTGAGTTGATGGCTTCCAGTGACCTGTTCTACTTTGGAGTCAAATTTAACTCACTTTCTGTTGGTTTATACAGATCAGTCACAGGGCAGAGTGTTTCTCCAGATTTCTTCTTTAGAACAAGAAATACCAATTTGATACACCCATATTTCACTGAACAGGACTCATGTAGAGATTTCTACATGAAAGCCTCTAAAAGGTAGAAGCAGGCTTTTTTAGCCTGTACACACTGAGTTGATGGCTTCCAGTGACCTGTTGGACTTTGGAGTCAAATTTAACTCACTTTCTGTTGTTTTACACAGATCATCACAGGAAAGAGTGTTTCACCAGATCTCACCTTTACAACAACAATACCAATTTGATACACCCATATTTCACTGAACAGGACTCTCTTGCTTCTCAAGCCTAAGCGAGTGTGTAAAGCTCCTTTTGTGGACTTTATGAGCTAACAGCCACCTAATAAGTTCTAAATGGAGTTTTAATACCAAAATACAACTGTATGATGGTGTGGGACGCTGATTTGAGCTGTTGTGATTTGGGGCCCCTATGTGGCCCCTGAATGAAACTAGCTTGGGAAAGGCGGCAGAAGGTTGAGATTCAAGATTCTTGATGGTGTTTCTCTGTGAGTCTTGTGGGTACGTTTGAAGCCATTTGGAGCTCAACTCAGAGATTTCTACATGAAAGCCTCTAAAAGGTAGAAGCAGGCTGTTTTAGCCTGTACACACTGAGATGATGGCTTCCAGTGACCTGTTGGACTTTGGAGTCAAATTTAACTCACTTTCTGTTGTTTTACACAGATCAGTCACAGGAAAGACTGTTTCACCAGATTTCTTCTTTACAACAAGAAATACCAATTTGATACACCCATATTTCACTGAACAGACTCTCTTGCTTCTCAAGCCTAAGCGAGTGTGTAAAGCTCCTTTTGTGGACTTTATGAGCTAACAGCCACCTAATAAGTTCTAAATGGAGTTTTAATACCAAAATACACTGTATGATGGTGTGGGACGCTGATTTGAGCTGTTGTGATTTGGGTCCCCTATGTGCCCCTGAAAGAACTAGCTTGGGAAAGGCGGCAGAAGGTTGAGATTCAAGATTCTTGATGGTGTTGTCTCTGTGAGTCTTCTGGGTAAGTTTGAAGCCATTTGGAGCTCACTCAGAGATTTCTACATGAAGCCTCTAAAAGGTAGAAGCAGGCTGTTTTAGCCTGTACACACTGAGTTGATGGCTTCCAGTGACCTGTTGTACTTTGGAGTCAAATTTAACTCACTTTCTGTTGGTTATACAGATCAGTCACAGGGCAGAGTGTTTCTCCAGATTTCTTCTTTAGAACAAGAAATACCAATTTGATACACCCATATTTCACTGAACAGGACTCATGTAGAGATTTCTACATGAAAGCCTCTAAAAGGTAGAAGCAGGCTTTTTTAGCCTGTACACACTGAGTTGATGGCTTCCAGTGACCTGTTGTACTTGGAGTCAATTTAACTCACTTCTGTTGTTTTACACAGATCAGTCACAGGGCAGAGTGTTTCACCAGATTTCTTCTTTACAACAGAAATACCATTTGATACACCCATATTTCACTGAACAGGACTCTCTTGCTTCTCAAGCCTAAGCGTGTGTAAAGCTCCTTTTGTGGACTTTATGAGCTAACAGCCACCTAATAAGTTCTAAATGGAGTTTTAATACCAAATACAACTGTATGATGGGTGTGGGACGCTGATTTGAGCTGTTGTGATTTGGGGCCCTATGTGGCCCTGAAAGAAACTAGCTTGGGAAGGCGGCAGAAGGTTGAGATTCAAGATTCTTGATGGTGTTTGTCTCTGTGAGTCTTCTGGTAAGTTTGAAGCCATTTGGAGCTCAACTCAGAGATTTCGAAATGAAAGCCACTAAAAGGTAGAAGCAGGCTGTTTTAGCCTGTACACACTGAGTTGATGGCTTCCAGTGACCTGTTGTACTTTGGAGTGAAATTTACTCACTTTCTGTTGTTTTACACAGATCAGTCACAGGAAAGAGTGTTTCACCAGATCTCACCTTTACAACAAACAATACCATTTTCATACAGCCATATTTCACTGACAGGACTCATGTAGAGATTTCTACATGAAAGCCTCTAAAGGTAGAAGCAGGCTGTTTTAGCCTGTACACACTGAGTTGATGGCTTCCAGTGACCTGTTCTACTTTGGAGTCAAATTTAACTCACTTTCTGTTGGTTTATACAGATCAGTCACAGGGCAGAGTGTTTCTCCAGATTTCTTCTTAGAACAGAATACCAATTTATACACCCATATTTCACTGAACAGGACTCATGTAGAGATTTCTACATGAAGCCTCTAAAAGGTAGAACAGGCTTTTTTAGCCTGTACACACTGATTGATGGCTTCCGTGACCTGTTGGACTTTGGAGTCAATTTAACTCACTTTCTGTTTTTTACACAGATCAGTCACAGGAAGAGGTTTCACCAGATCTCCCTTACAACAAACAATACCAATTTGATACACCCATATTTCACTGAACAGGACTCTCTTGCTTCTCAAGCCTAAGCGAGTGTGTAAAGCTCCTTTTGTGGACTTTATGAGCTAACAGCCACCTAATAAGTTCTAAATGGAGTTTTAATACCAAAATACAACTGTATGATGGGTGTGGGACGCTGATTTGAGCTGTTGTGATTTGGGGCCCCTATGGCCCCTGAATGAAACTAGCTTGGGAAAGGCGGCAGAAGGTTGAGATCAAGATTCTTGATGGTGTTGTCTCTGTGATCTTGTGGGTACGTTTGAAGCCATTTGGAGCTCAACTCAGAGATTTCTACATGAAAGCCTCTAAAAGGTAGAAGCAGGCTGTTTTAGCCTGTACACACTGAGTTGATGGCTTCCAGTGACCTGTTGGACTTTGGAGTCAAATTTAACTCACTTTCTGTTGTTTTACACAGATCAGTCACAGGAAGACTGTTTCACCAGATTTCTTCTTTACAACAAGAAATACCAATTTGATACACCCATATTTCACTGAACAGGACTCTCTTGCTTCTCAAGCCTAAGCGATTGTGTAAAGCTCCTTTTGTGGACTTTATGAGCTAACAGCCACCTAATAAGTTCTAAATGGAGTTTTAATACCAAAATACAACTGTATGATGGGTGGTGGACGCTGATTGAGCTGTTGTGATTTGGGTCCCCTATGTGGCCCCTGAAAGAAACTAGCTTGGGAAAGGCGCAGAAGGTTGAGATTCAAGATTCTTGATGGTGTTGTCTCTGTGAGTCTCTGGGTAAGTTTGAAGCCATTTGGAGCTCAACTCAGAGATTTCTACATGAAAGCCTCTAAAAGGTAGAAGCAGGCTGTTTTAGCCTGTACACACTGAGTTGATGGCTTCCAGTGACCTGTTGTACTTTGGAGTCCAAATTTAACTCACTTTCTGTTGGTTTATACAGATCAGTCACAAGGCAGAGTGTTTCTCCAGATTTCTTCTTTAGACAAGAAATACCAATTTGATACACCCATATTTCACTGAACAGGACTCATGTAGAGATTTCTACATGAAAGCCTCTAAAGGTAGCAGGCTTTTTAGCCTGTACACACTGAGTTGATGGCTTCCAGTGACCTGTTGTACTTTGGAGTCAAATTTAACTCACTTTCTGTTGTTTTACACAGATCAGTCACAGGAAAGAGTGTTTCACCAGATCTCACCTTTCCAACAAACAATACCATTTTCATACAGCCATATTTCACTGAACAGGACTCATGTAGAGATTTCTACATGAAGCCTCTAAAAGGTAGAAGCAGGCTGTTTTAGCCTGTACACACTGGTTGATGGCTTCCAGTGACCTGTTGTACTTTGGATTCAAATTTAACTCACTTTCTGTTGTTTTACACAGATCAGTCACAGGCAGAGTGTTTCACCAGATTTCTTCTTTACAACAAGAAATACCAATTTGATACACCCATATTTCACTGAACAGGACTCTCTTGCTTCTCAAGCCTAAGCGAGTGTGTAAAGCTCCTTTTGTGGACTTTATGAGCTAACAGCCACCCAATAAGTTCTAAATGGAGTTTTAATACCAAAATACAACTGTATGATGGGTGTGGGACGCTGATTTGAGCTGTTGTGATTTGGGGCCCCTATGTGGCCCCTGAAAGAAACTAGCTTGGGAAAGGCGGCAGAAGGTTGAGATTCAAGATTCTTGATGGTGTTGTCTCTGTGAGTCTTCTGGGTAAGTTTGAAGCCATTTGGAGCTCAACTCAGAGATTTCTACATGAAAGCCTCTAAAGGTAGAAGCAGGCTGTGTTAGCCTGTACACACTGAGTCGATGGCTTCCAGTGACCTGTTTGTACTTTGGAGTCAAATTTAACTCACTTTCTGTTTTTTACACAGATCAGTCACAGGAAAGAGTGTTTCACCAGATCTCACCTTTACAACAAGAAATACCAATTTGATACACCCATATTTCACTGAACAGGACTCATGTAGAGATTTCTACATGAAAGCCTCTAAAAGGTAAAGCAGCTGTTTTAGCCTGTACACACTGAGTTGATGGCTTCCATGACCTGTTGTACTTTGGAGTCAAATTTAACTCACTTCTGTTGTTTTACACAGATCAGTCACAGGAAAGAGTGTTTCACCAGATCTCACCTTTACAACAAACAATACCATTTTCATACAGCCATATTTCACTGAACAGGACTCATGTAGAGATTTCGACATGAAAGCCTCTAAAGGTAGCGGGCTGTTTTAGCCTGTACACACTGAGTTGATGGCTTCCAGTGACCTGTTGTACTTTGGAGTCAAATTTAACTCACTTTCTGTTGTTTTACACAGATCATCACAGGGCAGAGTGTTTCTCCAGATTTCTTCTTTACAACAGAAATACCAATTTGATACACCCATATTTCACTGAACAGGACTCTCTTTCTTCTCAAGCCTAAGCAAGTGGTAAAGCTCCTTTGTGGACTTTATGAGCTAACAGCCACCTAATAAGTTCTAAATGGCGTTTTAATACCAAAATACAACTGTATGATGGGTGTGGGACGTTGATTTGAGCTGTTGTTGATTTGGGGCCCCTATGTGGCCCCTGAAAGAAACTAGCTGGGACAGCGGCAGAAGGTTGAATTCAAGATTCTTGATGGTGTTTTCTCTGTGAGTCTTCTGGGTAAGTTTGAAGCCATTTGGAGCTCAACTCAGAGATATCTACATGAAAGCCTCTAAAAGGTAGAAGCAGGCTGTTTTAGCCTGTACACTGAGTTGATGGCTTCCAGTGACCTGTTGTACTTTGGAGTCAAATTTAACTCACTTTCTGTTGTTTTACACAGATCAGTCACAGGGCAGAGTGTTTCACCAGATTTCTTCTTTACAACAAACAAACCAATTTGATACACCCATATTTCACTGAACAGGACTCTCTTGCTTCTCAAGCCTAAGCGAGTGTGTAAAGCTCCTTTTGTGGACTTTATGAGCTAACAGCCACCTAATAAGTTCTAAATGGAGTTTTAATACCAAAATACAACTGTATGATGGGTGTGGGACGCTGATTTGAGCTGTTGTGATTTGGGGTCCCTATGTGGCCCCTGAAAGAAACTAGCTTGGGAAAGGCGGCAGAAGGTTGAGATTCAAGATTCTTGATGGTGTTGTCTCTGTGAGTCTTCTGGGTAAGTTTGAAGCCATTTGGAGCTCAACTCAGAGATTTCTACATGAAAGCCTCTAAAGGTAGAAGCAGGCTGTGTTAGCCTGTAAACACTGAGTTGATGGCTTCCAGTGAACTGTTCTACTTTGGAGTCAAATTTAACTCACTTTCTGTTGGTTTATACAGATCAGTCACAGGGCAGAGTGTTTCTCCAGATTTCTTCTTTAGAACAAGAAATACCAATTTGATACACCCATATTTCACTGAACAGGACTCTCTTGCTTCTCAAGCCTAGCGAGTGTGTAAAGCTCCTTTTGTGGACTTTATGAGCTAACAGCCACCTAATAAGTTCTAAATGGAGTTTTAATACCAAATACAACTGTATGATGGGTGTGGGACGCTGATTTGAGCTGTTGTGATTTGGGGCCCCTATGTGGCCCCTGAAAGAAACTAGCTTGGGAAAGGCGGCAGAAGGTTGAGATTCAAGATTCTTGATGGTGTTGTCTCTGTGAGTCTTCTGGGTAAGTTTGAAGCCATTTGGAGCTCAACTCAGAGATTTCTACATGAAAGCCTCTAAAAGGTAGAAGCAGGCTGTTTAGCCTGTACACACTGAGTTGATGGCTTCCAGTGACCTGTTGTACTTTGGAGTCAAATTTAACTCACTTTCTGTTGTTTTACACAGATCAGTCACAGGAAAGAGTGTTTCACCAGATCTCACCTTTACAACAAACAATACCATTTTCATACAGCCATATTTCACTGAACAGGACTCATGTAGAGATTTCTACATGAAAGCCTCTAAAAGGTAGAAGCAGGCTGTTTTAGCCTGTACACACTGAGTTGATGGCTTCCAGTGACCTGTTCTACTTTGGAGTCAAATTTAACTCACTTTCTGTTGGTTTATACAGATCAGTCACAGGGCAGAGTGTTTTCTCCAGATTTCTTCTTTAGAACAAGAATACCAATTTGATACACCCATATTTCACTGAACAGGACTCATGTAGAGATTTCTACATGAAAGCCTCTAAAAGGTAGAAGCAGGCTGTTTTAGCCTGTACACACTGAGTTGATGGCTTCCAGTGACCTGTTGGACTTTGGAGTCAAATTTAACTCACTTTCTGTTGTTTTACACAGATCAGTCACAGGAAAGAGTGTTTCACCAGATCTCACCTTTACAACAAACAATACCATTTTCATACAGCCATATTTCACTGAACAGGACTCATGTAGAGATTTCGACATGAAAGCCTCTAAAAGGTAGAAGCAGGCTGTTTTAGCTTGTACACACTGAGTTGATGGCTTCCAGTGACCTGTTCTACTTTGGAGTCAAATTTAACTCACTTTCTGTTGGTTTATACAGATCAGTCACAGGGCAGAGTGTTTCTCCAGATTTCTTCTTTAGAACAAGAAATACCAATTTGATACACCCATATTTCACTGAACAGGACTCTCTTGCTTCTCAAGCCTAAGCGAGTGTGTAAAGCTCCTTTTGTGGACTTTATGAGCTAACAGCCACCTAATAAGTTCTAAATGGAGTTTTAATACCAAATACAACTGTATGATGGGTGTGGGACGCTGATTTGAGCTGTTGTGATTTGGGCCCCTATGTGGCCCCTGAAAGAAACTAGCTTGGGAAAGGCGGCAGAAGGTTGAGATTCAAGATTCTTGATGGTGTTGTCTCTGTGAGTCTTCTGGTAGTTTGAAGCCATTTGGAGCTCAACTCAGAGATTTCTACATGAAAGCCTCTAAAAGGTAGAAGCAGGCTGTTTTAGCCTGTACACACTGAGTTGATGGCTTCCAGTGACCTGTTGTACTTTGGAGTCAAATTTAACTCACTTTCTGTTTTTTTACACAGATCAGTCACAGGAAAGAGTGTTTCACCAGATCTCACCTTTACAACAAACAATACCATTTTCATACAGCCATATTTCACTGAACACTCATGTAGAGATTTCTACATGAAAGCCTCTAAAAGGTAGAAGCAGGCTGTTTTAGCCTGTACACACTGAGTTGATGGCTTCCAGTGACCTGTTCTACTTTGGAGTCAAATTTAACTCACTTTCTGTTGGTTTATACAGATCAGTCACAGGGCAGAGTGTTTCTCCAGATTTCTTCTTTAGAACAAACAATACCAATTTGATACACCCTATTTCACTGAACAGGACTCATGTAGAGATTTCTACATGAAGCCTCTAAAAGGTAGAAGCAGCTTTTTTAGCCTGTACACACTGAGTTGATGGCTTCCAGTGACCTGTTGGACTTTGGAGTCAAATTTAACTCACTTTCTGTTGTTTTACACAGATCAGTCACAGGAAAGAGTGTTTCACCAGATCTCACCTTTACAACAAACAATACCAATTTGATACACCCATATTTCACTGAACAGGACTCTCTTGCTTCTCAAGCCTAAGCGAGTGTGTAAAGCTCCTTTTGTGGACTTTATGAGCTAACAGCCACCTAATAAGTTCTAAATGGAGTTTTAATACCAAAATACAACTGTATGATGGGTGTGGGACGCTGATTTGAGCTGTTGTGATTTGGGGCCCCTATGTGGCCCCTGAATGAAACTAGCTTGGGAAAGGCGGCAGAAGGTTGAGATTCAAGATTCTTGATGGTGTTGTCTCTGTGAGTCTTGTGGTACGTTTGAAGCCATTTGGAGCTCAACTCAGAGATTTCTACATGAAAGCCTCTAAAAGGTAGAAGCAGGCTGTTTTAGCCTGTACACACTGAGTTGATGGCTTCCAGTGACCTGTTTGGACTTTGGAGTCAAATTTAACTCACTTTCTGTTGTTTTACACATCAGTCACAGGAAGACTGTTTCACCAATTTCTTCTTTACAACAAGAAATACCAATTTGATACACCCATATTTCACTGAACAGGACTCTCTTGCTTTTCAAGCCTACGAGTGTGTAAAGCTCCTTTTGTGGACTTTATGAGCTAACAGCCACCTAATAAGTTCTAAATGGAGTTTTATACCAAAATACAACTGTATGATGGGTGTGGGACGCTGATTTGAGCTTTGTGATTTGGGTCCCCTATGTGGCCCCTGAAGAAACTAGCTTGGGAAAGGCGGCAAAGGTTGAGATTCAAGATTCTTGATGGTGTTGTCTCTGTGAGTCTTCTGGGTAAGTTTGAAGCCATTTGGAGCTCAACTCAGAGATTTCTACATGAAAGCCTCTAAAGGTAGAAGCAGGCTGTTTTAGCCTGTACACACTGAGTTGATGGCTTCCAGTGACCTGTTGTACTTTGGAGTCAAATTTACTCACTTTCTGTTGGTTTATACAGATCAGTCACAGGGCAGAGTGTTTCTCCAGATTTCTTCTTTAAACAAGAAATCCAATTTGATACACCCATATTTCACTGAACAGGACTCATGTAGAGATTTCTACATGAAAGCCTCTAAAAGGTAGAAGCAGGCTTTTTTAGCCTGTACACACTGAGTTGATGGCTTCCAGTGACCTGTTGTACTTTGGAGTCAAATTTAACTCACTTTCTGTTGTTTTACACAGATCAGTCCACAGGACAAAGTGTTTCACCAGATCTCACCTTTACAGCAAACAATACCATTTTCATACAGCCATATTTCACTGAACAGGACTCATGTAGAGATTCTACATGAAAGCCTCTAAAAGTAGAAGCAGGCTGTTTTAGCCTGTACACACTGAGTTGATGGCTTCCAGTGACCTGTTGTACTTTGGAGTCAAATTTAACTCACTTTCTGTTGTTTACACAGATCATCACAGGGCAGAGTGTTTCACCAGATTTCTTCTTACAACAAGAAATACCAATTTGATACACCCATATTTCACTGAACAGGACTCTCTTGCTTCTCAAGCCTAAGCGAGTGTGTAAAGCTCCTTTTGTGGACTTTATGAGCTAACAGCCACCCAATAAGTTCTAAATGGATTTTTAATACCAAAATACACTGTATGATGGGTGTGGGACGCTGATTTGAGCTGTTGTGATTTGGGGCCCCTATGTGGCCCCTGAAAGAACTAGCTTGGGAAGGCGGCAGAAGGTTGAGATTCAAGATTCTTGATGGTGTTGTCTCTGTGAGTCTTCTGGTAAGTTTGAAGCCATTTGGAGCTCAACTCAGAGATTTCTACATGAAAGCCTCTAAAGGTAGAAGCAGGCTGTTTTAGCCTGTACACACTGAGTTGATGGCTTCCAGTGACCTGTTGTACTTTGGAGTCAAATTTAACTCACTTTCTGTTGTTTTACACAGATCAGTCACAGAAAGAGTGTTTCACCAGATCTCACCTTTACACAAGAAATACCAATTGATACACCCATATTTCACTGAACAGGACTCATGTAGAGATTTCTACATGAAAGCCTCTAAAAGGTAGAAGCAGGCTGTTTTAGCCTGTACACACTGAGTTGATGGCTTCCAGTGACCTGTTGTACTTTGGAGTCAATTTAACTCACTTTCTGTTGTTTTACACAGATCAGTCACAGGAAAGAGTGTTTCACCAGATCTCACCTTTACAACAAACAATACCATTTTCATACAGCCATATTTCACTGAACAGGACTCATGTAGAGATTTCTACATGAAAGCCTCTAAAAGGTAGAAGCAGGCTGTTTTAGCCTGTACACACTGAGTTGATGGCTTCCAGTGACCTGTTGTACTTTGGAGTCAAATTTAACTCACTTTCTGTTGTTTTACACAGATCAGTCACAGGGCAGAGTGTTTCTCCAGATTTCTTCTTTACAACAAGAAATACCAATTTGATACACCCATATTTCACTGAACAGGACTCATGTAGAGATTTCTACATGAAAGCCTCTAAAAGGTAGAAGCAGGCTGTTTTAGCCTGTACACACTGAGTTGATGGCTTCCAGTGACCTGTTGTACTTTGGAGTCAAATTTACACAGGGCAGAGTGTTTCACCAGATTCTTCTTTACAACAAGAAATACCAATTTGATACACCCATATTTCACTGAACAGGACTCTCTTGCTTCTCAAGCCTAAGCGAGTGTGTAAAGCTCCTTTTGTGGACTTTATGAGCTAACAGCCACCTAATAAGTTCTAAATGGAGTTTTAATACCAAAATACAACTGTATGATGGGTGTGGGACGCTGATTTGAGCTGTTGTGATTTGGGGCCCCTATGTGGCCCCTGAAAGAAACTAGCTTGGGACAGGCGGCAGAAGTTGAGATTCAAGATTCTTGATGGTGTTGTCTCTGTGAGTCTTCTGGGTAAGTTTGAAGCCATTTGGAGCTCAACTCAGAGATTTCGACATGAAAGCCTCTAAAAGGTAGAAGCAGGCTGTTTTAGCCTGTACACACTGAGTTGATGGCTTCCAGTGACCTGTTGTACTTTGGAGTCAAATTTAACTCACTTTCTGTTGTTTTACACAGATCAGTCACAGGAAAGAGTGTTTCACCAGATCTCACCTTTACACAACAATACCATTTTCATACAGCCATATTTCACTGAACAGGACTCATGTAGAGATTTCTACATGAAAGCCTCTAAAGGTAGAAGCAGGCTGTTTTAGCCTGTACACACTGAGTTGATGGCTTCCAGGACCTGTTGTACTTTGGAGTCAAATTTAACTCACTTTCTGTTGTTTTACACAGATCAGTCACAGAAAGAGTGTTTCACCAGATCTCACCTTTACAACAAACAATACCAATTTCATACAGCCATATTTCACTGACAGACTCATGTAGAGATTTCTACATGAAAGCCTCTAAAAGGTAGAAGCAGGCTGTTTTAGCCTGTACACACTGAGTTGATGGCTTCCAGTGACCTGTTGGACTTTGGAGTCAAATTTAACTCACTTTCTGTTGTTTTACACAGATCAGTCACAGGGAAGAGTGTTTCACCAGATCTCACCTTTAAAACAAGAAATACCAATTTGATACACCCATATTTCACTGAACAGGACTCATGTAGAGATTTCTACATGAATGCCTCTTAAGGTAGAATCAGGCTGTTTTAGTCTGTACACACTGAGTTGATGGCTTCCAGTGACCTGTTGTACTTTGGAGTCAAATTTACACAGGGCAGAGTGTTTCACCAGATTTCTTCTTTACAACAAGAAATACCAATTTGATACACCCATATTTCACTGAACAGGACTCTCCTTCTCAAGCCTAAGCGAGTGTGTAAAGCTCCTTTTGTGGACTTTATGAGCTAACAGCCACCTAATAAGTCTAAATGGAGTTATATACCAAAATACAACTGTATGGGTGTGGGACGCTGATTTGAGCTGTTGTGATTTGGGGCCCTATGTGGCCCCTGAAAGAAACTAGCTTGGGACAGGCGGCAGAAGGTTGAGATTCAAGATTCTTGATGGTGTTGTCTCTGTGAGTCTTCTGGGTAAGTTTGAAGCCATTGGAGCTCAACTCAGAGATTTCGACATGAAAGCCTCTAAAAGGTAGAAGCAGGCTGTTTTAGCCTGTACCACTAAGTTGATGGCTTCCAGTGACCTGTTGTACTTTGGAGTCAAATTTAACTCACTTTCTGTTGTTTTAACAGATCAGTCACAGGAAAGAGTGTTTAACCAGATCTCACCTTTACAACAAACAATACCATTTCATACAGCCATATTTCACTGAAACAGGATCATGTAGAGATTGTTAACTGAAAGCCTCCAAAAGGTAGAAGCAGGCTGTTTTAGCCTGTACACACTGAGTTGGCTTCCAGTGACCTGTTGTTACTTTGGAGTCAAATTTAACTCACTTTCTGTTGTTTACACAGATCAGTCACAGGAAAGAGTGTTTCACCAGATCTCACCTTTACAACAAACAATACCATTTTCATACAGCCATATTTCACTGAACAGGACTCATGTAGGAGATTTCTACATGAAAGCCTCTAAAAGGTAGAAGCGGCTTTTAGCCGTACACACTGAGTTGATGGCTTCCAGTGACCTGTTGTACTTTGGAGTCAAATTTAACTCACTTTCTGTGTTTACACAGATCAGTCACAGGGCAGAGGTTTCTCCAGATTTCTTCTTTACAACAAGAAATACCAATTTGATACACCCATATTCACTGAACAGGACTCTCTTTCTTCTCAAGCCTAAGCAAGTGTGTAAAGTCCTTTTGTGGACTTTGAGCTAACAGCCACTAATAAGTTCTAAATGGCGTTTTAATACCAAAATACAACTGTATGATGGGTGTGGGACGTTGATTTGAGCTGTGTGATTTGGGGCCCCTATGTGGCCCCTGAAAGAAACTAGCTGGGACAGGCGGCAGAAGGTTGAGATTCAAGATTCTTGATGGTGTTTTCTCTGTGAGTCTTGGGTAAGTTTGAAGCCATTTGGAGCTCAACTCAGAGATATCTACATGAAAGCCTCTAAAAGGTAGAAGCAGGCTGTTTTAGCCTGTACACACTGAGTTGATGGCTTCCAGTGACCTGTTGGACTTTGGAGTCAAATTTAACTCACTTTCTGTTGTTTTACACAGATCAGTCACAGGAAAGAGTGTTTCACCAGATCTCACCTTTA